>NW_006299391.1:234157-273154 GCF_000327345.1 Myotis davidii | reverse complement strand
GGGTGGCTGGGTGCACAAGCCCGCCTCCCATGGGGTGTGGCTGCCCCTTTCCCACTGGCCTCCACTCCTTTGGGTTGCTGCCAGCTCAGGCAGATCCTGCTGTAATCTATGGAAGTGCGGACACCCCACAAGCTAGTCTAGCGCCAGGCGCCAGGACAGGAGAGCTCTCAGAGGGCGGGCAGGCGTTCCGATGGGTCAGACTCGCTGGGCCAAAGGTCACCAGAACTGCCGAGTGTGCAAGGACACGCAGCTAAAGGGTGTGGAGTCCAGGACTCCCAGACTGAGCAAGGACCCCACAGAAGCAAGCAAGGCCTTCATGCCCCATCTTCCAGGAAGTTCTCGAGAGTTGAACTAGCCACCTAGACCCTTTGATTGTAAATAAGTTCTGATTGGGGTTGTGCAAATACTGAGAAGTAGATGAACACCCACCACCCAGTTTCTTGCTCCACAGACTTTTGTGTCAGCCTGTGCACTGAGCCCTCTCTCAGCCCACATTCAGAGATTCAAGAGTTAAGGCAGCGGTGGAATCAATCAGACTTTTAGGGAAGTTCTAATTCATCCACATTCGGACAGGCACGACATGGCCCGGCCCTGGGCCCCACTGGTAAACACAGAAGAATGGAGAAGAGCGTTCTTTGCTGGTATAAGAAGGAGTCAGTGGGAAGAAATTGGCAACAGTCCTGATGCCCAGGTCGGGGTGTGCTCACTCTCCTAGTGTGGGGTACTGTCCTGGCTCAGGGGTGCTGGGCACTGGCCGTAGGGACACTCATAGACATTGTCAGTCCAGTTCAGAAAGCCCGGAGCTTGAGGCAGGTGGCCGGCTGTTCTCTGCTTTGGCTGAGCTTCCTGTGGATGTGGAACTAGACGCTGGATGAACAGTAGTAGGATAGCATATCCCATGCAGTAGTCCCCCCACCCACGGGGCACCTGTTCCCAGTATAAGTTATGAATGAGGCACAGTTAGAGATTAACTAACTAATCGTGAAACAGAACAATTATAACTGAGCAGTAATAGCCGTTATGTGAATGTGGGCAGTCATGTCGGGGGACCCCGTGCTGACGTCCTCCTGTAGGCTCAGTGTTTCTGAGGCACCACGTCGCCATCGATCAGAACACGGTTTCTGCTCGTCTTCCTCCTGAGGGTTTAATGCCTTCTCCACCTTAACTAAGCACTTAGCTGTAACATTGGCAGTTTGAGGTGTGACAACAGAACTCACCACGTCGCCATCGATCAGAACACGGTTTCTGCTCGTCTTCCTCCTGAGGGTTTAATGCCTTCTCCACCTTAACTAAGCACTTACCACTCACTGTGGCTGTAAAATTGGTAGTTTGAGGTGTGACAACAGAACCAGCTCGAATTTCATTTTCCTTCTTCAGTTTCACAGATAGAAGTTTTTACCGTAGGTTTTAGCAATCTCAGGACATGATTTTTTTTAAATTCTCTCATTATGTCAAGATCCTTCACCTTTCCAGTTACAGGAAGCACTTTACGGCTTCTCTCCTGCATTTCTGAATTGCCAGCATCCCTACTCTTGCGCGTTGGGGCCATTACTAAGTAAAATAAGGGTGACTTGAACACAAGCACGCGATCCAAGGACAGTCGGTCTGATAACCGAGACGGCTGCTAAGTGACTGATGTCAGGTAGGGTGTGCGGCATAGGTACGCGGGACACAGGGCGATTCCATCCTGGGTGGGACAGAGCGGGAGGGCGCGAGATTTCATCACGCCACTCACAGCGGCACGCAGTTTAAAACTTATGAATTGTTTATTGTATTGTTTGTTTATGGATTTTCCGTTTAACATTTTTGGTCGACCATGGTCTAACATCCATGGTCGACCACAGGTAACAAACCACAGAAAGCAAAACTGTGGCTAAGAGGGGACTGCTGCAGTACAGCAATACTAGATAATTATTAGTGTCGGCATTGTAAGTATCACAGCTACGGCTCTCGCCTGCATATTTTGCATGTGCTGTCTCCTAGGCACTATGGTATTAGAATGGAGCGTTTTACGTACATCCTCGCCACAACCTCACGGTGTGGCTCTTGTTCACCTCACTTTCCCCAGGAGGAAGCTGAGGCTGGGGAAGCTGGAGGACTTGCCCGGAGCGACCCTGGCTGCACGGGGGCTGCTTTTCCATCCAGTCCCCCTCTACCCGGTCCTTGAGCCCCGGCTCCTAACCACTCTTCTATGAAAAAGTGAAAATTGAAAAATTTATTCCAAAATGCACCCCAGAGAAACAAGTGTAGTGAATGCTCAGAATAATTCAGGACCAATCGTTTTTCTTTTTGAAAAAATGATTCTGACCCACAGGGCACTCAGAACTAACCCTGTGACCTCCACTTAATCGGCATCACATCCAAGTCCACAGAACCACCCAGACGTGGAGGTGCGAGGCCACAGCGGAGCATGGGGGCGTCAGAGTCCTCCCCTCGGATGGGCCGCTCTCCAGCTTCACCAGGCTGGGTGGTGCGAGGGGTTCATTTCCGTATTGTAATACAGAAGCTGTGTACCAGGCTTGGGATGCCGATTAAAGGAGACACCACAGGTGTGTGTCTGGCAAGTCACAGACACCCAATCAGGCCTCTCATAACAAGTGCAGTTGAAAAGCAGCCCTGCCCTGTTCTGCCACCTTATTTCTGTACCTGGCACAAGCCTGGCACAGAGCAGGAAGTCAAAGGACACGGGACCACATTGAATAGAAATTAATTAACCAAATGCATGCCCACTTTGCCCCGTCTCTAGATTTTCTGCTACATGTTGGCCCTGAACAGAGCTAAGTTAAAGTTGCCCCAGAATCATCTCAAATATTGAACAATGTAGTATTTTCCTGGAACAGAAGATTTCTCATGTTACCTCTGGTTTTTTATTCTTCCAGTTAAATGGTGATTTTTTTTCTTATTAAAAATGAGCAAATTACAGCCTTGGTGAAAATTGATGTTTTTGAACAGACAAGACTCGTTTTCATTTATTTACAGAATGTTTCACCTCGGTTTCTCTGGGAGATGCAACTATTTTATTTTTTTAACAGACTCTGGAATCAGAGTGTTTAGTCATGACATATCTTCGAATATAAAACTGTCGTGGCTTAATGAAAGTCTTAAAATATCTCCAGAACATGATTTTTTTTTTTGGTGCTATGCTGCAAATTGTGATTTGTTCAGGTAATCAGGATTAAAATGGAACATTGTGGAAAGCACTGATCACTTCCATTGAGCCCCCAGAATACTAGGAAAGGAACTGGGTGTCCTATAAAGGTTTGCTTGTGCTACACCACACCCCTCCTTCAGTCACCCAGGCTCGAAGTTCGATCATAGTCACATGTTTTAGATAGATAGATAGATGGATAGATAGATAGATAGATAGATAGATAGATTAGATAGATGGATATTATTGATTTCAGAGAGGAAGGGAAAGGGAAAATCATCTATCAGCTGCCTCCTGCATGCCCCCTAGTGGTGATTGAGCCCACAACCCAGGCATGTGCCCCGACCGGGAATCAAACCGTGACCTCCTGGTTCACAGGTTGACGCTCAACCACTGAGCCACTGGGCGATCATAGTCATGTTCTTAAAATGACTAGCTTGGTTTTGAGAACATCTGCTTAAGAAAAATGTAAGATAATTTTTCCCATTTAAATAAGTAGCACTTGAACAGTTCAGGTAACTAGGATACGGGAGCACCTAGTGGTTTCCATTTGATTTCCTTTTCCTGTTAACTGAAGGCTAGTTTAGTCTCAAAATGGATGTGTCCTGTGAATTCGTGGGTTAAGAGGCTGTGGCAAAGGTCACTGGACTGTTCTTCACCAACAGAGGCTCTTGAATCGGTAGGACTCCCGTTACCAACTTCCCATGAATGGCATTTAGGTGGAATCGGGCAACGGACGGCCCTGGGGCCACGGACTCCAGCCTCCAGGTTTCTGGGCTGACATCCTGGCTTGGCAAACTAGGTTGGGGAGCAGCCTTGTGGTTTGCTGTGTCCCGCCTCAAATGAAATGGGGGAACAGCTCTGCATCTTTGTAAAAAGATTCCAGGGGGGTTTCTCACAGTGAGAGGTAAGGTGGCCAGTGGGGAAATGCCGCAGAGCTGCCAAATGCATATGAGGATGAGTTCACCCCAAAACGGAGCTGCTGCACCTAGTGGGAAACATGCTCCCGGCTGATGGTCAGCCTGTGCCCTTTCTCTGTCCTCTGCTGCCAGCTCTGGTGCCAGTGTGCGAACAGGTTCAGGGAGTACCTGACACCTTGATCCACCCTCATCTCCTGGCTCTCGTGGGTCTCCAGACCGGAGGCCATGAGCCCTATGAAGAGCCAAACCTGCCTGTTGTTGCTGCTGACACGTCCATCGGGAATCAAACCGTGACCTCTTGGATGGCTCGGCTTCCTGTGGCCAGGAGTCCCTGACTCTGCAGAACTGGGTCTGGAAAGCCAAGATCCTAGGAACTCGGGCAGGAAATGGCCCTCCTCCTGCTGGATGGCCTCCTGCCCAGGGAGGCCCTGAAGAGGCAGAGCTGGGAGAATCCGAGCACCGTTCCGACCCTTCCCAGAGCTGCCGTGTCCCCTCTGCGAGGACACTCAGGAGCAGGGGTGGTGAGGAGGAGGGATGGAGGGAGTAGGATTGCTCTTCTCCCGGGTTATATCTGGGATCGTTGCAGACACTCTAGACACCCCGTTCTCCTTCCACAAATAACTAATGAGAGGACCCCAACTATCCACCCTTAGGTTGAATGAACCCTGCAGATGTGGGATTTGATTTGTTGTTTTGTTTTGTTTTGTTTTGGTCTTTCCAGTGTTTTTTTTTAAAAAAATAATAGTAATTAGTTGCCAATCTTTAAAACTCTGGTGATTATATGTGAAAGTCTCTGCGTTCAACTCTGCGTGAGTTCCGGAAGTGGTTGGGCCAGCAGGTGGCCAGGATGGTCCGAAGCAGCGCTCTGTCGTGGGCTGGACGGTGGCTGGCACCTGCGTGTCCACGGTGCAGCGAGGCCCATGGCCTCTCGAGCACCTGGAATGTGGCTAGAGCAAATGAGAGACGGAAGTTTTCATCTTACTGCATTTTAATTTGTTTAATTTTAAATCGCCACCTTTGGCTCATGGCCACTTGTTGCACAGCAGGGTTTACAGCTGCGTGGCGGGCACCCCATCTGGGCAGGGCGTGCCCCTCAGATCGCCACGGCTCCCACCAGGCCCACTTTCGCCATCCCTGCTTCCACTCTCCACGGTCACGTCCCATTCGTTAAGAAGCACCATGTTTAAACAGTGTATTTTCTGAAACTAAATACTTTGGAATATCTGCCACTCCCCCCCACCCTCACACTACGCTCTGCCCTTTATCTTAATTTAAACATCTGGATCTTATTCCCCCAAAAGACGCACTTTCATGGAAAGCCAGGAGTATGATTATAAAGCTGCCTCCACCAGAGTAAACCCTCTCGGCGTGAATGTTTCTTGGTCCCTGTTACTTGCTTCTCTTGGCCCTGGAAGTGGCTCCACAGTCAGCAGGTAGGAGAGTCGCCCCCATGTCTGGACCCGTCACTTCTCCGTACGTGAGCTGGAGATGAGGCAGCCGGTTAGGGGAGCAGGCCCGTAACCCCACAGCAGCAGAGCCAGGTGTCTGCACAAAGGAAGAAAAAGAGCCGACCCTGTAACTTTGTTCAACTGGGGCGGGGGCCGGGCTGGGGGGAGGGGGGTTGTGGGTGGCTTTGCATTTGGCCAGATGTGCTGTCTTTATACAGACCTGGGTGTCCACGTCCCTTCCACTGCTGTCGGGAAGGCTGCTCCTGCTCCAGATGTGGCATCTCAGAGCCAGCGCCAGCCCAGTTGGAACGGGAGAGGGGAACTGTAGGCTAGAAAGACCCAGGGGTCAGCCGGCCCCACCGCCTCATTTTAAGGGAAAGAAAGTCACTCAGAAAGGTTAAGTGACTTGCCCACAACCACAGGGAAGTTTCACAGAAGAATTAGGCCAGGAGACGGGTCTGCGGGCTCTTTATCCAGTGCTCTAGATGGCCACCTCCCTCCCTCCTGTGTTAGCAGAAAGGAAACAAAAGTGGATGAAGCTGGCCTGTGTGTCCTGCCTTCCCACCATCCCTCCGCATGAGGGCCTTCCCATCAGGCTGCCACTAATTAGGGGCTAATTGTCCCAGGACCCCAATAGATTTCTGTCTAGTGGAGAGCAATCTGGAAAGAGGTGGGTTTCCCCATCACTGGTCCTGGCACCTGGTGGTGACCAGAGCCCAATGAGGAAACACTGGGTGCCCCTGCCCGTCTTTGAGCCCCACTGGCCCAGGTGTAAGTTGCAGCCAGCTCCCTGAGAGAGCCCCCGCCCCCTTACAACTATCAGGGGGTAAAAGCAGGACCACCCGGCATCCAGCCCAGGAACTGAGCCTCAGGCATCTTGTGCAGTGTTTCTGCTAACAGGTCTGAAGTGGCTCAGTTCCGAACTCTACACGAGAATGGACCGGTATGTTTAGCCATGGAACCGATGGGTAGCAGGCAGAAAACAGGCAGGGTTACACCTGCCGGGAGGAACATAGTTTTGCCCTATAAACAGAAACTTCTTCAGGAACTTGTCCTCAAGTAATGATGTGTGGGGGAAGAAAGCATTGAATAAGTTTCAACCAGTTAAAGGGAGTTCATTGGAATAGAAGGTCTCTCAGCTAGAGACTGCCCGTCAGGAGATGCATGTGGGACAGAGGCTTTAACGCCGTCACCGTAATGCCATTAATGTTCTTCCATTATATACATATATGCTAAACTCATATTTGATACATATATATCATGCAATATATATGTGTGTGTCAAATGTATGTATCTGACTCAAATCATTAAATTAATCTGTCTGGTTTAGAGACCGAAAACGGGCATCTGCAAGCCAGATCCAGCCCCAGGTATGTCCCATGTGGACTTCTGTTCCTTACGGTTCACCAGTACAAAAAAAGCAGAGACTTCACATAAAGCCTCCCTTTAAACAAAAGGGAACGGCTGGCAGCCTCGGACCCACGTCCCAGCATAGCAGCGATCCTTGGACACGAGAAGTGACAGTCGTGTAGTGGAGTGGTGGTGGCCGCAGCCCCACACAGCCCACTTACAGCCTCAGAAGTCAAGCCTGACTCCAGTAGGCAACTGAGTTCGTAACTGTCACACCTCGCTCCCATAGGCACCTGAGTTCGTGACTCCCGGGTCAGCCCAGGAGGCTGTTCAGAGTGGAAATGTGTTTTATCAAAAGATGCCAAAAGCAGGACCCTTCACATTTTGAAACTCACTCATCCACTCTGTGTATATTCATGGCGTCGTCCTATGTGCCAACCCACGGGCAGAACAGGTGTGCGCTCCGCTCCGTCCCTCTTAGCGTGCACGCAGCTGAGTAAACACTTTCCCCTTCTTCCTCTCACGGGGCTAGACACCCAGTGCAGCGGAAGTGGAAATTGTCTGTTTCCGGGCACCCCGGTAGCTGCCTGGTTTCTAAATAATGGTAGCAGATGAGACTGCCTGTCCAGGCCCTCAGTTTATAGAAGATGAAATAGAATGAGGAGACTAGGCCATCTCATTGGTGTTGTCGGGTAAGGTACACTTTGCAGTTGCGCTGGCCCTCTGCAGGCAGTTGAGTCTTTCTGAGCCACCTCCAGGCGTCACCTGAGTAAGAGCTCCTCAGCATCCAGGGGCCACAAGCACAGAGCATCATGTAGACTTAGATGACCAGCATCTCTCTGAGCAACGGCGGAATCTGAAAAGGCATCTCTCCCTTCTTAAACTCACATGGTTTACAGTTAGTTTGGAGGCATCTTTTCCCTGTTGTTCTCTCACAGCGAGGCTATGCTGGGCGGAGTTTCTGTCTGTCACAATGTGAGTATGCATTGAAGGGAGAACCAAAGACAGGCCCTTCTGCTAAGCATCCATGGCATCAAGGGCCCAGATTGGCAGTGGACTGTTTTTATTCCTTTCTGTAGGTTTTACATGACACCTGGAGACCATTTAAAATGTTACTTGGCGGTGAGAGCGCTGTGTTTAAAAATAACGCTCACCCCGGTGCCAAATCGCTTTGGAGTCGGGTACAAATATTGAGACAAAAACCCCAGCTGTTATTGCTTTGGCTGCTAATTTGAGGTGTCAAATGGGAGGCCGACTGCTATACGTCAGTGAGTGAGGCCCCTTGTGAGATCACTGTTTTCTAACAGTGGAGAGTAATGGGCTAATCAGTGCAGCATCAGTTGCTTTCATTATATGCCCACACAATGGTTATGAGCTTTAATTTAAACGGTCCGCGGGGAGATGACGACAGTGAGGAACAGGCAGCACCCAGGATGGGCCAGAAGAGCAGGTGATGCCAGGCAGGTGGCCTCCGCCCCTCTTCTCCTCCCTCCCTCCGTCTCTCATCCCTCCTCCCCATCAGCCGCAGGGACTCGTTGCCTGCTCCAGGCAGACAGGAGATGAGCTTTGCTTAAGGATCTGGACTCTCGGGGCTTCTTGGTATTCCTGACAATTCCATCAGCCACGCCAACAGCAAGGGCAGCTTTGGGCAACACTTGGACTCATTAGCCAATCCTTGACCATAGAAGGCTTCCAGCCCAGTCGCCCTCTCTCCCCGCGCCGCCTCCACTCGGCCCTCGCTCTCTGTGCTGAGCGCGCTCTGTTCCCCGACGAGAGGAGGGTCAGCATTGCTGCTGCTCGGAGCAGCCTCAGCAGAGAGGTGAGCACCGGGTCCCTGGTCCCTGCCACCTCGAAGTCAATGAAGGCCGAGTCCACCGCTCACCTGTGTGACTCGCCTCCTCCGTGGGAGACGTGGGAATCGGACAGCGACATCTGTCCGATGACAGTCCTGTAAGAGGTGGTTTGTGTAATGGTCATTCATGTCCTGCTTTGAATATTGGCTCCGCTCTCTCTAGCTGTGTGATCGGGTAGAGTGTGCTGGTCTCTCTAGGGTCCAAAATGAAATGGCAGTGGTGTCTCAGGACAGTTAGAGAATTAGATGAGACAACGTGGGAAAGTGCTCGGCCCCATGCCTTCAGTACCGGCACTCTCAGAAGCACGTAGGTCTGGGCTTAGAGGACTGGCCGCTGGGCGCCTACAGGTGTGAGGACAAACCACGACATCCTGTTGCCATAGCTGCCGATGACTCACCGGGAGCCTCCTTCCTGGGCAGCGTTAAGGAGGGAACCACCGTATTTGTCTACCAGCCTTGAGGTAGGGATGATGGGCCAAGGCATCTGGATCCTCACCGGAGCAGAGGCAAGAAGAGGGGTTCCCAGAGCGCCCCCAGGGAGGTTAGCAGCTGGGGAGATGGCCGAGGCACTCACTGTGGATGCCTGGCTTTGCAATTAGGCGGTGCATGCTCACAGATAATGCCGCTGCGTTAGAGCAATTACATAGTGTTATGGACACACGACACGCAGATTACGCCCGGAGCCAGAGAGGCACAGTGATCAAGCGAAGGCCTAATGGGAGGAGACAGAGGGAAATGTCAGCCTATTAAGGTTGCCGGGGTGGCGTGGCTGCAGCTGGACGCAGGGCCTCCAGATCTGAAGTAGGTCTCCAGAGGGGTCAGGGGAGGGCCACACCTCACCACTCAGGGGAGAGCAGAGGGGAGCTGGGGCAGACACCATGCTGGGCTCTCAAGGGCGACAGACGCCTGCACGGAGGGCTGAGCACTGTTTCAGAGCTCGGGCCTCTTTCTAAGCAGAAAACACTGTCCTCCCCACAGAGGCCTCGGTCCCAGAGGCAGCCAGGGGGCCTCCTGTCGCTGCCTCCTCACTCAGCTCAAGGCTGTTCTTCGCTCTTCCCTCCGTCAGTGGTTTCCAATTCGAGCTTGCCTGGGACTCCTCTGCAGGGTCCCTTAAAACACAGAAGGCACCCACCCCGAGATCCCCGAGCTTCTGATCCGGTGGGTCTGGGAGGCCCGGCACCACACTTTGGGACCCACGGACCATGTTCATTCTGCACCAGCCCAAGGTGGGTGCCCCAGCCTGACTCTGAGCGGAGCCTGCCACGCTCTGATTCCATCAGCCTCACAGGTCTGGGCGCAGGGAGACCTTCTACCCAGGTGACTGGCCCAGCCCATTGCAGTGCCGGCAGGGGCGGGAGGAACTCTGCCCAGAGCAAGCGGCCAGAGGTCAAGGAACGCTGTCCGAATAGAGCCACTTAGCAACTCGTTTAGGCTTCCAGGCCATATGGTCTCTGTAGCAACCACTCAGCCATGTGACACGGAAGCAGCCTCAGATGGTACGTAAGCAAGAGGGTGAAACTTTATTTACGGAAACAGGCCGTGGACGACGAGATTTGGCCCGGGGGCTGGAGCTGGCCAAGCCCTGGACAGGCCAGGATGTGCACCACTCCCTCACCACCCACCACTCCTGGGGGCCTTGTCCTGCCACAGGACCCAGCCTTTCACTGAGGGGCACAGGGAACCACACACTTCTTCAGGCGTTAAGGTTTAATATGTGCACCGGAGAAGCGATAGTAAGTTCGCTCATCCCTCAGGCCCTGGAAAGAAGGCGGAACACCCTCTTTCTAGCGCTCAGAGCCATGAGCAGGAGCCTTTGGTAGCAGTAGCATTGTCCAGAAGGGTTACTTTATTAAGGAAAAGGATCCCTCTCCATGACGCATGTATGTTCCACGTCTGACCAGACAGGAGAGAAACAAGACAGTCTCGGGTCCACCTCAGTCTCAGTGTAAAGAGGGTTTATCGTGGGGAGGGGCTCTACGGGAGACAGTGGGCAGCAGGTGGCCTGTCTTTGAAATCCTGTTGGGGGAAGCGCCTTATCTCTGGCTCATACTGAACTGCCCATTCAGTAGCTTCTGATGGTGCAAAAAGGGAGGCCAGTACAGTCCTGAACTTTCATACAATTAATTTGACTCTGAACTTGAAAAATGCTGAATCGAAAGCATTTACCTGGGGGAAAGCCTATGACTTGGGTTACAGCATAGCTTGTCAGAGTAGCTCCCCGGGAGCAGAGCAGGGAGGGAGAAACCAGACGCTGGAACTGGCAAAACTCATCCAGGACGTGGAGGTAAATAGGGTGACGCCGATGAGGCCAGGACGGCTCAGCCCGAACCAGCCATCCAGTGGGGGCGGGTCACTGTCAGACCCCTTTGTTTTTCTGCCAGTTAATTGTTAAGGCGGTTGATAGAAGGAGAGGCGGTGCAAGGCTTGTGCAGTTCTCTCCAGCTTTGGGTCCCTGGTGGAGAGAGAACAGCCCTGCTGGAGAAAAAAGCCCGCCCTGCAAGCAGGAGGCATGGGCAGGTGGGGAGGAACTGGGGTGTAAAGAGAGGGCCGAATCCTGCGGCAGTTCACGTGCTGCCTTGCGTCAGTCCCTTGCCTCGTGGCCTCAATCTGCTCATCTGTAAAGTGGGAGCCATAGTTGCGACTTCAAAGTGCTGCTGGCGTCAAACGCAATGAAGGTGAAAGTGCGTTGTAAACTGTAAAGGACTAAACACACTATTGTTATAACATTACCTCTGTGCCTGGCAGTGTGCTACCCAGCATGCTTTCCGTGCCGATCTTAGGGGCGTAGGGGTTGGCCGATAATGCTCCCCCAGAGATGTCCCTGTCTGATCCAAGGGACTTGTGATGCAAGGGACTTGGCAGATGGGATGGAGCATCCTGAGGGGGAGGTGGGCCTGGATTACCCGGTGAGGCTCCAACTGCCCTGCATCACAAGGGTCTTCCTTAGAGAGAAGCAGGAGGTCACAGTGAACAGTAGATGGGGCGACACAAGTCAGAGGCTGAATGGCTCGAGGAAGGGGCCCCGCACCGGGGAATGTGGGTGGCCTGTACAGACTGCAAAATTTCTCTTCCTGATGCTTCTGGAAAAAAACGCAGTCCCTTGGACGCATTTGAGACGTCTGACCTCCAGACTATAAGGACTAAATCTGTGTTGTTTTAAGCCACTAAATTATTGGTAACCTGTTCCAGCAGCAGTAGACAACACATAGGGGCGTCAGGCTTGTCTGGACTCATGTCCTGGTACCACTGCTTGCTTCATCCAGGAAACGGAGATGATGACAGAGTGCCTGCCTCATAGGGTGGGGGAGAGGTTAAGTGAGATGGCGCAGCTAGAGCCCGTAGCCCAGCGCCGGCCTGGCATGCAATAAGCCCTCAGCCCATACGGACAGTTATTAGTATCATATCCTTTAATCACCACTCAGGCTGTATGCAGCCAGTGCTGTTGTGATTATCTCCACGTCATAAAGGAGGAGATCTAATAGGGTTAAGGGAACGGGGCTGCACAGGCTACAGGTGGCAGAGCCAGAGCCTAACCCAGGCCTGGGCATTCGAGGCCATGCTCACCGCTCCACTCCGCTGTGCTGGACCACGACGCCTCCTTCACATGCCAGCTGCTTAGGCAGGGGCACCCGAGCCAAACGGAGCACAGAGCTCCCTGCACAGGCCACGGCCACCAAGGCTGGAAATCAAATAAATCTGTGTTTATTAGAGAAACAGAAACTCCAACTGCCCTGGAGATCCGCATCTAAGAGGTGGCCGACCCTCCGCCACCCGGGGCTGGCCAGCCCCCTACAGCAAATCATGGAAGTCTGAACACTGTGTTTAGTCATCTTGGTCCTGGAATAATTGCTATCATCGTAAATGTTTTATAGCCCTCATTACGGCTTGCATTTAAATATCAGTGTAGTAAGACATTAATAAGTCATCGCTGCCGGACCGCTGCCGGACGCAGTTAGTCGAAGCCCTGCGTATAACTGCACGTCTGTTCAGCTAAGTTAGGGCTGGCTGTGAACTCAGCAGCACTGAGCAGCTGGGCCGGGCCGGAAGGAAGCTGCTTCTCTGCCGAGGCGTCTTGCTTTTGCCTCTGAGAGTATGGAGGATGCTCAGACTGTAGCTGGCAGTGGCGCTGGACCTCTGGGATGGATAGAAGGGGAAACGAAGGTGCCATTAAAGGTGTTTCTAACCGGGTGGAGAGGGGTTGGGGGGCATAGTTCCCACCCCCAGGAAACTCCCTGCGGAGGCCGGAGCGCCGGTCAGATGGGAGTGGCAGGGTCTCCAGCCCTGTCTGATGAGATGCTCTGAAGGCTTCCTGAGTGGGTGGAGATGGGATGGACTCACACACTCGCTCACGGAAAAGATAAGCCACGGAAAACATGCAGCTCTGTGGGTTCGATTTCATAAAAGGCACGTTATTAGAGTTGCAGAGTGGACCGAGCAGGTCTGTTCATTCCTTTTGACCATGTGATGCGCCTAAAATAATGCCAGACACACGGTAGCTACATAATAAATATGGGAGGGAGGGGAGGAAAAGTATGAGGTTCTGTGCCTTTGTGTAAACAGACTGCCCCCTGGCCTTATCGGCCAAACACAGGCCAAGTATGAAGGGAGCTGGGGGTGGGGATTGAGGAACAGCCTGAAGCCAGGGAGATGGATCGCTGGGATCCTGCTGTGAGCTCAGTCACCGGGGACTGGGAAAGGGATCTGTGCAGGGCCCCTTGGGTGGGGCAGATATGGGGACCGCTGTGTGCTGGACGAAGCTGTTTCTATTTCTGGGAGGCAAGGGGGTGGGGGTGGGGGGAGGAATGACCAGGCAGGACCAGATTCTCTCCACTAAGGTCTGCTGATGAAGACCTGTGGGTAAGAGATACTGATCATCTGCCCAAGACCACACAACTAGGGTATATAAGACACAGTTCGAGCCATGTGTGGAACGGGGCACGGGGCGGAAGTAAAGCATGAGAGAGAATGCTGGGGGGCATTTTAAGAGGAAGATCGTGTGCTCGCCAAGAGCCCGAGGCTAAACGCACCTGGGCTGCCGGACCGAGGACACTTTCTGCAGGCGGTGCCTTGGCCGTGCTTTCCCCGGGCCTCCACGACAGGCTCCAGTACCGGCCGTACGTGCCTCCAGCCCGATTTCATTCTCTGGCAGCCTCATTTCATGCTGACCCATCTGTGAAGCTCACATCTCTCCCTTTCCTTTCACTTACAAAGAACCCAGTCAGTGCGAATGTCCTGCTGTCGGAGTTGCTAGCCACGGCATGGACGCGCACAGGAAGAGGAGACCTAGCCCCTGGCCTCTCGGACTCCCTTATGATGGATAAGAGGAGCTTGAGGAGTCAGGATAACCTCTCCACGTGGCATCCTTTGAGGCAGTGGGTGCACGGGGCAACGCAAGGGGTCTGCAGCAAGATGGCACTGGGTTCAAGTCCCATCTCCAGAGCTTAGCAGCCAGGGTCCCTGGGAAGTCGGCCTGCCTTTCTGTAGCTCAGCGCCCTCGTCTCTCACACTAGGGGAATGCCTCCCTTGTAGGGCTGTGTGTTACTGAGCGATATAAATCTGTTTCCTTCTCTGTAAAACAGGAGTGGGGAACCTTTTTTTCTGCCAAGGACCATTTGGATATTTATAGCATCATTCCCTTAATATAATTCACTTAATAAATGTATGTTGCTATGGACAAAGCTCCTAGATTTATTGAATTCTGAGTCCCGCCTGCAGTTGCCTTAGCAGGGCCAGACCAAATGATTCCTCGGGCCTTCTGCGGCCCGAGGGCTGGATGTTCCCACCCCTGCTCCAGCTGAGGACAGAGAGACCAGCTGGCATTGTAGGTGTGGGAATGAGAGCTGTTGTCATGGGCACCCAGCACCTAGTCGGGATTCAGGAAGCAATACTATTGCTCCAGGTGGGCCAGTAAGCACTGAGTGGGCAGCAGAGGGGTCATGGATTCCCTAATCACAGGGAGAGCCGTCCGCCTGTCTCCGGCTGCCCTGCCCCCTGCCCCGTGGCTAGGGATCCTTGGTCCCTCTTGCAGTCACACCCTTCCCTCCCGCCTTCACGCGTCGCAGTGCCCCTCAGGCCGCCCCCGCTGACCGTGTCCCTTTTCCTCCGTCTCCGCAGCACCCTCAACAACAACAACATCAGCCGCATCCTGGTCACCAGCTTCAACCACATGCCGAAGATCCGAACCCTGTGAGTAACGCTCCCCGCTCTCCTCCCCCCTGCCCCACCCCGCTCCCCAGACACACAGCCCACAGCGCAGCCCGGTAAGACCTACCGTGAGACCTCCCGTGCTAGGACCCGCCAGCGGGGTTTTCTGTCCAGATGCTGCCTCCTCTGCCGTTGACTGAGGGGGTGTTGGTGAGCGAGGGCACGGGGGTGGAGGGGAGGACCAGGGGGTCATCTATGGTCTGACCCACCCTCCACAGCAGGCAGACCCGTGCTCTTCATCCTGGGACCCTTCCTGGGCTGTGGGAATCTCCTTTGTGTTTTCCATCTTGATGGGAAAGTAGGTTGGTGTTCCCTTGTCACAACATAGAGACCTGGGACCCAATGACTCACCATCTCCTTAGCTAATGTCATGCCCCTGGCGGTTCTACCCATTGCCAGTGATCGCAAGAGTTTTCCCTCTGGGGCCCGGGGAGGAGAGGGGGCCTTGGCTGCTCCTCGTTCCCATTCCCCTGTTCCCATCCCCCCATCCTCACTGCCCTGCCCACCTGCCCCAGAGGGTAGCTGACATTGGAACACAATAACTTGGTTCTTTATCCCTTCCAAGGTGTGTACTCAGGAGGCAAATCTTCCCCTAACACTTCATTCAGAGAGCAGCTTTAGTGTCCCTATTACCAGAGGGTCCCCCTCTACTCAGCCAGAACCCCTTTTGTATATTTCTTTGCACTTGAGCTCGGCTGGCCTTGCAAAGAGGTTCATACTCTGCTTTTCTTATTGGTGGGTCTCAGTGGTCCGTGCCTCACAGCTGTAGGGGAGAGCCAGCCCCCACGAGCTTTCAGCCAAATACATTTAGGGCCAAGGCACAGGGCCAGACTTCCTGAAGCCAGGGGGATGGACAACCTCCGAATAACCGTGGAAATCAGGCTGAAGGCTCATACAGCCCGGGCTCACCCTCCTACAGGAGCCGGTCATGGGGGCCCAGGGACAGCACCGCCTACAGGAGGTGTTCTGTGGAAGGATCTCCTTTCCCATTAGTTAAGCAGGTGCTTTTTGCCTTGGGCTCTTGGCGAGCACAATATCTTCCTCTGAAAATGCCCTCTAGCATCTTCCATCGTGTGCATTACCTCTGCCCCATGACCTGATCCACACATGGTTAGCCCCGGGGCGTCTCTTGCCTCCTCTGTGAATGTACAGCGCCTGGCATGGAGTGGACAGTAACTGATATTAATGGTTTATTATTATTATCATCATGGTCATCAGTATCATCACTACTTAGCCAGAGATCTGGACTGCAAGTACTAAGCACCTAGCTTACCCATGGCCCCTAAGCAACATGGAATCCACAAAGGTTTGAAAATCCTTAGAGCAGTGGTTCCCAAAGTGGGGTCCCTAGACCAGCGGTGGCCAACCAGTGGTCTGCAGACCTCTGGTGGTCTGTGAGGTCCGAAAGGTTGGCAACCGCTGGTTTAAGGAAACCTTTGGAGTAGCAGTCACGAACCGGTGGTCCACGGACCACTGGCGGTCCGTGAGGTCTGAAAGGTTTGCGACTGCTGCCCTAGACTACTAGGGCCAACATCACCTGGAAATTGTTAAAAAAGCAAACTCCAGGCCCCACCCCAACCCCATAGAATCAGATTTCCCTGGGGCGGGCCCCGCCATCTGTTCTTCACAAGCCCTCCAGGAGCTTTCAATGCTCATAAGTGTTGAGGCTCCCCTGCCTTGATGAGAATGTGGCCTTATCTCAGGTGGGAATTAAACGGAGACCAATGGAGCAATGTGTAAGGAAACAATGTGGAGTGTCCTAGGGCACCGATTGGAAGTCATGCAGACCTGAGCGTAAGTGCAAGGGGTGGCACTTCCTCTGTGCAGTTTCTCCATCTCTCTGTGCTTCACAGACAGCGAGTGAAATGCTTGCCTATGAGCTGTTGGGAGAACGCAGTGCACTGAGGTGTGTCTGGTCATGGTGTGCACTCAACCAATACTAGTTGTTATGAAGAAGAGGAATCCGAGTCCAGATTCCATCATTGTTCCCCAGCCCTTCCTTTGATCCCTCGTATGATAACATAATTCAGCCAAGAAAATCCATCCCTTTCCCCCGCTTTTAAAATGGGACGCTGCCGAAACCGGTTTGGCTCAGTGGATAGAGCGTCGGCCTGCGGACTGAAAGGTCCCAGGTTCGATTCCGGTCAAGGGCATGTACCTGGGTTGCGGGCACATCCCCAGTGGGAGATGTGCAGGAGGCAGCTGGTTGATGTTTCTCTCTCATCGATGTTTCTAACTCTCTATCTCTCTCCCTTCCTCTCTGTAAAAAATCAATAAAAAATATATATTAAAAAAAATAATAAAAAAAAATAAAAATAAAATGGGACGCTGCACTGATGGAGTTTGAAGGAGAAACCGTTAGGTCTTCAAAGACCTTTTCAAAGTCCCCATCAAATCACCAATGGGCTGGAGAAGAGTGTGGCCGGGGCTGTGGGTTCAGGGTGCTGGGCCTGTGTCCCCAGGCGAGTGGGTCGCCTAGGAGAAATATGGCTTTTCCCTGCAGAAATCAGCAGCCAGCTCCTGCGGCTGCTCCCCTGTGACTTCTGCTTCCCCTCTTGTTACCTTCAGTTTAGGAGCAGCAGTAGCGGAGGTTGGGCTTGGTCCATAGGACAGTGGGGGGCGGGGGGCAGGGAGTGGCCAGGTCTGGATCTCTGGCACTTTGTTTGGGGATATGGGGTCTGGGAAGAGGATGGAAGAGTTTATTCTCCTTGTTTCTGTTGTCATCCTTCCCTGTGGTCCTGAACACTCATCTGATGAGTTCAAATCAATCAATCAGTCTCGTCTGCTCCCTTTGCTCCCTGCCTTGTGCCATTTTCTCTTTAGTTTAATTTCAGAGATGGCTCTGTGCAGAGCTCCCTGGAGACTTGAGCTGACTAATCCCCTTCCCTGTGATTAAGGGGGTGGGTGGGGGGCTGGGGCCGGAGAAGGGGGGAGGGGAGAGAGGAAGGAAGTCATAAATGGGATTTCTAAAGGAAAGCTTTTATATTGAATTCAGAAAGCCACATTTTATAGAAAATGAACACTGACTCCCTCTAAAAGGATTTGCTGGAAATTTAATTTAGCGTCTGTGGCTAAAAGGCACCTATTACAAATTGGCATTTGTATCCATTCACCTTATCTTCTGTGAAGGTGGTTTTGCCGACCTGGAGTATGCTGTTTCCATCAGCAAAGCCCGAGCAACCACGTGCAGGAAGCACCCAGCCACCTTGATGCCTTGGGCAGGGCCCCAGGTTGGGAGAAGGAGTCTGAGGCTCATCTCCTCCCAATAATAAGTTGTTCCAACATCACAGTGTGCCAGGCCTTGTGCTGAGCACTCACCAGGAATCATTTCAATCCTCACAACAACCTTGGGAAGGGGGCATCGTTAATACCCTCATTTTACAGAGGGTAACCCTGAGGCCCAGAGTTAAATCGCCCTCCCCCCCCCCAAGTCACAGTCAGAAAGCACAGAGCCAGTGTTACATCCAGGCAGTGTGACCTCTGAGCTTGAGCGCATCCTGTTCAGCAGAGGAACAGGTCCCAGATGGGCCAAGGCAGGTGACCGGAGCTTCTGTGTCGCCCCCATGTCATTGCCGACCCGACCCACCAAGATTATTGAAAGTCATTAAAATCATTTCCTTCTCACTCCAGAGGATGAGGAATACTCCTCCTGGCAGCGTAGGCTCACATTGGGGGTGACACTACTCAACCTGGTCTCCCAAACGTGATATGAAGGGCGGCATGAAAAAGCCTGCCCAGCTGGGCTCTCCCAGCATTCCTGGTGGGTAAGAGTGCAGCAGGGGGGAAACTGAGTCCACCAACCGTCCCAGGCTTTTGACAAGAGCCTTCACGTGGCTTCATTTTTGGTCACCTCTTCTCCAGGGTCCCCCTTGGGAGAGGAGAGACCCCTACAAAGACAGATTAAGGATCAGGGAGCAAGGTTCAGGGGAGAGGTGGCTGGGGCTGGCCGTCGGGAATTCAGGCAGCACCCACCTAATTGAATCTTCCAAAAGGGGGACCTCTGACATTTTGATTATCTCAGAAAGTAATCTGCTCAGCAAGGATCCGACTCACCTAAACCTCATTTCTGTTCTTGCATTGATCTCTTACCCTGATTGGAACCGACAGGAATTCGTTCTCATTGATCCGGCTCGTGGGCCCACTCTCGTTGGTTCAACGTGAACCTCTGTGTCCTCTGCTTCCATTCCACAGCCTTTCCTAAGGAAAGCCAAACTCTCACGCAAAGGCTCCCTCCTGGCACCCAGGACCGGCCCTCAGCCTGTGTGTGCCACCTGCCTCCCAGCAGACCACCACTTCATCATCCCAGGCAGCCTAGACCCTTGGGGGCAGGGGGGTGGCCATGGAGTCCCCGCTCTCTCCCGGCAGCTCGCTGATGGGTCAGGAGACAGACCACTGTCACTCATGCAGCCCTTTTCCAGGAAGTCCCTCTCCTCATGCTCTTTAGGAAAGAGGGACCTGCGAGCTCATGCCAGGCCCTCTCTGTCCCGGCACAAAGGGGTCATCTTTGTTGAATAGACAGTGGTCTTGCATTCCCTCTTGAAACTGAGGTCCTTCCCCAACTTAGGACTTTGCCTCCCCAACCCCTCCCACCTGTCGCATCTCTTTCTGGAGCGCCTTTAGCAGCATGGGGGTTGGTGGGCGGTGGGAGGGGGGTGTCTGAGCTTTAAGCTCAAAAGGGAAAATTGCTTGGGGCCCATGATAGGCACTGTGTCTTGGACCTAGGAGCCTATTAAATGTGTTTGACCTTAATTATTGGCTCTGGAGTCCAAAAAGAAAATTGCACCATCAAAATTAATCATCTAATCTAATAAAAGACAAACATGCAAATTGACCATACCTTCACTATGCCTTAAGCCATGCCCACCAGCCAATCAGAGCGACTATATGCAAATTAACCCAACCAAGATGGTGGCCAGCAGCCATGGAGCTGGAGCGAGCAGGAGGCTTGGTTGCTCCAGTGATGGAGGAAGCCAAGCTTCCCACCTCGGGCCTAAGCCAGCAGGTGGTCATCCCCCGAGGGGTCCCAGACTGTGAGAGGGCACAGGCCAGGCTGAGGGACCATCGCCTCCCCTCCCCCGAGTGCACAAAGTTTTGTGCACTGGGCCTCTAGTTTTAAAATAAAAATCTTTTAAAATATTTTCTGCAGAAAAAAATGACATTCTATGTGGGAATCACATTCATTTAGTTCATCTGGTATGATGGGATGTGGACCCCCTAGCCTGCAAGACTCCCACTGGACCTGACCGGCCAGAGGTTCGCTTCCCTGGGGGGCACAAGTGAGCTGCCATTGGCCAACAGTTAGCAATGTTGACCTTGCGCTAAGTGGAGGGTGGTCAAGAACCTTTCCGCTCTCTCCACTTCAGGCAGATGTGGCCTGGCCACTGCTCCTGCTGGCCCTCAGTCTCATGGCTGGACACTGAGTGGAAGTCCCCGACAATGCCAGCTGATTAGCATGCCCAGGGCTTGGTGTTTGACATTTGCATCGGAAAGCCAAGGGTATGGCAAGGTGATGTGACTTAAACTCCTACCACCATTCCCAATGACCTGGGCTGGTGGAACGAGCAGGTTGGAAACCCCTGAGAGAGAAACCTTGGGGACGGATGTTTAGAAGCCCCTGCACATCCTGAGTTTGCCCCCAGTTAGTGGGAAGGAAATCCAGGACATTTAACCAGACAGGATTCTCCTGGAATTGGGACCTGCAGGCGGCTCTTTGGTCTCTTATTCACTCAAGGAGAAACTGATCTGGAATCACAGCTACTAGAGGGAGAAGCCAGAGTCCTGGAACTGGTTAGGGGGGTCTTCTCAGGGGTCCCTGAGCCAGTCAGGGTAGCAGGTGTGCCAGGGGGGCTTGGGCTGGGAGGCAGACACAGGGCACCATGGAGAGGCTGTGGAGACTGCAGGCATCTGGTGGGGACAGCCCCCTATTGGAATAGGAGGGTGGAGAGGGCACACCTTCTCTCCAGGCCCTGCTCAACCTGATGGGGCACCCAGTGGTATTGGTTTGGGGCTCACTGGGATTACATGCAGGGGGTCATTGAAGGAACGCCTGGGGAGAGAAAGAAAGGCTAAAAGCACCTCAGATCTCAGCCCAGTGCCTCCATAGACTGTGGCATTGATGAGACGCTGTTTCAAGCCGTCAATGACTCATAATCATAGCTTCAGCAATGCCGTCTGCACAGGAGCCACCCTGTGGAAGTTTGGCTCGCTCAGAACTGTCACCGTGATGATGCCACGCTCCCCTCCTGTGCTGAGGCTTCTTTGAGGGGTTCGGTGGGAGAAGAGTGTGGAAGGACTATTAAGAAACAGTGAATTGCTCAGAACCCAGGAGGCAGCCGTGGGACGGGGCCTGCATGCGGCAATGACTGTAGTTTGTGATTCAGCAACATTAGGGTTGAGACTCCTGTGGTGACTCAGTCCCGCAGAGGGGCGTGCTTCCCGGGGCTGCTGAGGGTATCACGCTGGAGAAAGGTTTGGCCCCCTCCGTTCAGCCCGTGACAGTGTCTTCCCTCTGTCCCTTCCTCTCCCAGGCGCCTCCACTCCAACCACCTGCACTGCGACTGCCACTTGGCCTGGCTCTCGGATTGGCTGCGGCAGCGGCGGACGGTTGGCCAGTTCACACTCTGCATGGCGCCCGTGCACCTGAGGGGCTTCAACGTGGCAGACGTGCAGAAGAAGGAGTACGTGTGCCCAGGTGAGGCTGCCCCACCCATAGGCTCTCCCTGACCCTGGCCTTGGACACCCGCCCAGCCCAGAGCTTGGTGTGGAACCCCCAAGGTTTCCCCAGCACTCTGTCACCACTTAGAGATCCCTAGGGTGCCTCGAGGGGCTCCAAGAAAGAAGGTTTTTGTCATTTGTTGAAGGAAAGGCTCAAAGAGCTCATGCGTCACTTTCTGTTAAGCCTGACCGTCCATCTGGGCTAAGAAACCTCACACTTGTTAGACGCGTCAGCATTTGCTAAACAGGTTCCTGGCATCCGGTCGCTCATCGAAATTGGGAGGCAGGACCACGGAGGCTTCGGGGTCAGCCTGTGTGGCTGGGAATCCTAGCTCTGCCTCTCACTAGGATGTGACTTTGGCAGGTTACCTAGCGTGTCTGCAAAATGGAAATAATAATAGTATGTAACTCAAGGGATGCCTGGGAGGACTGGATGCGATAATGCATATAAAGCCCTGAGCATCATGCACAGAACTAGGTGAGAGTTAATAAGTGGAGCTTAATTAGTACAGTGCAGAGGGTCCATCGAATGTGCTGAGCAAACAGAAGCAGTTGACCTTGGGCATTTGAAGTGTAACAGGAGCAGATTGCTGTGTAGCCCAGGAAACAGACTGTGCACAGATAACTGAGGCAGCGCTGGTCTCCAGGGGATGGGAGGCAGCTGAGAGATACAGGAGGATGGAGTAGTTTTCAGCCTCATCCTAAATTTGCTTGCTTGTTCATTTTTTACTTTTCATTGACATCCTCTAGTTCTACCAACTCTCCCTTTACCAGGGGCAAAAAAAATGTAGAGCTAATCCGTCTATTTTCTCTAGAAAAAATAAAATAAAAAGATGACTCTCCCAGAGGCGTTCCTGGAACCCGGGAGCCCAGTCCCAGAGCTGGGGCCCAGCAGCCTCCGGAGGCTGGTCTTGGGGAGTCCACGCGCAGGAAGAAGGGCGGAGACGTGGCACTGTGGGGCTGCACTCTCGCCCTCCTGGACTGCCACCCTGTTCAGTGTGGAAGGGGTTGGGGCGCATGTGCTGTGGGCCGGTGTGGCCAGGGTGCAGATCGGCACTTCTGCCCGTAGGCATGATTGCAATCTAGTAAGGATTTTCCATGAATTCAGCCACATCGCGCTCTCTGCTGCTTGTTCCTGTCATGTCACTACTTCATCAAGTTCATTATCCAAAAACATTGGAACGTATCTCAGAGCAGCACCTCAATAATTTCCTATAGACGCCCACTCAGAAATCACTTCCCATCAAACACATTTAATACAACCGTTTATCACACAAGCACCAAACTCAAATATAGTGACTGTAATTACAGTAATTATTAGGCAGAGGAGACAATATCAGCGTAAGTGCCAGTGAAAGAAATAATTACAGAGTGCAGGAGTCATCCAAGAGCTAATGAGGAAAACTAATTAGAGAGAATGTTAAAACACACCAGGATAGGAGGTGCCAAGTTTAACGCTGCGCAGATCGGGAACGTGCTTCATCACGGAGGCACCTCCCCGTCTGAGGAATGGCAAGGCATTGCTTACCCAGCAGCAGCTAGGATCCAGAGCCCAGGGGGGCAGGCTGACCCTTGTGGGTCCTGGGCCTGTCAGCACCCCGAATCCCCCTCCCGTGAAACGACTCGATCTCCCAGGCAGGGTAATGGGTACATAGGAGCATCCTTGTCACCTCCCCTGATTATAGCATTAAGGCCCATGTGATGGTCCCTGCAGCTTCTTAGTGCAAAGCTAGGCATCTTTTGAGGACATGGAATCACAGATTCCAGGCGTGAACATGCTATTGATCGCCATCCTCTCGCCATGGTATGAGTTTAGGGGAGCACCATACTGGGGCCCCAATCCATGAGGGATTCTGTAGGTGCTTCTCAGGATCTCAGGGGTTGAAGAGAGAGCGCTGTACAGGTTCTTTCTGGGAAGGTCGAAAGCAGACTTAAAGGTCTGGGGGAGCTGGTGCATTGAACATCCATGATGGATGAACCTGCACCACTATTAGTGAGGTGCCAGATGACCACCGTCTCCAAAACGTGCTACCTCTTTAATAATTGTTCAAGGTCGTTTGGGAGGCTGTGATGAAAGGATTTCAGAGGGAGCAGCATGGAGCATGATGGGCTGTGCACAGGAAGGTCACAGAGAAGGGCTGTGTTCATGTACTGACCACCCCCCACGCACACTGCCAGGGGTGCAGGCCCCACCCCGTGGCAGAGCCCAGCAGGGCAGCCAGATGAGGTGGTTTTGTGCAGACCCAATTATGGTTGTTTTAGGTCCTCGTTCAAGCTCTTCCCTCAATAACTTGTGGGAGGAAGACTTCAACCAATAAAGGGGGGGCAAGGATATCTCTTCAAAAGTTGAGGTTATCTGCTCAGGAGACTAGAAAGACTTGGGGCACCAATCAGCCATCCCTGCATGTTGCTCCATCACCTGCACCAGTCAGGGCAGCACAGAAAATCTCCCGGGCCCTTCGATGGTATAAAAAAATCCGTCAAAAACAGGACCACAGAGACAAGAGAGCGCTTTCGTCTCGGCCTGTGAGGGCCTCCTGCCCGAGTCTCTGATGTTCCCCTTAGAATTAAGTGCACTGTCTGGGCCCAGTCCTCTCCACACGGCCCTGGCCACGGGCTCGTTCTCACTCCAGCTAACCCAGAAATCCTCTAGCAGTGCACTTTGGCAAAACCCATCTCCTCTGTCAACTGTCCCCTTCCAATCGGAGGCATTTACTTTTTCCTCTGGGGAATCAACTGGGAACTTTTCACAGGAGTGCGGGACTCTATCTTATTTTATTTTCTATTCGTGTTTTTTCTGTGATCTACAACTGGACTGCTTGGTTTCTCTGTTAGCTTTTCTTGCTCAAGCGGAAGGTTAGGGCGCAGGACGGGGGAGTCCCTGGCCCCTGCTCCGTGGGCCTGGCCAGACTGGGGCTGGGTCTGAGTTCACAGAACAGCCCAGAGAAAAGGTTCTGCTCTGGCCATTACTCGGCTCATGTGATGTGAGTTGCAAGATGTTTTGTTTTATTCCGTCCTTACCTAAGGGGCTTTTTGGTGGTTTACACCCTCAGCTTTATCTTCCTTGTGTCAGTTTTCTGGTACCTTGATCTGAGAAAGTGTTACCAGCCCCCCTTTGTAAATCAAGGGGCTTAGTTAAACATCTGACTCCTGATACCATGCCTCTTTCCCCTGAACATCTTCGCACTCATCCGGTTGTGCTATTTCCTACTCATCTGCCCTCGGCCGTTGAATGTGAGATGCCTTTTCAGGAAGATTAATCTTGCCTTCTAGTAATGAGGGGCCTCTCAACAAACATCTTCTTCTTTATTATTAAAAATGAAATGGGTGTATCTCCCTGGAAACAATAAACTCTTCCTCCCCCCCCCCCTTTTTTTTAAATTTGGGACCAGTTACTAAGTATAAAGATAATTAAGGTAAGCCTGACTGGCCGCCCATCTCCTTAGGAGGTTTTAATTAAAACCCCATAATTGGACGTTGCGAGGATGAGATTATTAGGTTTATAGCCATTCCCCAAATTATCATGCCTCTGGCATTTGAATCGCGTGCATTTATATTCTCATCATAATTGCTCGAGTCCCATTGTCATCACAGCCTGTTGTTGGCTTTTGAAAGGCCAGAGGCCAACAGGGATGCTTAATTTGAATGCTGGAGTTAATTTGTTTCCACATGCTCACACGGCCATTGGACTCGTCAGCTCTGTGCGCTCCTCTGGGCAACATTCTCTTTAAAGACAGAAAGAAATAAACTCGGCCCCAGCACGGGAGTGCCAGCCACTGCATTGTGGCTTACACGGCCGTGTGTCGGCCAAGCCTCCTCCTCCCACCTCCCGAGGCTCTGAGGCTGTGAGGGCCTTCAATTCCAGGGCCCTAAAGAGAGGCGCTTGGCTGTCTTTTGGCAGAGATGATGGTAAGAACACATGCTGGGCAGTTTGCTTAACCTCCCTGTTATTTTATTTCCTCATCAGTCTAATGGGAATCATGATAACAGAGCCTCCGTCATGGCTTTTATGAGGATCCAGTGGGATCAGCTATACACAGCCCTTAATGCAGTCTCTGGCACGTAGGACACATCCTACAGCCTTGAGCTGCTTTTAGGAGAATGGTGGTAACTTTTAGCTTGGGCACCACCGTGTCCTTGGGAAGAACTCTGTCTCTCAGGGATCCGGTCCCTCGTCCCTCACTGTCTCCATAGCCCTTCTGGGGTAAAGTTCAGTGGCCTCTGCCCCACCATCCGGGCAGAGAAGTTAGGGCCTTCGCTTTCAGCGTGATGATCATCCCCATCTGCCAATTAGGAGAACATTGATGAGGGGGAGTCTGGGCCGGAGCGTCTCCCTGGTCAACCCGCTGCCTTTCCTGCCTCTCGAGACTAGAGGGGGTGCGGTCAGCAGAGACAGGATCGCCAATGCCCCGTCCAGGCTGGCGATCATGGCACTCTCCCTGTGAGAGCTCTGGCTGGGAGCATATTCCCGCCCTCGATCACCAAGTGCCTTCCCTTTCCTCCCGCTTTGGCGCGGAGGTAGCTTTGGCTTCAGATGAAAATCCCAGAGCTGAAGTGGTGGAAAGGGGGAAAGGTGGTCCAGGCCCCAGTAGGGAGACAGGTGCTGGCCCACATCCCCGTCCGTTTCCCTGGTCTGGAGGAGATGGCCCCCCAGCCTCCACGCAGCAGCCTTTAGCGCCATGGGAGAGCTGCAGGGCAGAGCTCAGGGCACCAGTTAAGGAGGCAGGCGGGCACACAGTTAAGGAGGCGGGCATGCAGAGCCAGGCTGCCCGCACTCCTGAATTCATAACCAGCACCTTAGAACGTCGGTGCTGGTTCCGTGTGCTGGTCCATCGCTGGGCTCCGGTTTAAGGGAGAGGAGGAGGTGGTGCCCATCAACAGGCTTGCCCCATGATTCCTCGGCCCCAGGAACACACGTGCATGCAGCAGGCACATACCCAGACAGTCCCTCCCATGAAAGATATGTGGAGGCTCTTCCTATCCCGATGTAAAAACTCCGTTCCCACTTCTCTCTGCTTCTCAGCTTGTGGTCATAGAATTCACTGGATAGAAAGGGAGGGGGTTCCTCACTTTGCCCCCTTGGAATTCACTGCCTCCTTCCCTCCCCCCACCATCCTCAGCATGCATGGCTGGGAAAGGCTGGGAGCAATGGACCTGCTGGCAGAGTTTGGTGCAGGGCCTGGGACACCCTGACTGTGTGGGTGAGCCAGGCGCCCAGTGAGCTGGGGGTAGGCAGGTGGCCTTGGCCAGCACTGAGAGCTCTGGTAGAAAGCCTGTGACCCCAGGCAGGGGAGTCCCATCTACCAGAGCCCCTCCAGCTCTGTGGCTGACCCTATTGACCAGAGCCCAAGGCACTGGGGACTCAAGGGGCCTCCCCCAGGCCCTACCAGGAGGACCTCTCATCCCCACGTCCAAGGGTTTCTGCGCCAATTGCATCCATGATTCATCCTCTCGCTCCCCCAAGGCCTGGTACTGAGACGGTGCTTCCTGCCGAGCCCAGTTTTAGGCACAGGGGTCGAACAGGAAGGAGTCAGACACGGTCACTGCCCTGGTAGAACTGACATCAAGACTCAGTCTGTCCAGAGGCAGAGCTAAGGGGAGGGGATTCTGTCGGCTCCACCCTCAGCGCCCAGATGGACAGGGCTCGGTCCATCAGGCGCTGACCATCTTCAGCCTGCCGTGGTCTGTCTGTTTCTACAGGGGAGCTACGCCCTCCCTGTGTGTGGATGCCCAACTGGGCGCTGCCAGCCAGGTGCTGTCAGGGGCTATAATTACCTCTCCGAGTAATTAAAGGTGTTGTTAGTGACCTTGTTAAGGATCGTTTTCAAAGGCTTTTTAAAAAGCCTTGACAACATCCCTTGAAAGCCGCTGACGCTGTCTTCAGGACAGAGCCACCCTGCGTAGGACCGGCTTCTTCCCAGGAGACGAAGGCCGGAGCCTGGTCCACTTTAAACAGAACCGACTCCAGCATCGGAGTCTGAGTGCCTTTGAAAAACTCCATTTCAGAACTTCCTGTTACCCAGATGAGCCCTTGAGTATAATGCCTCCCCCCTTTCTTCTGAAACACCCCAACCACGTAATATTGACAATTGAAAGGGGGACAGCCATCCGATACCCTCCCCTCGGTGGATGGGCAGGAGCCCAGGCTGCGCCTCTGAGGAGCCCTGGCATTTCCCCAACAGGAAGGCCCGGGTGTGGCCATGGTCGCTGGCACAGTCAGGTGCGCTTGCCCCTTGGTGTGCAGGCGCAGGCCTGGCAGTTCTCTCTGGGGGCCCCATCGGTACTGTGAAAGCCCTGACATCTGGGGCCACGCATCCCACCTCCTCAGGATGTGGGTGAGGGATAGGAGCCTTCACGCGGTGGGTCCTCTTTGCCACCGTTAAGACAGGTGCGCAGGGGATGGGGAGGTGCTGGGAGGTGTCTTACTCCTTCTGCTTCCAGTTTCTGAAGAACGGAATAGTCAGTCTTTAGACCCAGGAAGGACTTCCGAAGTCTGCAGTGCAAACCCTTATCCACCGAGATGGTAGCAAAAAGCTCAGAGCGGGTCCTGCAGGCCATCCTTGGTAACATTAATAAGAATAACAATGACATTAACAACAACAAGCATTCCTAAGCACTGCCTCTGTGCTGTACATTCTTCCAAACACTTTACATGCATTACCTCCCTTTGCCTTCCCAACAGAACCATGCTACCAAATACGCATTGCTATTCCCCCTGCCCATTTTACAGATGGGGGAAACTGAGGCACGGGGACAGGAGGGTGAGGTGATAGAACTGGGATTCAAATTGAGGCACTGGGACTGCAGAGCCCACACTCTCAGCCACTCGCCCTCCTCTTCCTGACCCGCGGCTCCGACAGGCTGGTTCTCTGAGCTGCCATTTTCTCAGAAATGTACTAGTAAAGCCTTTCCCAGTTTGGAACGAAGCCGGGGTCCCTTCTCTCTGAGAGGATGAATGTTGCAGTTGGGGGTTTAGTGTAAGTCATCATCGCTCTGGCATTTTCCACGGTCTCCACTGGATCCACTAATGTGACACAGGAGATTTGGAAGTCCTTATACCCTAGACAGGATATTTTTTCAAGTGTTCAGCTAAGATGATGCTTTCTAAGTGTGTGTGTGTGTGTGTGTGTGTGTGTGTGGAGGCCGAGGGAAATAAGAGTCTTTGGTTACTGGGCTGGCATCAGGGCATCAAGTTGAGTCTCTGCAGAAGGGCCACCCCCAGGTGGGACTAGTGAGCACGGCGGGCGGATCCTCCATGTCAAGTCTCACTCAGTGTCCGAAGGAGGACTTACCCGAGGCCCAGTCGGTCCTGTGATTCAACTGCTGTGGCTGGATCCATCCGGCTTCCCTCAGCTCCTCCCGGGGACAGAGGCCAGACTCCCACCATCCTTCCCCGTGTCTCACGTCCTGTGCCTGCCCGGTGAGGAGGTCTGCGGCGTTACTCTGAGTTTGGTGCTGCCCGGGGCCCTCTGTTCTGGGAGGAGGGACATGGGCAGACACAGAGCAGCCCTGCTGGACGCAGCAGGCCTGGGACAAGGTCCAGGAGGGCTGTTCGGCTGAGTCTACCTTTTGGACCTCAGTATCCACATTTGAAAAACTAACCACGAGTTTGAGATCCTGACCTCACTCTGAAGAACTAATCCTATTTGCAACTTATCTGCTGTCTTTTCAAAGCGTTCGCATTCACTTCTTGTGTTAGAGGTTCAGTGTGACCACCACAGGGAGTGACTAGATCCGAGTGATGGAATTTCACGTTAGTTTGTGACGCGTATGTTTATCTACACTCGCCTTCTGAGTAAGCTCCTCAGATGCCATTTCTTGGGTTTTTCCCACTTTGGTTTAAATTCACAGTAGTTCTCGACTGAAGCAAAATTAAGAGCTGACTCCAAAATACGAGGTAACTTACTTGCCTTTTCCTAATGCGGCCAGTTTTGTTAGCTTGTTCTCTGTATGCAAACGCTGTGTGAAAGGGCCTTGGCTGGCACTGCTGACGCCTGTGTTGACCCTGAACACCACTGCCCCACACGGGGATGTGCACCCGCCTCCCTTCCTCCCACTGGTTTAGACAGTGACTTCCAGACACTAGAGGAAGGAATGAAGGTGTGCCTATACTCAGCATCCACGTCCCAGGTAAACACCAACCACCACCACCACCACCCCGGCCCGGGGTCACCAGACATGGGGCACCCGAGACAGTAGTCCCAGGGTCAGCTTGTGGCTTGTTTTTGTGTGTGGTTGACTCAGAGAGCAGCTCTTTCTCTAAAAGATGAGGGTGATCGGCTGACAGAGCAGGTGAAACAATCCAGAAATAGTCAGGTCAAGGCCAGCATCTCTCCTCCTGGCTGAATGTGTAGCCAGAGGCAGCTGTGTCTACCAGATGCGGATGATGCCCGCTGGTGATCCTTTTCCAAGCAGCTGACCGTGTAGTGCCGCCTCATTGGGCAGCCAGTGAAGGCGCCCAGGAGCCCATTCGGCTCCTGACACTGCACAAGTTGACTACTGTGCTCTGGCCCCACAGGCCCCCACTCGGAGCCGCCATCCTGCAATGCCAACTCCATCTCCTGCCCTTCGGCCTGCACCTGCAGCAACAACATCGTGGACTGCAGGGGGAAGGGCTTGACGGAGATCCCCGCCAACCTGCCGGAGGGCATCGTCGAAATGTAAGTGCCCCTGTCTCAGCTAATTCTCCAGGAACCGGCCGCGTTGGGCTGTGGGAGCTGATTGTTAAAACACTCAGGGGTCTCTCTGCTATGCTATAGGCTTCCCAGCTGTGCCAGTCAGTGCTCAGGAGCATGGACCAGCCCTAGCTGGTTTGGCTTACTGGTTAGAGCAGGGATGGGCTAACTTTTTGACTCGAGGGCCACAATGGGTTCTGAAACTGGACCAGCGGGCCAGAACAAAAGCATGGATGGAGTGTTTGTGTGAACTAATATAAATTCAAAGTAAACATCATTACATAAAAGGGTACGGTCTTTTATTTTTTTAGTTTTATTCATTTCAAACGGGCCAGATCCGGCCCGTGGGCCGTAGTTTGCCCACGGCTGGGTTAGAGTGTCAGCCCCAGGACTCAAGGGTCATAGGTTCAATCCCAGGCTCTGATTGGGGCACGTGGGAGGCAACCAATCGATATGTCTCTTACATTGCGCTCTCTCTCTCTCTCTCTCTCTCTCTCTCTCTCTCTCCTCTCTCCCTCCCTTTCACTCTCTCTAAAAAACAATGGGGGGAAATACCCTCTGGTGAGGATTAACAAACAAACAAAAAGCACAGACTCGAGAGCAGTAAGTGACGGCCCGTGGAGCCCACCTATTACTGTAAATGAAGTTTTATTGGAACACAGCCACGCTCGCTTGTTTACGCACCGTGCATGGCTGTGCGGGGAAGGCAGGGGTGAGCTGTTCGGCCCAGCAGCCTGATATGCCGTTTGGTCCTTTGTAGTAGAAGGACCAGCCCCCTGGAGCCCCCTGGCTCCCCCCTTTACTAAGGGGGGAGGGGGAGAACTTTGGGCAAAAGGATTGCTCTTTCTCATCTTCAGTTTTCTCTTCTGTAGTAACGCGACGATTACATATTCCCGATGGCTCACTGTGAAACTGAGCAGAATGCTTTGTGTGAGCTCTGCGTGCGATCCGAGCACGTGGGCAGTGCCCGCACGGTGGTGATGGGGAGAACCTGGGTGAGGAGCTGGTGTCACAGCCACGCCCTTGAGCCCGAGACTGAGCCCTCCATCATTTCAGATCCGATGGTCATCCTCTAGATGGTCTTTACGCGGGGACAAGATGGTGTGTGTGTGTGTGCACAGATCTCCCAATTCCCAGTAACATAGGTTTGCCCATCTAGCTCCACCTCGTCCCTCTTCCCTCTGCTGAGAACATGGCCCATGTCTCATTCTGGATCTAGCGGAGGGGCAGTCAGCATTCACCCCAAGATCACGCTATATGACAATAACTGTTTCATTTTCTACATTCACCTTTGGGTGACTTTATTAAAAACATGATTAGATGAAACCCTCCTTCTGAAAACATTAGATAAAATCCCTCCAAATAAGAGACACACATTTCCCTCACTTCTCTGCTTCTTGCATCTAATTTGGTGTCATAGTAGATATAGATAGAGTCAGCCTTTCACATAGAATTTTGTCTGGATCATACAGCCTAATTCCTCCTCCTCCTCCTCCTCCTCCTTCTCTTCCACTTTCTCCTCTTCCTCCTCTGCATGCCCTATGTTCCCAGCGATGGCCATTGACTAGTCCATTCATACATTCCTTTAACAAATATCTATTGTGGGCTCACTGTGTTCCAGTCATTGTTCTGTACTTGGGGAGCATCAACAAGTAGATAAAATTTCTGCTTTCATGGTGCTTGCATTCCGGTGGTGGGGAGAGTGTGACAAACAATAAACAAAGCAGAGTAAATTAGATAAAATGCCAGTAAATTAGATAAAATTAGGTTCTATGGGAAAAGCAAGGAAAGGATGTGAGGTAAATGAGACCCCAAAAAGTGAATGTCTGGAGGAAGAGTGTTGTGCAGAGGCCCTGAGGTAGGGGTGTGCCTGGTGTGCCAGAAGCCCGTGTGGAGGAAACAGAGTGGGGAGTCTTGGGGGATGAATCAGGGGGGTAAGAGGGACCAAATCCTGGAGGCATTTTAAGGACTTTGGTTTCACCCTGATTGACTTACAACCATGGAGCTCCAGTTTCTTCTTTCCCCATCTGCTTTGCCAGCTTGTCTCTGATTTCCTTTGACACTTTCCTCCCCAGCCCCAGTGGACACAATCCGTGCCTCCACACCCTTCCTGTAGCCAGGAGCTAGCTAGCCAAGTGTCCCTTTAACCTGATACCCTCCCCTTCTGAGCCTTCACCCACCTTCACTCAGCCCTCAGCCTTCCTTTCAGCAAGAATCCACAATGACTTCCCTCATGCGTGACTGTGACTCTCCCTCACTCCTCCCGGTCCCCGGCTCTGGCCTCGAAGGGCCCTCTTTCCGTGGAATTCCCTTAGATCTCGGCGCCTCTTCTGCTCATACCTCCTGCTCGTTCTCTTGATTCTTGTCCTTACTCTCTTCCCTTTCTGCACCCTGTTCCCTTCTTTTCTCCCTCCCGTGATTCATTCCCCCCACGTGCCTCTCTCTTCCCCCATCACGGTCTTTCCACTTCTCCTCCCAGCCACATTCCTCTCACCACCCAGCTAACCTTTGCTCTTCTTTACAAGAGCCTACCCCCTTCCCTCTCCATCGTGCCAAGGTAGGACCCTGGTCCTCCCGAGATGGGTGGGTGTTCAAGACAGGATTCCTGCCAACAACATGTTGTTTCAGATTCCCACGGACCCTTCCTTTCTGCCCCATCTGCCAGGTTTTCTCTTTGGCAGACACAGATTCCCCCTTGACCAGGCCTCAAACCACAGCCGATGAAAGAGGCCCGTTGAGAAGGTCAAGCTGTAGCCGTTGGCCCCCTCCCCAGCCCTGACTCAGGAGCTCAGACCCTGCCCCGCTCCTCGCCTGTTCCTCATCTCTGAACCTTGGAGGCACACCGCTCAGGTGTGTGGGAGAGAACTGGGAGATATCCGTGTAGGACAGTGATGGCAAGCCTCTGACACATGTGTCAGAGGTGACACGTGAACTCATTTTTTGGTTGATTTTTCTTTGTTAAATGGCATTTAAATATATAAAATAAGTATCAAAAATATGTCTTTGTTTTACTATGGTTGCAAATATCAAAAAATTTCTATATGTGACACCGCACCAGAGTTAAGTTAGGGTTTTTCAAAATGCTGACACGCGGAGCTCAAAAGGTTCGCCATCACTGGTATAGGAGGTGGGACGCAGGCAGCCCGAGCTGTTGAGCTGGCATCTGGACATCGAATTTTAGAGGGGATGTTAACAAGCTAGAGCAGCGGTTTCCAAAGGGCTCCCTAGTTAGTACTGAATCTTTTCTTATTTGGAATAAACTGAGAAAAATAAGGCCAACTTGATGTTTTTCCATTGAGCAAAAATATTCTACTTAAAGTAAGGTCCTTTATTATAAATTCCTGGACTTTCTTATTCTGTTGTTATTGTTGTTATTTAAAAATACCATCACCCTAGCCGGTTTGGCTCAGTGAATAGAGTGTCGGCCTGCGGACTAAAGGGTCCCAGGTTTGATTTCTGTCAGGGGCACATGCCCGGGTTGCGGGCTTGATCCCCAGTAGGGGGCATGCAGGAGGCAGCCAATCAATGATTCTCTCTCATCCTTGATGTTTCTTTCTCTCCCTCTCCCTTCTCTGAAATCAATAAAAATATATTTTTTAAAAAATACCTTTTATTTTATAAAGAGATGGCCACTGAAAGTAGAATATGTGTGAGTGTGTATGTCTTAAATGTGTTTAATTATATGTATAATTATTATATAATTGTAAATGCATGTTTCTATATAAATATGTATTATGTCTGACACAGAGAGAGAGGAAGAGAGAGATTGCCTTAATTGGCAAAATAAAAGCTCTTTAACCACTTAGCCTATGAAATCCAAAAGTCTGGGAATGACCAGCCTAGCTAGAGTGTTTCCAAAAATAAGCAATTGCAAACAGCAGCCAGGTTCTTAAAAGTGTAGGCCAGGGATGCAGGCAAACCTCCACTTCTAGCTGCAACCCTGACTTTTTGCCATCGGCAAATAACCTTTCTAAGCCTTGTTTTTCTCAAATGGAAAGCAGAGGCTACCGGTACCCTCTTACTGATCCCTGTGGGGGTGAGTGAGTGGATGCTGTCACATGCTTAGCCTTGGGTCTGGCACATGAGATATGCTGCCTTAGCAACGATTGCTGTCACTTTACTACTACAATTAGTACTACTGCTGTTGCTATGGCCACCACTTTTATTAGGCATGGGGAGAGGTTAGAAACCATGTTAGAGGAGCTGGACCTACCTGTACCAGAGGTCCCTCCATAAAGCTAAGTCAGTTTTTTGAAAGTTAAGGGTGAGAGAATAGGTTGGCGAACTAGACTAGCCACTTGCATGATGAATCGAGCCTGGAGGTGGCTCACCTCCCCGCAAACGTATGGGGACTTGCAAATAAGGCTGCCCCTACCCCTGCTGCCCTGGGGCACCCAGACCCACCAGACAGATTGCCCAGGACTTCTCTTGCTGCATTTGCCTCATTCCCTTCTGCGATGCAATGAAGCTGAGCCTCACAGTCGGTGAGGCAAGACTCTATGGTTGGGCGGGGGAAGAACTTTAGGGGAAACCTGCTCGCTCCTAAAGGCAACAAAGCCGGTGCTCAGGGTCCCGTGTGGCGGCTCAAAGGTCTTTCAAGCCACTGAAATGCATCGCCTCGCAGGGAGAGGCAGGGAGAGCAGCCTGGCAGGCGGGGGAGGCTGACAGATGAGAAACATGGGAGCAGAGAGTGAAACTGCAGGCTGCACCCCAGGATGACTGGGAAGTGTCTGATTTATCATCCCACACTCAGCCGAATGTGACTTCTTCTCCTTCTGCCGCCTCGTGTTCACAGCCACCTCACAACCCATCCTTCTCCCTCTCCCTCGGGATGCTTGGCACCAAGTCAGACTTTGTGCTCCCGACTCTCGATTCTTCGCGGTAGTGATGCTCTTAACCTTGGGAGGGGTTCTGTGCTCGCCAACCTTTTGGGTTGGGATGAGCCCCTCTCGGGCAAGGCCATCTGGCAGCCTCTTTTAGGTTCTTTTCAGAGGCAGAGCAGCTCAGAGGAGTGTGTGCTGGTCTCCCCCCAACAACAGAGCCAGTTCCTCTAAAAATAGCTCCCTTCCCCAGAGCCCGCAGTGAGACGGTTCACAGCAAATGTTCCTCGTTCCTCGAAACGGAGGAGCTCCTGCCTGGCCGTCCCTGCTGCTCCCGCTCGCTTCTCTGACCAGCTCCAGCCCCGGCAGGGACAGTTCTGGGGAGAGCCCAATCCCCCATGTTTCCTGTTCTGTCACCTTCAGCCCACTCCTGGGTCCTCGGGGCTGCAGAGGGGCCGTCTGCACCCGGAGCCCCATCTTCTTCTACTTCTGCTTCGTACCCCACAGTGTCCGCCAGTGCCTCGGGCCTTCGCTTGGACAGGGCAGTGTGTCTGGTGGGAAAAGACTGTGGTGGGCTTCGGGGTCAATTACAAGTGAAAGCATCTGGGGGGAAGCCGCCCCACTCTCCATCTAGCCTCACCTCAACCCCGGTGTCCTTCTGGGCGGGGAGACAGCTGCTTCACAAAAGCAAATATCCCCTCCCCCATGACCCTGTCTGCAGGGGATTTGAAAAGAGAGAAAGAACTGAACAACAGAAACAGAAAAGCAGCCAATAGAACAAAAAGGCTGAAGGGCTCTGGAAATCACTGACACCAGTGATTCTTCTAATGCCCTGAGAGCCCCAGGTTTCTGGGGGTCTGCCACAGGAAGGGTGTGGGGGTGGAGGGCAGGAGGAAAAGGGGAAGCCGATCAGGCAGCAGAATAACGCAGAGCCTTGGGATAAACAGTCCTGGGTGCAAATTCCGGCTCCACCTCTTACTTGGGGCACGTTTCTCTAATATCTCCTACCTCATCTAGTTCCCCCCTTTGAAAAATGGAGCTCATGGTATCTGCTAGAGATTTTCTATGAAGATTAAATAACAACATGTAGAAAGTAGCACAATGTTTGGGATCTAAATGAGATCTAAAAAGAAAAAACGTATGGGCATGTATACATATAGCCCATGATAGAATGATTAGGCTCAAGTTCCCACACTATTTATTCTTCATTCATTTTTTCTAAGATGAAAAAAAATGTCCCCTGCTGGAGGCCTCTGAGCATGTGCATATAGTAGGAGCAGACTCGGCTCTGCGTCGGTCCCCCTGTTCCCGCCGGTGACGCCAGGTGTTCTGCAGAGCAGCTTAGCAACAGCTCAGGCCACAGATGCCTGCATCCTCATCGCTTCTGTTACCCAGCATACACACTCGGTGGGGATGTCAGGACTCACTGCTGGTCTGCAGAACCACCAGGAGCAGAGGTAGAGAAAGGGAGAGGACAGCTACATAACCTTGACGTGACCTCCCCTCAGCCCTATTCCAGGCCCAGAGGAGCAATGTTGCCTTTCTCCGACGGCCCAGGGTGACCTTGGGGACGGACACACATGGAATTTCCTTCCTTTAGCAGGACCTGGACATCGAGCTAGAGTTCCCAAGTCCAGGGAAGACTAGAGATGGAAAGACTAGAACCACAGCAAGCTCTCACAAAGGTGGCTTCTGGGAGTGGGCAGTATAGCCCAGGGTGAAGAATGCAGGCATTGGCACCAGACCACTCTAGGTTCCATGCAGGCTCTGCCATTTACCAGCAACTTGGCATCAGGCAAACTGGCCTCTTTGTACCACGATTTCTTTATCCATAAATGGGTATATTAATAGTACCATTGCCTTGTTGGGTTGTGGGAAGAATGAAATGAGCCCACGTGCCCACGTGTGACGAGCACAGTGTCTGACAGAAGAAGGCCTCAGTAGAGGGTGGATGTTCGTCGTCCGCCGCAACCCCTTCACCACCAGGGGTCCAGCCCAGCTCCGGGCCCTCTCTGCCAGGTGGCTGGCAGCCCCAGGCAGGCTCCCAGGCATGGTGTTGACTTAGGTGTGGCTAGAAATATATTGCGTTCAGTGGTGAGTTTGCAAGTGACAGATCATTAAGGCAGCACCAAGTAACTAGGGCAAATCGATGCAGACCGCGCATGGCTGACATCCCCGTCGGGTGTTCCCAGCGTTTTACTGGGTGGAAGAGGCTCGGGTGTTTGATCTGTGTTTGTTTTTATGCCGGTTCTATCAGATCGGCTGGCAGCCTGAAGGGTGTTTGCCAGACAAAGAAAGACACACGTGCCAGTTAAGTGAGACCTAAAACAGCTATTGGCTTCAGACGCATCCCTGAGTGTGCCGGGTTTTGCTGATGTTAATGCCGCCTTTGTCCTCTGCTCTGAGTTGTCGCTGGGAGTACGCATCTTTGCACGCTTGTTGCCGGCTATAGGACTGGGCTCTGCATAACCACCACCGGGGTACCTGCCGCATAGAGGCGGGTGTGCACACAGCCTTGCCCCCTGATGGAAGGGCCGTTTCCCAGGGGATGGGCACGGGCAGTGACTAAAAGAATGGAGAGGCCTCAGCTCCAAGGGCCTTCGGCACAGCTCAGTGACAGAGACGCGGCTCTCGAGCCGGTGAAACTGAGTGTGCGTCCCGCCGTAGCTCTTCCCGGCTCCATGAATCTGGACAAGGGACTTAACATCTCTGCGCCTCAGTTTCCTCCTGTTTGAAGTGGAATGGCAGTAGTGCGTAGGGTCTGCTTCCTAGAGGGTAATTGTTGTTAGACAAGCCTTGTTGAACTCAGTCTAATGCCTGACTTCTAAGCACTTATGCTGCTATTATGGTTACCCTGGCCTTTACATTGAAGTAGCTGACTATTCACAGCTACCCACCCCTCCCCAAGACAAACTCTGATGCCCCTGGGGCAACATTAAGCTGTGACTCCTGGCCTTGGCATCTCAGTGGAGTTGGGTGCCCAGCCAGCACCCTCAGCAGCACCCGCAGCGGTAACAGCAGAGAAAAGACCCTCCCCAGAGCACGAGTCCCAAGAGCCGGGGGGGGGGCACAGCCAGGAGCAGCAGGTCGTGTCATCTTGCAAAGCTGAGAGGCAGTGGCTCCCTCCTGAGGCACCATCCAGCCTCAATCCCTCGCCCGAGTGGCAGGGGAATCTCAGGATTCCTGGAGAGCAGTTGCCACCTGCCTGGCGGCCCCAGAGACCCACAGAGCTGCTGTCTGAGCTGAGAAAACCCTGCTGAGCTCTGCTTATCTGGAGAACGACAATGTCCTTGGAACTGCTCAGCCAAGGCGGCCTGCCTGAGAGGCCAAGGTGGGTGGCTGTGAGACCAGGCCTCTGAGACCTCGTGGCATCTCTGGCTCACTGTGAGCCAGCCAGGTCCCTGCCCAGCCAGCCTGCGCCCACGTGCCCCGCGGCGCACACTCCCCGCCCCTCCAGCGGCAGCAAAGGCTTTCTCAGCAGACCGTGCAGTCTCGTCTGCACACTCTTCACCCGATGCTCCCTCTCTGCTCCCCGCACCCCTCCTTCACCCCTGCCTCCCCCTCCCTCTGGCCTGGGGAGTGATTTGTCGGTGTTATGGGTCGGCCTGACAAACCCTTCCCCATTAGCAGCCGAGATGTTGTTTGAAATGGGAAAATTGCTGGCAAACTGCTCCATTAGCCGTTCCAGTAACAGATACTCTGTTCCCCAATGAAGATGAGATCGCAGAGGCACAAATTAATACGACTGTCTCCCCCACTCTGCTGCGGGGATTACTCTTCAAGATGAATAGGTTCATCCCAGCCAGGAGTGTACAGCCCCCAGACGTGGCCTCGGAGGAAGCCGGTTCCTCCCGTGGCTTCCTCTT
>NW_006299391.1:205036-234001 GCF_000327345.1 Myotis davidii | reverse complement strand
ACACACACACACCTTTCCTTGTGTCTTCCAGCTGAGGTTTGGGGAGCCTCCATGCTGAATGAGGAGGTGATGAAAAGATCCGCACCTCGGAGACAAGGGAGATGGATGAGGGGAGAGGCTGCGTCCTCAGCCTGGGCCGGGCCATCATTCATCAGCTCTAATAGGGGCCGCCTCCCGCCCAGGCCCTTTCCCACCACACCTGTTCCTGGTGACAGGAAGTCATTTGAGAGACAAAAGAATAAAGAATGGAAGTGAGCGCTCGCTCCCCACGGCCCCTTCTCTTCCACAGAAGCTCTGGGCCCTGGGCCTGCAGCAGCTCTCATCTTCCCAGAGTAATAGGAGCGGACGCTTTTCAGGGGGGTCTGTAAGATGTGAGAGCCCTGGATTCGAGCAGCAGCCCAGGGCAGTGAGAGGTCCAGCCAGGTCCCCTGACGCCTCCAGGATGTTGGGGAGCCAACTTGATGAATGTCAGGCAGGAGCTAAAGATGGGAGGCCTCTTTCTCCACAGATTAGAACAGCCGATTGAAAAACCCAGGAATAGCCCAGCCAGTGTGGCTCAGTGGTTGAGCATCAACCTATGAACCAGGAGGTCACGGTTCAATTCGTGGTCAGGGCACATGCCCAGGTTGCAGGCTCCAGTAGGGGGCGTGCAGGAGGCAGCTGATGGATGATTTTCTCTCATCATTGATGTTTTTCTCTCTCTCCCTCTCTCTTCCTCTCTGAAATCAATAAAGATATATTTTTTTTTAAAAAGCAGAAATAAATAGAGACATTAGGCTATTCACCTGAAACTAACATAGTGGTATATGTCAATTATTCCTTTAAAAAAAAAAGAAAAAGAAAAGAAAAGAAACCCAGACATGAAGTCAGCCGCTGTCGTGTGTGCCTGTCCAGGAGCCCACAGCAGGTGGCAGTTCTACAAGAATAGTGACACACTTCCACCAAGCGGGGCTGGCCCAGTCCTTCGCTTTTCACTCTCTTCTCTCTCCCCTGACTTCCCCGGGCTCTATCTGTTACCCTCGGAGCTTTTTTCTGAAGAAGCTGCTGCCTCAGGAGCCAGCTTACAATGAGCAGGAACCTGTCCTCGGGGGATGTCACCTCTTCTAGCCCCGGCGGGTGCTCCATGCCGCAGAACACCCATCTCTGGCTTCTGCACGGTGCCTGCCCGGCCTCCTGGACCCAGAATGTGCGCCACCTGGTGGGAGAGACCCTCCTGCCCTCAGGGCCTCAGCGACCCCGGGTGAAGGGCGGACGGTTAATTGACTCTCCTCTGCTCTGTTTCCCAGACGCCTGGAGCAGAACTCCATCAAGTCCATCCCTGCCGGAGCCTTCACCCCGTACAAGAAGCTGAAGCGAATGTGAGTCTCCACCCGGCACAAACGAGCCCACGCGTGTTGAGTTTGGGGGTAGCATGTCATGTGTGGTGGGCAGCTGCTCAGGTGACAGGCTGGGTCAGGTTTCCGACGGGAGGTAAAAGGGTCTTGGCACCCACACACCTGGTTGGACAGCGAGGGCCACACCAACGAGAGCAAAGGAAATGGTCTGGGTGGGGGTGGAGCTCCTTTGGCCTAAAAACGCCGTCACCTTTCCTATCGCTCTCCGGCTTTGCAATGTGGACCTCGCATAGGAGCTTCTATGGACGGTGGCAGTGGCCATGTCATTCTGCAGCACTGTCACCAGCGTTGCTACCACCACACACAGCCACTCAACAAACACCCGCTGGGGGTGAGGAGCTGGGTTAGAGTCTGTGGTCGGCGCGTGAACTGAGGTGGTGTTGCTCTCGTGGGGCCTCCGTGTCTGTGAGAGAGCACAGACATTAACCTCAGCCCTGGAAATTGCTACACACAGAAAGTAAAACAAGGGAAGGGAAGGCACAGAGAGTGATGGTGGGTGGGCTTCAGGGGGGTTTGTCCTGAAGGCCAAGATGTGCAGGTGGCCGAGTAGAGGAAGTGAGTCATGCCAGGCTCGGGGGAAGGATGCGTAAAAGACCGTGGGCAGTGTGCATGGGTGTTCGTGCAAGGGAATGTGAGTGGGGGAGTGTGCAAGGGGAGTGTGCAATGGGGATTGTGCATGGAGAGTGTGCGTGTGGAGTGTGCAAGGAGAGTGTGTATGGAGAGTGTGTGTGTGGAGTGTGCAAGGGGAGTATGCATGTGGAGTGAGTGAGGAATGAAGTGGGTGTCAGAGAGGCGGGTAAGGCCTAGATCAGCGATGATGAACCTATGACACGCGTGTCAGAGGTGACACGCGAACTCATTTTTTTGGTTGATTTTTCTTTGTTAAATGGCATTTAAATATATAAAGTAAATATCAAAAATATGTCTTTGTTTTACTATGGTTGCAAATATCAAAAAATTTCTATATGTGACACCGCACCAGAATTAAGTTAGGGTTTTTCAAAATGCTGACACGCCGAACTCGAAAGGTTCACCATCACTGACCTAGATCCCATGGACCCTTCCAGTGGTTCTCAACCTTCTGGCCCTTTAAATACAGTTCCTCATGTTGTGACCCAACCATGAAATTATTTTCGTTGCTACTTCATAACTGTCATGTTGCTACTGTTATGAATCGTAATGTAAATATCTGATATGCAGGATGGTCTTAGGCGACCCCTGTGAAAGGGTCGTTCGACCGCCAAAGGGGTCACGACCCACAGGTTGAGAACCGCTGCTTTAGACTATGGTAAGACCTTTCTATTCTTTCTAAGTGAGATTAGAAGGGTTTTATCCTCCAGTTCTATGACATGCCGTGATTACCCACCATCGCCGTGACCACCTTAACCAACATCACTGCCACCACGACAGGCTCAACGCCTGGTGCACCAGACCTCTGCCCCTTCCCTCCCACAGCAGCACGGAGAGCACGATGGCCCTCCTCCCGCTGTTGAGGCAACGTAAGCACTGCCCTCCCCATCACATGGCCCCATGAGCACTGCTCTGCGAGCCACAAGACCTGGGCCCTCTGCAGGGGCTAGTAGGGTTCAGAAATGGCCCATCCATCCCCATCATAGCTAAGAATCTGGGGAGGGGGACAGGCGACGCCGCTCCCTCTTCCAGGCTAAGAAATCATTATTACAGCTCAGCCATCACAGCACCGTTTCCACTGCACTTACTCCCGCTGGCCCCACAGAGCGAGGAGAGAGGCAGGGGATGTGCATGGATTGGCTGTGCCCTTCCACTCAGGGCTGAAGCATCCATTTCCCTGGAGGACGAGGCCCACGTTAAAGAGGTTAAGTGCCCGCTGACTCCTTTTATGTCAAAAATAAACACCCGGCGAAGCGGCGGCACTGATAGGCTTCCCCCTCAGATCTCAGGAAGCCAACTCCTCATCTCCCTGGAAATCCAAACCAAACAGGCTCTTCTCCTGGTGCAATTCCAGGAGTGGAAGCCGGCCTAATGAGGCAGCCCTCGCACGCTCTCCCCTCCCCTTGGCATTTTTTTTCCTGCCGGAGGAGCTGGATAAATATAAGCCTTAATATTTAAAACCCTGGCCCATTAATCTCTTGGCTCCCTGCCTCCCCAGCTCGCTCTCTATAACTACCCCCCCAATTCATTTTTAAAGCCCAGCTTGATTATGCAGCCAGATAGTAATTTCAGTGACAAATGACAAGTTCAGTCCCTGCCCCAGCCTATATCTCTTGCATGATTTAAGTTCCTGCTCTACTTTTTGGTGAAGTCCAGGTAATTTAGAGCTTGGCTGTATGTTACTGCCCTGTCTTCCTCCTGTTGGATGAGCCATGATCTGTGTATGCAAACTTCAGAAGGCCTTCTCAGCCATGGCCTGGGAAGGAACTCTAACTTTCGATCACTCTCATTGAGGCCCCTTCTTCCCCAAGGGAATGGTGGTAGGGAAGAGAGACCGCTTAGCATTTCTCTAACAGAAGTCCAGAAACTCCTGCTGACATGCGATGGCTTGGGGGGAAGCAGGATGCCTGGTGAGGACGGATTTTAAAACCTTAAGCGTGAATTCCTCCTAGGTGTGCGTGGCAAGTTTGTCTCTATGATCCAACAAACCCAGGTTTCCCCTCAACGGCGTCCTTCTCTTATCTCTAATAATAAGACGACGGTGAAGAATTCCGCCTGAATGAGTGGCTTTGTTCCCAACCATCTCTAGTGGTCAGCTTAGTGTAGCAGCATTTCCAGGTAAAAACCTGTATCCAGGTAGAGAAGCCATTTTTAGAGAAAGTTAGAGGCATCGGAGAAGACCCTGGGCCTTACGGGGTTGGATAGCTGGTGGCCCTGACCCTGGGGACACACCTGTGCTGCTCGGCCAGGACCTGCTGAGCTCTCCATTTGCACCATCTCAGGCAGAGCAGCGTCCCACGGGCTCCAGCTTGCCTGTCACACACCTTTCTTTCCCACTGACCCCTGTCGGCCCTGGAATCGGCTACTTCGGTCCCAAACTGCCTGGGAAGGCCACGCTCTCTCAGCCTTTGCGTTTATAAGTCCCAGGAGACTGGGTGGGTCTGAGACTGACCAGATTCTAGGACCCTGTGGCCTAAGGTCTGACTCGGGGGCCACCTGCATGGACAGCACCTGGGAATTTGTAACATATGCAGATTTCTTACCCCAACTCCCCAGCCAACCCAGTCAGACTCTGCCTTTTAATAAACGCCCCTGTGACGTTTTTGAGGTTGAGGACCACCGGTCGAGAGTGACCCAGACACCCAGAGTCTGCTCTGGGGCCACCCTGGGTGGGTTGGGAGGGGCTGAGCACGGAGACAGGCGGGCACCCTCAGCCGTTCTGGCTGCCTTCCTGTCCAGCACCACTGTGAGCCGCTCCATTGCAGTGAGAGCAAGGCTGCTCCAGGTGGCAACTCTGAGCCTGAACAGCCGCATCCGGCCACTCCCGATCCCCGCTTCCTCACCCCCCAGGGCTGCCGCTTCCTTCCCGCAGAGTTAGGATGAGGACGAGGTGACCACAGGGTCAGTTCCCACCTGGACTATTCCTTGTCCCCACCACCTCCAAAACCACGAGACACGCACCTAGTGCTGCAGAGGCTGGGACCAAGTCTCGCTGGGGACTGGAACCCAGGTGCCCTCACCAGGCTTCCCCACTGGCCACAGAACTCCCTCTGCATGCTAGATGTCTGAGTACCAGGGGACGTCTAGGATCAGGAGAAACAACAGCAACGGAACAGTTGCTCTCAGACCTGAACGCAGACCTTGTGTGCTCGCCTGAAATTCCTTGCTAGGCAGCGGTGCTGAAGGTGAGCGAGCTTAGGATAATCCGGGCATTTGCTTGTTAAGACCCTTAGACAAAAATGGAGCGCCGGAGGAAAGCCGCGGTAAGCCGGCGAGCTCGCAGGCACAATCTGTGGATTTGTCAGAGGCCGTCTTGGCAGCTAAAGAGATAAGCCCGCAGCGCTGCCCAAGACGCCTGACCTGTGAAGTGTCTTTCAACCTGCAGGCCTTGGAGCCGGGGAGGGAAGGGGGAGGAGCGAGGCCGGCGAGGGGGCGGCAGGGCTCTGAGGCTGTTGGAGGGAGAGAAGCAGGGCAGGATGTGCAGGAGGCAGTAGCTCAGGAATCCACTTCGATGTGCTTTCTTCTTCCTATTCCATCTCCTCCTCGTTGACCCGCCAAGGCCCCAGCTAGCCCTCTTCTGCCCAGGAGCAAGGACCTATGGATTTGTTTTGTTAGAGGGGAAGGGCGGGAGAGGTTCCTTGTCACTGAGATTGGAGCATCTCCCTGTCCAGTGATGGGGGCCTGAGGCCATCCCAGAGCCAGTGACCTGAGAGACAGTCTTCCTCCGTGAAGAGCCATTAGCAAAAGCTCGAGGCCAGTGCACAGAGGTCTCTGGGATGCTCAGAGGTCGCTGGGGTGCTCAGAGGTCGCTGGGATGCTCAGAGGTCGCTGGGATGCGCAGAGGTCGCTGGGGTGCTCAGAGGTCGCTGGGATGCTCAGAGGTCGCTGGGATGCTCAGAGGTCGCTGGGATGCTCAGAGGTCGCTGGGATGCTCAGAGGTCGCTGGGATGCTCAGAGGTCGCTGGGATGCTCAGAGGTCGCTGGGATGCTCAGAGGTCGCTGGGATGCTCAGAGGTCGCTGGGATGCTCAGAGGTCGCTGGGATGCTCAGAGGTCGCTGGGGTGCTCAGAGGTCGCTGGGGTGCTCAGAGGTCGCTGGGATGCTCAGAGGTCGCTGGGATGCTGGAACACAGCAGCCTCCTGCTCTGAGGAGGCCCCAAAGCCCCTCCACCAGCCAGGCCAGGCCAGCTGCCTTCTCACACAGCTACCTCTCGCTCACAGTGTCACAAAGCCTGGACGTCATGGGCCTGGGGCTGCTCCTGTGCAGGGAGCACTGCCCGCGCCAAGTCCAGGTCTCAGCGCCGTCTTGTGGGACCCTCTTGATGAGGTACCCACAGGGCTGGAGGATGCCCGGAGCCAAGTGAAGCTTCAAGTCCTGCTCAGAGCCTCGCAGGTCAAGGAGGAAATGTCACTGGGGAGGTGAAATGACTCAGGACTTTTGGGGAGAAAAATGAGCGTTTGCTGAGGCGTGAGGTAGGACGGGCCACTTAGAAGACGCCTGGCCTGTGTTTGGGTGGGGCTGGTTCTGCTTCATTTGTGCTGTCGTTGTCAGCAGTGTGACCTGGACAAGGCCCTGATTTGACTGGGCGCAGTTTCCCACCTGCCAAAGGAGGGCTTGCATGTGCAAAGCCCATCAAGGGCAGGTGCCAGGGGTGGGCGTGCTTTGAAGTCAGGAGAGTGAGACGCATGCAGTACATTCTGTATATTTTGACTTGAATGGTCTTGAAACTCTTCTCTTGCACTCTGATTAAATAAATTGGTCTGTGAATTAGTTCTCACCGTTTTGAATACCTGAAATGCTTGATTTGAATGTAGGAATGGCCGTTATACCTCCGAGCCACGTTCTCAGACTCTCACATTCATGTTTTTAGAGACATCAGCAAGAACCAGATATCGGACATCGCTCCCGATGCCTTCCAGGGTCTGAAATCGCTCACGTCGCTGTAAGTAGGGAGTAGTTGCCAGGGACTGAGGGAGGGACTCGGGGGGAAATACATCCATCGTTTTCAGGAGGCTTTGTCAAGGCTTTATGTTCCCTTACACACTTGTGGCAGCCTGGTAAGGGAAACAAATATTTCTTCAGGGGAAATTGATCTTGGGGAATATTTCTACAACCCAAATGCATTATTTCTATCGATTAACTGCCCAGCAGCCTTCCCAGTTATTGGCTTTTAATTCCAATGCATCTTCTACTCTAACCACGCTCCCCCTCCCACCCCGCAGGCCTGGGCCGTGCTCTCCGGGGAGGTGGGGTGAGGCTTGTAACAGATGTTTGTAACCGATGTTTATTACCCATTGCCCCACGAATGCGGCCTGGTCCAGGGAGGAGCTCATGTTCTTCCCCTGGTTTTCAGACTCTTTCTCCAAACCAGCTGACGGTATTGGAGGAAGCATCAGCCCCACCCTACAAGTCCTTCCTTCCTCCGCTTGGGAACCCTAGGGCTGCCCACTGGGTGGAACAGAAGACTTGCCTGTCCTGGGCTCAGAAACCCCCACTCCCACCCTACCCCTGGGCAGGAAGGGGCGGGGCTTTGTCCTGACTGTCAGTGACTCACCCTTGGGCACAGGGGTCAGTATCCTGCCCAATGCACACTCAGTGACAGTGGTCACAGCAACTAGAACAACCGGCAGCTCTTATTGAGCACCTGCTGCGTACCAGGTGCTGTGCAAGGGCCCTGCCGTTCCCTCCTCACAGCACCCTCTAAGACAGATTCCGTCCAAGCTCCACATAGCCCGGGGGTTTGATCGTTTCAATCCTGGCTGGATCTCTGGCACGTAGTTATGGTACAAAAGAAACCTCGGTGGATAGACACATGTAATTCATCCAAAGTCCTCCTTAACCAGCGGGAGCGGCTGGATTCGGCCCCAGAATCCACGATCCTCATGCTCTGCTGCCGTGGGGTGAGGTGAAAAGTAAACAGTGGGACACAGCAAAGGCATCACCGGTCGGTATTGCTTTTGTCCTTGGTGGCCTGCCCACCGGGCAGGAGTGTGGCGGCTCAGAGGCCGGTGCCCACACTCTGCCTCTTTGCTTCATTAGCCAGTGGGCAGGTAAGAAGCTACACGGCTCCCCACCTGGCCCCACCCCACCGAGAATGCAGGAGGTCAGGGAGGTGTCTCCATGCAGCCGTGGCCTTGCTGCTCGCTGAGAAAATTAGCTTCATTTATCAGGTAGGACATCTGGCTGGGATATCAGACAGGACTGCGTGTGAGATTTGCATCTGACGACCACAGAAGAGACGAGAGAGTGGCCATGTGCCCCCAGGATCCCACCCCTGCCCCACCGGCCTGGTCCCCTGGTCCGGTTTCCCCCTGTCAGGATGTGGGAATAGTCTGTAGACAGCGAGATGCTTCGGTCCTGCAGGAAAAGAAATTCAAAATATGGTTGCTGGACTGGAAATTGGCCTGCCGCTGGCCGATTCTGAACTGTATCGGGGCCTTGTTTAAGGGAAGTGCCCCCCGCTCACCCTCACCCCCAGTTTATGCCTTCACCCCTCAGTGTCGCCCTGTGTGCTGAGGGGCAGTGTGGGGACTGAGAATGGCAGTGACCTGGACAGGCATAACCCAGGCCTCGTGGGCTTTCAACACAAACACTCAGTCCAAGCTCAGAGTGGCCACGGGAAAGGGCCGGAAAGCCTCCACCTATCCCTGTCCATTCAGTCCTTCAGCATTGATTGTGCTGGACGCCTGGCCCATCCTCAGCTCTAGGGCCCAGTCAAGCCGCATGGCGTCACCAGAGCCTGTCTTCAAGGGCTGGTGGTTGTGTATATGCAAAACACAGTTTATTCTTGTATTATTATTGGTTATTTTCTATACGAACAACTATAAACCTACTTTTGCCCCACCCTATATATCGGTAATATAACATGATATAATGAGAAGAGGAAAAGCAGTAAAAATAGGGTGACAGGTAGTGAGAAGCAATAATCGATATACTCAGGAGAACCTTCCCAGGGAAGAGAAGGCGGATGCAAAACACAGTTTATTCTTGTATTATTATTGGTTATTTTCTATACGAACAACTATAAACCTACTTTTGCCCCACCCTATATATCGGTAATATAACATGATATAATGAGAAGAGGAAAAGCAGTAAAAATAGGGTGACAGGTAGTGAGAAGCAATAATCGATATACTCAGGAGAACCTTCCCAGGGAAGAGAAGGCGGGGCCAAGCTGCAGGGTGTGGAGATGGCAGCAGGAAGAGTCCGCACCCAGATGCTACCTGGGGACCCACAGCCCCGTCTGCCTGCAGGGTGTGCTCAGACCCACTAGGCTGGGGGAGGGCCCCCAGGAGGCGGGATGGATGATGTGGGGCCCCCTGCCCAGACCCCTGGTCCCGCCGCCCACCAGCTCTGCCGTGCGGAAGCTCGGGCATCAGGAGATGAGCAGGCAGTGACATTATGGCATTGGGCACAGTGAGCGGCGGGACGTTAATATGAATTAGAATGTGAGCCTGAGCCATCATGCTGGCTTTTATTTAGTCATTAATTTGTTGAAACATTCATGAGACACACCCAGGGGCCGAGTGAGATGCTCACTCTTCACTCCTGGTGGCGTCTAGAAAACGGGTTTTGGTTGCTCTCTCCCATTTACCATCTCCTCATCCTCACATTTTACCTCCTCAAAGACACACAGCAGCCTGGATGGGGGGTGAATTGTGTTCATTCAGTGCGCTTCAGGGCCCATAGGGAATTAAAACACGCACACACCAAACCCTCCTCAGCTAAGTTCCCTCCATCTCAGAGGAGGCCGGGCCCAAGAGGCGGCACGTCTATGCCGTGGGTGAGGCAGAGAGAGGCGAAGGGTCTTCGTGCCTGGGCCGAGGGCCAGCGGGAGCCACGGGGCACCAGCCAGAGTGGAAGACCCAGCAGCCTTCCTCCCAGCTTCCCAAGTCACCAGAGACCAGCCCGTGCCTAGACACTCAGTGTGAGGGGTGAAAGAACCCGGCGTCCTGGGTTCTGGGGGCTCAGAGGACAGGAGGAGGGCGGAGTGTAGAAGCCGCCATCCCGCCGAGCTCACAGTTCCTTGTCCCCCCTTTTTCCTGAGAGCCAGTCCCTGTCTCAGCAGTCTCTGAGCCAGCTGGGCGGGACCCCAGACAGCCAGAGGCCTGTCCAGATGGATGATGGGAGGACTCCGCTCAGGATTCCCAGGATGTGATGGGAGACTGAAAGGAAACGGCCTGTGGGCTGGGCTCAGCCTGATCAATACTGAAGGGGAGTGGACACAGGGCCAGCCAGCCTCCCCCACATCGCATTTATTGCCGGGGTGTGAGTCACGTTGGCAGGTCTGGGCGGCACCACAAAGGGACAGCTTCTTCCCAGTGGGGGCCGCTTACTGGGCTGGGCTGCCCAGGAACAAAAGCATAGAGCCCATTTCTCCTCGCCTCCCGGACAGCCTGTGCCCCCAGCCCAGGTGGCACTTGCAGCCACCTCCCTGGTGATGAGAAGGGATGAGGCGGATGGGGAAGGGGACTCTGACGCCCCTCCCCCCCCCCAAGTGGCCGAGGTGGCGGCCTCCTACATGAGTGGGTCCCGGTGGCCACACATCCACGGTGACTGCCGTCTCTGCGTTCTTTTCCAGGGTGCTCTACGGGAACAAGATCACCGAGATTGCCAAGGGGCTGTTTGACGGGCTGGTGTCCCTGCAGCTGCTGTGAGTAGGAACTGGTTGCTGTGCGTGTGTGTCTGGGACCGTTGGTAGGCTCCGTCCTGCAAACTTGGAGCCTTGCTCTGTAGTGCTCTTCTTTTGACTCTCCACCCACCAACAGGAAAAAATAAATCTGAGCTGTGCCCCTTACCTGCAGCACCTCCTTTTGTTGGAAGGAGGGCCAGGGAGTGGGCAGAGGAAGTCCAAGGTCAGTGTGAACAAACCTACAGGTTACGGCTGGGAGCCTGGCCCAGGCATAGCACTCACCATAGGCTGGGGCCTGGAGATTAGGCCCGAGCTGAATCCTACAAGGAGTAGGATCTTAGGGGCGTGTGCTAGGGACAGGGAACTAAAACATACACCAAACCCCAGTCCTGAAGCCACGGAGCTGCCAGCAGACATGTGACCTTGAGGAGGTGGGTGAGAGAGTTAGAGAGGCGCCTAATCAGTCACCGATGTGACTGCATCTGGTAAAATATGGCCGAGAAGGAAGTGTTTATTTAATTTAAGGAAGATTTGTTGCCTTGAATTTTGAGCTCTGAGATTATTTATTTGCTTGTATTTCATTCTGGTCATTTGCGCTTTCGTGTTTGAAGAAGTTACATGAACTCTGATGTGGAGAGGGGAGGGGAGGAATTCAGTTCCTCCTGTACTTTAAGATTGTATGATATGGGGGAGTTACCTCTGGTTTGTGAGGAGGTAGCTGTAGCATCTACATGTATATTCTGTGGGTATGGGGGGGGCGGGTATGTGTGCATGTCCGTGCCCACGTTGGCTCCGTACACCCTGATGCCTGCTGGGATCGGGAATCACTCTCGAGTATCCTGTGAGCAACCGAGAGCATAAGGTGTAGAAACTTCGGGGAGCTCACGTGGCCCTGTGGCTCAGAAGGCTCTGCCCTCTGACTAGCACGGGATGTATGCTCACCGAGGTGTGCATCTAAGTTCAAATGAGTACGTGCGTGTGTGAATGTGTTCGTGTGTATGTGTGTGTGCATATGTATGTGTGTGTGTATTTGTGTGTCTTTTCTGCCCAGCTGGCATGGCTCAGTGGTTGAGTGTCGACCTATGAACCAGGAGGTCACGGTTCCATTCCCAGAAACCATGCAAGGACACACGCCCAGGTTGCCGGCTCAATCCCCAGTAGGGGGTGTGCAGGAGGCAGGCGATCAATGATCCTCTCTTATCATTGATGTTTCTCTCTCTCCCTCTCCCTTCCTCTCTGAAAATCAATAATAATATATTTTCAAAAAATAAAATCACCTCCAAGTCACAGGCAGCGAGGAAGGGGAGGGGGACCTCCTGAGCGGAGCTGCAGTGTGAGGTTCCAGACCAGGGAGTCCAGCGGGTCTCCAGGGGGTGAGAGGCCAGGAGTGAGGACGGAGAGAGGGAGGGCGGCAGCACGTCTTACAGGGCGGCGCCCAAGACGCTTCCTGTAAGAGGAAGTGAGGCTGTGCCTCCAGCCCTTCCCTCCTCACATCTTTCCCCTGCCTCCCGGTGTCCTTTAAGGCTCAGCCTGGACAGATTCCTCTCGGACAACAGTGTGTGAGTCATGTCTCGAGGAGGTGCCAGCCAGCTTCCAGGCAGCACGTCCATCAGAGCGGCAGGCTGAGAGCAAGGGGAAGGCTGGCCTTCTCTCTGAGTCTCCCTCTGCTCTGTCTCGTGTCCGCCTCGCTGCGGGGCACGTTCGTATTCAGGGGTCCTAGCCCTCCGAGGGTCTGGGAGGCCGTTTGTTAGAAGGACAGGACAGGGCCCCGCGGGGCGCTGGGTGATTCACAGATGGTGTTCTCTGCTTGTGGCAAAGAAACGGCCGCCACCATAAGGCCAGTTAACTGTAGCGATTATTCCCTTGAAAGAAGAGTAACCATAGCATCGGCCTCGAGGTGGATGGGGGGGATGTTGTGTTCCATGGGCTGGGGCAGGAGCCTTTCCGATGTCCTTTTACACTCTGGGTTTGGTGTGAGGAGGAAAATGCCCTTGCGTGTGTGAAGGAGAAACGTAGCGTGCGTCCAGGAGCCGAGCACTGTACATGGCACACGGCGAAGGTTGGATAAATGTGTGTTTTTAAAAGAGGAAATGTATCCCAGCTTGGAGCTGCAGCTGTCAGGGGTTAATAGACTGGCAGGGCTTTTCTTGGGCCAAGCAGGCAACTCCAGCTTCACATTATGATTTTAAGCAGATGGAGCTGAGTAGCTGGGAGAAAAGAAAAAGCACACGTGCGCGCATGTACACACACACACACACACACACACACACACACACACACACACACACACACGACTAAGGTTGACACAGCTCTGGCCAGCTGTTTGCAGAAAGGACCAGCAAGGGTCCCCGCCACGGGGTTTGGCCTGCTGAGCGTTGGAAGGAGGCCTGATTAGATCTAAGTTAGCGCTCAGCCCGCTGGAGACTGGCTTTCTCCTCGTTAGACGGGGAGACGTTCTGATAAGAAGGCTCTGATTAGAATGCCCTGGCAGTCAGTAATTTCCTCTCCTTGGACTCCCAGGCTCTTTGCGAGAGGTTTGTGTTTTTTCTCCTCTCTCTGTCTCTCCACTCATCACAAAGCCACGCCTTCCCCCATGGAGTGACCTTGGCTATTTCCCTTTGGGCACCTGTCCCGATGCTGCCACTAAGAAAGTGGGTGCATGGTCATCGCTGTCCTGCCTGCCCTCCCCTCCCCCATTCTCTAAACGTTTCAGCCTTCCCACCAAACTTGCCAGCCTGGGATGCATACACCTTCCTGCATCATTTTCAAAATAGCTGGTATGTCTCCCTGTGCTTATTCTGAACAGCGTCAGTTCCTGCAGACATTCACTGCACCAACGCACGTTCATCAGTTATTAGCACCGACCCTCATTATACTCGGGGCAGCCAGTCAACTTCAAGCAGGGGGCTGGGGAGGGAGTCAGGTGCCCATCTGAACGAGGATTGTGCTTAGAGACTGCCTCCAAAACTGCTGAGACCTGAGACATCTCAGAATCCAAGGGAGGACACTGGCACATGCCCCCAACTCCAAGGACGGGAGCAGTTGGACAACCGGAGACATGACCTGTCCCAGGCTCCCTCCATCTCTTCCTCGCCGGAAGCAGGGGTGTGCTCTAGCTCCTCTCCATCCCTCTGCCCCTCAGGCTCCTGGGCTCCTGGGACTTCATGGAGTTGGTGATCCTGGGTGCACAGCCCGCGGAGTGCCCCCCCACAATCCCTCACCTTGCAGCTCAAGGGTCAATCCTCCCTCAAGCAAGAAAAGAGGTCACTTCCTCCTCTGATGGGCATCTGAAGGCTATGCTGTGACCACCCCTCTCTCTTCCCCTCCCCCGGGGAAAAGAGTACCATGTAGTGATTGCGTGGTGTGCGTAGAAAGGCCACTCACCTGGGGCCGGCCGTCACTGGAGGTGGACGCTCTTGTGGAACTCTGGCCACATCCAATGTGAAGCCTGCTCCAGGAGGTCTTAAACCAAACCAGACTGTCTTGGGGCTGGAATCAGTTAAGACAAGGCAGGCACCTGTTGTTTGATTTTCTTGGAAGGCAGACAAGACCATTTGAGGATCTCAGAGTTTGCCAAGCAACATGCCAATTACCGGGCAGCGAGCAAAACGTCACTCCCTACAGCTCACTTTCCCTCGCCAGCTGTTTCCCTGGTATCGCCGCTGCTGCTAATAAATGCGCTTGCTTTTACTGAATGCTTAATGTGTTCTGGGGCCTGTGCCCGGGAACATCACGTGCACCATCCGATCGCATGGTTACAGAAATGATGGAAGCCCACTTTACAGATGGGGAAACTGAGGCACTGGAGGGTTGAGTGACCTGGCCATCGTCAGAACATAAGTCTGATACCAGAATCCATGCCAGAGACTCCTGCTGCAGACCCAGGCACAGCAAGTCTGCAGAACTAGCTGGGGAAACCCAGGACAGGAATCCTCACTGACTCCGCCCAGGAGGAAGGGGCTGTGGTCAGTTCCTCTTGCAATGGGTACCTTGTCTCCATGGAACGTGCTTTGGCCAGGGGTCGCCGCCCCACCGATGCTCCCCCTGAGCCCTCAGAGATGGCGATTGAGGACCTGCGGGTCCTTAAACTGGGGAGAGAGAGAGGCTGAGGATGCTCCCGGCAGTAGAGGCAGACATGCTCTCTGACTCATCCTGGAGGGAGGAGTTCTTCCTTCTGTGCACCGGAGCTTCCTAAGGAAAGCCCTTGGGGAGATTCAAGTCTGGGACCATCCATGCTTGGTCACTGAGTGAATGGTGGACTCCTCTTAAAGGACTTACTAGTAACCAGGTAGCCATCAATAGGCAGGTTCCCTTCTCCCCTCCCCCACTTGCTGTTGGGGGGTGGAGGGACAAGCCCGTGGCACCAGGGGGAGGTCCCTTGGTTCCCTGAGAACAGGTGAGGGCTCCCCCGGCTCTCCGGATCTCAGCTTCCTGCTGGTTGCCTTGGGAGAGCCCAGCTGTGTGCACCCTACCCCCAGGGCCCCCCTGAGTCTGTGGAGCTGAAGGAGATCCTGTTTTTCCGACCGGCCACCCGATGGCATTGCTGCATTTGCAATTTCCCCTGCATCCGGCATCACCATGACAACCAGTGGCCAGCGGTGCAGTCATTATCAGGAGAGATGTGGACAGTCTCCTTGCCGTTGTTGGACTAGGAGGGCTCCCCGTGTCCTCTAGTGAGTGTGTAGCATGACCTGGCCCAGAACACCCATGCACAGAGCAGAGGAGGTTCTGGGCAGGTCAGAGTCCCTCGATCTCACAGCGCCAGGCATCACCAAGCTCCTCCCGGGTCAGGCCTCAGTAAGCTACCAAAGGTCAGAATAAATCCCCCATATTTCATAGGGGAAGGATGAGAGCATGTTTGTTCTAAGGCGGGAGAGTGGCTCTCACTACAATTAATGGATAAAGAAATTCATGATGGCAGAAGGTTAATTGTAGAGAAATTTTTTTAAAGATGAAGACAAATTAATGAGGGAGGTTTGACTCTCTATCCGGCAGCTTAATCAGGAGTCCAGAGGAGCTCCCCTAATGGGTGCCCTCACTAACCATTTATGCCGATGTGTGATGGTGCGGAATACTGCCCGGATACACAGAGGTCTGTGTGTAACCACAAAGAGCCTTTATAAGAAAGTGTTCCATGCCCTGCGGTTGTGGGTGCCGTCTTTCCTCCCGTGTACCTGCATCTGAGTGTGTGTGAAGCAGCAAGTGACTCCTTAGCCTCAGTTAGGAACAGGAGCGCCGTGAAGCCCGCCCTGGCAGGAGCCTGGGCCCGCCCTTTGCCCCCCTTTCCTGGAGGGGCTTCCCTGTTCTCCGGGGAGGAGCTGCTGCGCTCCTCCTTGGCACCAGCTTTCAGAGAAGGCCCTGCACTGCGGAGTTTGGAGTTTGCACTCGGCGTTTCCACACAAGCTCCCTATCCCAGGAGGAGAGAGGCCACTGCCGCGGCCCACGGCACCCATGAGGATATGAACACCCGGGAAAGATAGCTCTGGGCCACTGAAGCCACATGTGGACCACTGGCGTTGCCACGGTGATTTGAATGCAAGTCATCCTTAAACCTGACCCCAGATGTCTGTGTTTTCCCAGCCTAGCAGCCAAGGCTGTGGGGCCCAGGGGGATCAGCAATGAAAAGATCCGGCCCAGGGTAGTCGCTATGACCTGGCATATCACCTGTGGCCTCTTTGGGAGACTGGGTGTGGTGGGTGCTTCTCGCTGATCAGGGTGGACCTCACTCCCCTCCTGTGGTCCATCTCCCCGTATTGCCTGGACCTGAGCGAGTGAAGTGCAAGCTGCGGAGTGATGAGCTCCTGGGAGCTTTCCTGCCCAGCCAGGCCCATCCCCCCGCAGGAGGAGGACAGGAGGCCGGGAGGCTCAGGAGGCTGGAGCCCTCCTCAGCAGGATGGGCTGGTCCACGCCCCCCAGCTCCAAGCCCTGGTCCCCAGTGGCTCCTGGTTCCTGCCTGGCTTTGCCTGCAGGCGCAGCTCCTGGAAAGGATTATCTCTTTGCAGCGTGTTGTGTTGGTTAGTCGATGGGCTGAGCGCTAATCCCTCTTGACACGGAACATATGTGGACGCCGAAAGTGCTCCAAGAAGGGTCGGTGGGTGCCGGCAGAGCTACCCTGGGAAGTGAATTTAGGAGGTGGCGCCCTTCGCCTTCATCTCCTCTGTGAAGCCCAGCTCTTTTGGTTTGGCTCTGTGATGGACTCATTACTAAGTGGCTAGGAGTGGCTGGGAGGATGAGGCCCACACCTCCCAGACGCCCTCTGGGATTCCCGGTCCCTTAGTGGGAGAGGGCTGAGCGTCGGGGGCACGGTGGCCAGGAGTAAAGTCTGTGGGCTTAGGTGACATGGATCGAGCTCTCAATCTACCAGTTGCTAATTGTGCAATTTTGGGCAAAGGCACTTGTGCTCTCTGAGTCCCAGGGGTGCCCTCTGTCAGGTGGAGAGAACACTTACTTCGTAGGGCTGTGGGGAGCTTCCGGAAGTTAATATTGGACAGGCACGTGGCGAGTGCCTGGCCACACATAGAACTTATTACCTGTTAGCTATGACCTGGCATATCACCTGTTAGGTCCTGTGACCACAGATGTTCACCTGGCCTGATCCTTGCAGCATGCCCTCCCTTTTGTTTATATGACCATGAGGTTCCCTTGGGTGCTGGGTCTGGGAGCAGGTGTTCCCACAGCATGGTTGGATCTGCTTCTGGGGAAATAGTTATGAACATGACATGCCCCCAGCCCCCTGACTCTCTGGTTCCAACTGTAAGTCCATCAAGCTGGGAGCCAGTTGGGGCGTCCAAGTTCTGAGCTCGCATACCAGCAGCCTCTTGACCATGGCAAGCTGGAGCGCCCCTTCTTCCATGAGGGAGGCCGTCGTCTCTGCTTCATCGTTGTCCCCTGGCCTGCCCAGAGGAGACTGAGAGCTCAGGAGAGGGGAGCACAGACGAGCACACCCACCCCCCAAATCAGCATGTAGCCAGTGGTCCCTAAAGGCTGCAGCCCTGCATGGTGCAGGAGCGAACCATCAGTGAAGACCGGCCCCTCTGTGCCCATGGCCGTGTGCTGAGCAGCCCGTCTGCCAACTTGGTGCCAAGCCCTTCCTAAGGTGCCTCTACACAACCCAGAGGCCAGCAGTATCTTTCAGACCCAACCAGACCCCGTCCACCTGAGGCGCACCCAGTGCATTCCAGAGCCAGGCAAAAGCGCCCCTCCCCAGGGACGGGAACCCCTTCCATCGGCCAGGAGGAGAGAATATGGATTGTACGTAGTGGGTCAGAGATGAGCTGTGGAGTCGAGTGGCTGGAGCTTCATTTACACCTGGGGGGCCCACCCTGACCCTCGGTTTCCTCATCGGCAAAATGCGGGTGAGAGGAAATATGGCACAGAAAGGACTATGGAGAGTGCGTGGCACGGGGCTGCACACAGACCGTGGTCTCCCGAGATGACTCATGATTGTCATCATGTCTCAGGGGCGAGAACCAGGGCAGATCAAGAAAGAGGGTGCGTCAGTCCCTGCAGTGAGGAGGGAGAAGGCCTGTGCTCAGGCCTTCTTGTCAAGCTGCTGAATGCCCTTTCCAATAGCTGTGTGCTCTCTATTTGCTCCATGACTGGGTATTTCTTAAATGCCCCCCGACTTGTCCGTGTTCCATGCATGGAGCAGAGGGGAGGAGTGGCTGCCAGCCTTCCTCCCGAGGAGAGAGGAGGGACCTGCTGTCAGGCCTCCCCCGGGCTGGGATCAGTGAGGCCGCCGGCACCTCGATCTGGATACACAGCTTAATGTTGCCTCTCCCTGCACCCCCGAGTCGTGCCTGAGGAGCCAGGCATCCTGGGAGAGCAAAGGGGACCAAGCCAGCGCCCTTCGTGTTTCCCTGAGCTCCTGCTCCACGCAGGCCACCCGCCGTGCTGTCGGCGAGTCATTCTGCCAGCCTGGGTGGTGAGACACCTCACATCCTCGAGATAGCACCCCATGCCGAGAGATCTGGAAGCAGCAGGGAATGAGAAAGCATCTGGGTCTGAAAAAGAAGCCCCAGGAATTCTGAGGGGAGCAGAGGGTGCCAGAGTGGATGCAGTTTGGATTCTTTCAAGGCAGGTCACGGTTGCCTTGACCAGCGTCCTGCACTCCCCAGAACCAAGCCCTGCAATTGGGCTTATGCATCTGCACTAGCGTCTCAAATCTAAATGCCTACACAGGCAGGCAAGGTAGATGGAATAGTGAAGGGAAGACAATAGGGAGAAGTGAGGACTGTGGCAAACAGGGCATATGTTCTATCGAAAGGGGCAGCCACTCCATAGCTGCCTCCAGGGGACCCAGATTCTGAATTTTTTTTCAAAATGTGGCGTGGGGAGGGCCCGTCACCTTAAGCGGCAGATGTTATTTTGATTGATTTCAGGGAGGGAGGGAGAGGGAGGGAGGGAGAGAGAGACAAGGGGGGAGAGAGGGGGGGTTAAACACTGGGAGGACTGAATGAACATATTTACATGTGGGATGGTGCACTGTATTGCAGGGAGGATCCTATCCTTGGGCCATCGGACGGCACCTCAGAGTGGGCCTCTTCGCTAAATGGTTCACTATTCGCCAGCCCAGACAGTGCCCTCGGGAGGCCCTGAATATCAAAGTTTGGAACGAGTCATTTACCACATACTTCTTGTTTTAAACAAACCAATCAAAAAGTGTGTGTGTGTGTGTGTGTATGTGTGTGTGTGTGTGTGTGTATGTAGGGTCCATTTGTCCCTGACTCTTGGCTGCTTGGCCCTGCGGGCTCTCTAGCTTTGCTCCCTGTTTCTCTGCTCCCTGGCATCCTTCTCAGAATGCCCCACATGGAGGAGCCTCGACTATAATGTGATCTATAAAGCACAGGAAATTCTAGGGCGAGGGGGCTACAAAGGGGTTAGACGTGGGCAGGAGGTGAGGCCTTCATACAGAAGACACGGTCCCTCTGCAGCCCCAGTGATCATAACGACTCCCAGCGTGTGACCTCAGGCAGGCCCCTCCCCACTCAGCCGCGGTTTCCCCGCCTGTGACTTGAGAGGCGCGCTCTGCCCATCTGCCCAGGTTACTGTGAGAATACGAGGCACTTTGGCAAACACGAGACGTGTTCCAGCAACACGAGCTCCTTTCCAGCGTGAGGCAGGAGGACATCTGGGCGAGCCCTGGGGACCCTGCCCATTATTTGCCAGATTACACAGGCAGTTCCTCCACTTGTCACGGCCGCAGTTGCCCGCACACCGGCTGCAGCAGGAACAGGTGGCACAGATGATTCCGCCGCCAAGGCAGCCCCACCTCTGCCAGCGGAAGCCCCGGGGACCCTGGCATCAAGGGCCTCCGGAGACAAGACAGTCTGTCATGAGCCTCGTGGGTTGCTCCCCACGAGGGAAGCTCTGGGCCAGCCCTGAAAATAGGAATTTTGAAACTTCCACGTTCAGCTGGTTAGTTTGGTTCCCCCTCCCCTGCTTCCCTTTCAGAGGGACTGGGAGGTTACTTTAAGCCAGTGGCAAGGGCACCACCAGTCAGTCTGGGGAGTGTGGGTCCTAAGGGGACCCGAATTTGCTTGACTTTCCAGCTGCATCTGGAAAACTCCCTGACCCCTCACAGCATCGCCTGTGGTGGATGGACTGAGTTCCACCTAAAAGGCATGTTTCTATGGGGGGGGGGGGGAGAGAGAGAGAGAGAGAGAGAGAGAGAGAGAGAGAGAGAGAGAGAAAACAGTGCAATACAAGCCCACCCATAGATGTGTGCTTTCTGGGAGGATGCTCTATAGCAGCGGTTCTCAACCTGTGGGTCGCGAGCCATTTGGCGGTCGAACGACCCGTTCACAGGAGTCGCCTAAGACCATCGGAAAAATGTCTTGAACTTGAGTGTGTGTGTGTGTGTGTGTGTGTGTGTGTGTGTGTGGTTTGTATTAAATACATTAGAGCAGCGGTTCTCAACCTGTGGGTCGTGATCCCCTTTGGGGGTCGAACGACCCTTTCACAGGGGTCGCCTAAAACCATCCTGCATATCAGATATTTACATGACGATTCATAACAGTAGCAACATTACAGTTATGCAGTAGCAACGAAAATAATTTTATGGTTGAGTCACAACACGAGGAACTGTATTGAAAGGGCCGGAAGGTTGAGAAGCACTGCTTTATAGCTTCATCAGATTTCCAGTGGAATAAGTGATCCCAAAGAACCAAGGACTTTTCTGCATCAGAATGGCCTTTAGCCCGTCAACTACAGCTTGGAAACAGTTGTGCATATGATTTTTTTTTTTTAGTCCTGGAACCTCTGCATTCTAGAGCAGAAAGCCACGCACGTGGGCACCATCTCCAGCCTTCCTCCCGGGCACGGGCTCGAGGGGAGGCTCCAGATGATGGCAGAGGGTGGGACAGCGGCCATGGTGCCTCGGCATGCCCACTGCCATGCCCAGGCATCTTCTAAGTGTCTGTGGCCACAGGAAGGCGAGACCCTCTCTCTCTGCTCAGCAGCAGGAGCCCGGCTGCGAGGAGAGCGAGGGAGCTCTGCAGCCCAGTCCCTGCATCAGCCCTGGGCCCACGGCTGACGCCCAGGGTCAGCGAGTCACCTGCCTCTCCTGTGCTTGCAGCCTCCTCAATGCCAACAAGATCAACTGCCTGCGGGTGAACACGTTCCAGGACCTGCAGAACCTCAACCTCCTCTCCCTCTATGACAACAAGCTGCAGACCATCAGCAAGGGGCTCTTCGCCCCTCTGCAGGCCATCCAGACGCTGTGAGTACGCCCAGGCCGCAGGGACCGCACATGGCCATGGGGACCCCCGCTTGAGGGCAGAGTGGGCACCAACCGGTACAGCTCCCCTGTTCTGAGCTCACACCATGCAGGGCGCCACACTTGGTTCTTCCCCTGGATACAAACCTCTAAGCCTCATAGCAACCCTTTGCGGTAGGTGCTATTATGATCCCCCGATTCTGTGAGAGGAAACCGAGGCTCAGAGAGGTTAGGTAACTTACTCAAGGTTGCACAGCTAGTGAGAATCCAGATTTGAATCCAGGCAGAGTTGCCCCTCAACTGCTCTCTTATTCACTGCAGCCAGTATATTCTCTGAGGATAACCCACCACTACCGAGCCCCACCCCCACCCCGGCTACCTTCTGATACGGGCACCCTGGGAGTATTTCACCTCCCGCCTTGGGAGCAGTTCCTCACTCCCAAGCACTGCACACATTCACAGATAGGTCCGTGAGATCGCTGACCATCTAGCACAGGTCAGGTCTCAGGCCATGTTTCTGATGCTCCAGCCCCACGCTGAGACCCTCACCCCAGCCGGTGGCCTGGCCGTGAGCCTGGGGCGTCTGAGTCATCTGGCTCTTGGCCCGTAGCAAGAGACAGGAACCAATAAAGAGCAGGAACAGCTGCTACCTATTGGCCCCCTACCACGTGCCAGGCACCGTGTGCAGCTCTGCAGGGTCTTCTTACTGAGCCAAGGAGAGTGAGGCCACTGTGCCGCTCACGACGGCGCGATGACAGCAGCCGTGCCGCTGCTTTTTATAGAACACCCCCATGTGCCCGTCGCCCTGCCAGCTGCCTTATGCGCCTGTGTGGCAGAGCTCAGAGACGTGAAACACAGTCTTCTCTACGCACACACCCTAGGCCTGCAGCTTGCTTTGCCCATCAGGATTGGCGTGGGTGAGGGTTGGGGCGGGGGGGAGGGGGGGATCCGTGGCAGGTCTTGCCCAGAGTGGGCGAGGCCGAGTCCCCAGCCCCTCTCTGGTCCCCTCTGGAAGCAGCCCGTGTCCCCCCAGGCCTCCTGGGGTGATGAGGGAGGGATCCAGACACTGGATGGCCAGGGCCCAGCACCAGGCGGGAGGGGGTGGTGTGGGCACCACAGGTCACTCCTGATGAGCGCCCCTCCCCCTCCCAGCCATTTAGCCCAAAACCCGTTTGTGTGCGACTGCCATCTGAAGTGGCTGGCGGACTACCTCCAGGACAACCCCATCGAGACCAGCGGGGCGCGCTGCAGCAGCCCCAGGCGCCTGGCCAACAAGCGCATCAGCCAGGTCAAGAGCAAGAAGTTCCGCTGCTCAGGTAATCAGGTTAGGGCCGGCCCACCTCCCCTCGGTGTCCCTGGAGGCCCGTAATCCGATCTGGAGGACAGCGAGCTGCAGTGGCTCCTGGGAGCAGCTTTGCAAATTAAATTGGGGAAATTCAGTTAGTCCTGCAGAAAACCAATTACCTTATGGATTTAAAATAAAACACACACACACACAGTAAAATCATGGGGCGGGGAGGGGGGTGGCAGGGGGATGCGTGGTTTCAGGAGAGACGGAGCCCAGGCAGCAGCGTATCTCCGGGGCTAGGTGGAAGCTAGAGATTGGGGCGTGCTTTTTACGCATTTTTTTCCTTGTGTCTAAAGCGTGCTCCCCAAGTGGCAGGTAGAGAGGTATTCCACAGGCCAGGCTGCAGGCAGCATACAATCTTGGGGGCCTCTTGCTCCCCTCTAAGACCACCTGGTGCAGCCCTTCAACCACAGTGGATTACAGTTTTCACAGACATTTTTGCCAGCTCCCCCCGCCAGACTGGTAACTCTGATCGCCAGAGAAAAGCAAGCCTTGCCCTCTGGTCCCCAGGCTCCCTCTGCCACCTCGCTCCCCACTGCCCCGGGAGAGACACCGGCTGAATGGCAGGGGCTCTCAGCTCTTCCTGGAAAGGGAGGTCGCTCTCCTTGACCCAGTAGTTAGGGGAATGGGCAGTTAAAGATGACTGTCATTTGTGTCATTTGCTCCTGGAAAAAAATCACCAAGCCGCATTGCGTTCCCAGCGGTAAGAGATTGATAGGACGTGCTGAGATGCTGCACCAGCCTCACAATCCGCGTGTCAGCAAGAACCTCGCCTCTCCCCGCCCCAGAGCGCCGTGCGGAAGCGCATTTTCCCGGGCAGTGCCAGCTGGGCGGCCTGGAGAGGGCCCCAGGGCAGGCCTCTGCTGCCGGCAAGCCCTTCCTGTCCTCCAAGTCAGACCCCTGAGTCCACGTCTCCAGAAAAGCCAGCACGTGCATGACTTCAGCTGTTTTATTTTTATTTTTTCAACAGCAGCAAACACCTGGAGAGGCTTGGGGGTCACAGGGGGTCTGGGCACTAGGAGGCGCTGCTCCCGGTGGTCTCCTCAGAGCAGCACGTCTGCTTGGGGAGCAGTTTCTCGCCCTGGTGAGCACTGTGCCGCCTGCTCTGCTTGGTTCTTCCCAGAGTCCTGTGTGGCCAGCAGGACGGGCCCCGCCCTGCAGCAGAGGGAGCCCAGGGCTCAGAGGTGACAGGCACCCCGAGGTCACAGCCAGCCATGGTGGAGGCGGGGCCGGACCCCGGTCTAGCTTGCTCCTCGCTGCATCTGGGAGAGAAGAGCATTTGGGAAGGAGGACCAGCTGCTTGAATGACTGTCTTTCCCAGTCTCATGGCTTCTCCCTCCACCCCACCCCTGAACCCTGTCTGAAGTTCCTCCCCCCAGGGCTGCCCCTGAGGCTCAACCATCCTCCTGGGGGCCTCTCCTCCTGACTGACACCGTCCCCTCCGTCCCCAGCCTGTCTGGCCACGGCCGTGTTCATTCGCTCTGACAGGCAGCTGTGCTCAAGAAGAGGGGCAATCAGAGGGAGAGGAAGGCAGGTGCCAACCGACCCCCAGTCTCTCTCACGGGGTCCTGTTTGGTGTCGGGCTCCAGATCGATGCCCGGGTTCTGGGGGGCAGGGTCTGAGACTGGCATCCCCCAGGGACACAGGCGTGACTATAGGCTGGGATGGGGGGGAGGGGCAAGTAGGAGAAAGAGAAAGTAGCAAGTAGACCCAGGACACAGGGCGGTGGAGCCTGGCTCTGACTCTAGCTTCGCCCCAGCCTACCTGCCTCTGCACGACAGGATCGCTGCTTGTCTGTGTGGGGAAGGAATGGTGGGAAATACACGTGCAACAGACAAGGACAAAGGGCGGCCCCTGGCCTGACCCTCTCTTAATATCTTGTTTTAATCCATACTAAGCAGACATGATGGACATCCCTCCCTCTATTATTGCTCTGAAGGCAGAGAAAGCAAGAGCATGCTGCATGCTTCTGTTTTCTGAGCTGCAGAGGAGGGAGAGGGAGAGCTGCTGAGCCCCAGAGGCCTGGGCTCCGGGAGATGCTGGGCAGCAGAGCCAGGGCCCTAGCGCTGTTTCCAGGAAGAAAGGAGGAGGGGCAGGTGACACGTAGTGGATTTGACAGATAATAACTCTGCGTTTTACTTCCCCCTAAAAGCGCCCCACTGCAGAGGCAGCTGATGTAATTAGGAGCCAATTTGAGGGCGGCTCCTGCAGCACATAAAGCCCCTCATGGTGGGCCTGGGCTTCCAGCAGCCCTGCGTCTGCTCCATCAGCTGCGCCCACCTCCCTGGGCAGCAGGTCAGGCTAGAGGCAGAGACTGCCAGCTGGGGTGATCTGACCGCCTGAGTACGTCCTCCCGGAAGGGCGCTGTCTGGCTGTGGGGACCCCGAGCCCACCCCAGGGAGCACGGGCAGTTGGAAGATGCTGTCTTCCCTCCTTCTCCCCCCCGCCGCCCCACCCCTGCCACTGTGTGTGTGGGCACCCGGCAGCAAGAGGCAACTCTCCTGGCGAAAAGTCCAGAGGTGGAGACACCAGATGTGCAAAGGTGGCCGACAGCGTGGCACTCAGGGAATTAGAGCTTTAGAGCCCCCGGCTCACCAGGCCCTGCCAGAGAGGGAGAGACGGAGCCGCACGGGAGAAGGGACAAGCTCTGACGCCCAGCTCTGACGGGCTGTGGAGACTCCATCGCTTTCGCCCTGGCCCCTCCCCTGGCTGTCATTGAGGAGACCAGAGAGCAGGAAAGCCTCGTTGGTGTTCAGGCTGGGAGCTGGGGCAGGAGCGGGCTGTGTCCCTGCTGTGGCCCCCAGGGCCTATCACGCCTGAGCGCCAGATCCCCAAACCAGAGCACTTACAGAGCCCTGCCTGTCTGGGGTCCAAGCGGGGTTGGGTCTGAATGACAGTGGCCAACTCTGGTCGGTCAGAGGGGAGGGCTTGGGAAGACCAGGGGCCAGACCCAGAGCTGCGCGGTGCCCTTGGCTGCCTGGCCACCCACTGCAGACACCTGTGCACGTCCAGATGCTGAGACGGTCTCGTCCCAAAAGCACACTGTGGAAGGACAGTGACCCCGTCCCTCCAACACGGCAGGGCAGGGGGGGTGGCGGTCACCTGGCCTTGGGTCAGGTCTCTTCCAGATACACACGTCTCCTCCCAGTGGCTGGAGGGTGGGGGTGGGGGAGTCCTGAGCCAGCAGGTGCATGAAAGCTGCCCCCATCTCTTGTAGGATCCCGGGGACATAAAGTCCAGCATCCTCACCTGGGCCTTGGCATGCGAAATACTTGGTTGTTGCCTCCCCACCCCCACCCCGTGATTCACATGGAAGAAATCAGGAACTGGTGTCCTCCCCTCCTTCCTCCTCTTAGTCTGAGAGAGACCCCTCCTCGGAGCACCGGCACCTCCTCTGAAATCCCTGTCCTCAGAGCCCTGTGACTGCGGGTCTCCGTCCCAGTGCCGGGGCCCCATTGGCTCCTCCTTCTGCCTCCCTTGCTAGAAATGTGTGTTTTCCCTCGGACTCACCCCACCACCCCCCACCCCCCGTTGTATCTCGGGCAATCTGGGAGGGACATCCGTCAGCCAGGGGGTTTCTGGGGACCCTGAAGGACACTGAGGCGACTCCTGAATTGTGGCGCATCGGAGGGCTTTTCCTAGAGATCGTGGCAGCTTTGCCAGGCCCCCGGGAATGGTGGCGCGTCTCTAGCAAGGGGTTGGGCGGGCTGTTGGGGAGGCTCTGCTGGGGGTGCCTCGGGACTGAGCACAGAGCAGGCCCTTCCGCCGAGTTTGGCGTCGTCTGGGATCAGAGGGGTGACCGCGTGGGGTGCAGAGGCTCAGTTCAGGCTGTGACGTGACGGACACCTGCTGCTTTCATTCTCTGGGGAAGGGTGCGTTCTGCCCCGACATCCTGAGTGGAGGTGTTGGGTCTCCCCCCTCCCTTCCCCCCCTCCAGTGTCTCTCCTGGGGTGGGCTCGGGGCGGGGGGTCTCCTGTCTTCGGAAGTGCTCCCGTGGCCCCCACTCCTGGTACTAATCACGCTCCGTGGGGCCTCCTCCGGCTCCCGCCTCTCCACGCTGCTTCCACTGAGCTGTCCTCTCTCTGACGCTGCTTCCTGACCTGACTGCCCGGTCCGCGGGGCTTTCCTTTGTGCTTGATCTAACCATGTGGTGGAACGATGGAAACGGAACATGGTTCTGTCAAGCACCGCGGAAGGCCCCGCGCTCTCCTGCAGCATGGCCCGCCGCCGCACCGCTGGACACCTCTCTGCTCCGGACACCGCAGCCGCACCCGCCAGACCCTCGGGGCAGCCTCGGGCAGGGGGGAGTCTCCACACCGCTGAGTGCCTCCCCTCCAGGGAGAGATACGGGCGGAAAGGGGCGGAGAGGCACCCTGAGGCCAGGCTAAGATGTGTATCCACATCCCGCCCAAATGGAGCCGCCGCTCCCCAAATCTAGTCTGGATGCCAGCCGGGTAGAGGAGACAGGTCCAAGCTCAGAAACCATCGGTCGTATCTTCCACGCAGAGGGAGCGGGTACACCCGAGGCCTATGCCCCACTGTTTCAGGGAAGAAGCCCAGCCCAAGGTCATTTTCCCAAGTGTAGTGAACCCAAAGGTCACAGTGCTTAGGCCCGCCCCCACCCGCCATCTTTATGGGAAGGGATGTGAGCAGGGGAATGGGGCCATGGGCGTGAGTCCAAGACTTTGATGGAACCTGAGAGACTCCTCTGAACCTGACCCCTACTCCTTAGGAGCACTTGGGCCCTGGGCCCGGGCAGACTGAAGTCTGTTCCCTTGGCCTTCAAGCGCAGTTAACATGGAGGCTGAAGGTTCTTTCCATGGCCTTAGTTCAGTGCCACACGCCTGTGCAGACACCTGCTGTCTGACAATGAGGAGAGGGGTCTTGGCCCCTCCCATTCGGCTTGTTTCTTGGTAAATCCTGGACCCAGTGTAACCAGAGGATTGTGTTGATGGTGCATGTCATGGAGCCTGTGCCCTCTCCCAGGAGAGAGAGCCATGGTGGGAACCGAACCCTGTTCTAGACCCAGGAGCGGGCTCTGGGCTCCCCCGGGGATGTGTGACTGACTATCTCCTCTCAGGTGACCGCGCAGCCACGTGCCCGCCTGGCTGAGTCCCCGGGAGTCCTGTGAATCTCTCTGAATCCCTCACCGTGTACTGAGCGCTCCTGTGGACCAGGCACTGCGCTGTTCAAAGTCACTACCGTGTTCAGTTTTCACAACAACCCTGTCGATAAGTCCCATTGTACAGATGAGGACATCAAGGTTCAGAGAGGTTCACCGACCTACCCAGGGCCTCCTGACGGCAGCGTGAATGTTCTAATGTTCTTTATGTCTGCAGTCCTCAGCCTCCCAGCTGTGGACAGTCCCATTGCCTTGAATCATAAAATCAAAAAGACTTTGACTTGAGTTGATGGGGGATTGAAACGTCCTTTTTTAACATTTCCTTTCAAGCTTCCTCTGTTAATAGAAAATAACTTGAGGAAGAAAGAGAGCAAGCAGCGCTGTTTATATGGGTCCTCCTCTTGGGGTGAATATGCCAAGATCCATATGGTACACAACAAGTCCTTGGGCCTGGAGAAACCCCCTTCCCTCTGAACAGGGTCAGGGGGGCATTCTGAGCTCCTTGGTGCCACCCACCGTGCCAGAGCTAGGCCTGGGGGAGTGTGCCCATCATAGTACCCTCCCATTGGCAGGCTGTGGCCAGGCTGTGCCCAATGGGCCACGGGCATCTCCCTCTGCCTCAGGCATATGGCTACATTCACAATAGCGGGGAGAGCTTCCTGGGACAGCTGTTGCACCGTTAGCACAGTTGGCATTTTCCAGCCGCCGGTGTCTGGTCCCCGTCTTCGCCCACGGCGCCTGGCAATGTCCTCTTGACTCCACTCATGACTTATGACCTTTCGCTTGTCCACATAACTCTCTTTCCAAGCTGGTGAGCCTGGCAGGCCTCCCGCGGCCCCCCTCCCTCTTCCTGCTCCTTTCCTTCTTTCTTTCATCCTGCCCGCCTTAGAGATACTGGAGGGAGAGGAAGAGAGCTTTGGGCGTGTGCTTGGACAGGTCCATGGTCATCGGGTGATGGCGGAGCTGTGACTTCTGCTCCACAAACGGGTTGCCGGAAGGATGACAGAGTGCAGACGGCTGGTGACAGCAGCCGGGCCGGGCCAGTCTGGCGCTGCAGCCGCGTCCATCAGAGAGGGCGACTGGGGCTCCCTCCCTGCCCAGCCAGGGGTCCGATAAAATGGC
>NW_006299391.1:201380-204865 GCF_000327345.1 Myotis davidii | reverse complement strand
GGAGCCCCGGCCCAGCCACTTCCTCTAGAAATGGCTCCCGCTGAAACGCCTGCGCCCGCCCTCGCGGGAAGGCGCCGGGCGACCGGGTCCTTAGGGCTTTTGGAACCTCTGAGCGGCTCATTTAATCCTCGCCCAGGAGGTGTGAGCTTCATCATGCCTGGATACAGATGAGGAAACCGAGGCACAGGGCGGCCCTGGCATTTGAGCCGAGAGGCGCTACTCCCTGCTGCGCGGCAGTCACGCCACAGGAATTCCCTGGGGTCCAGGAATGTTGAACCGAGTTCTTGGCCGCAGGGAGACAGAGAACCTCAAACGAGGTAGAAGGTCACCTGAGCTCCATTTCCCAACCTGGGAGTTCTCTGTGTCCCCCCCCCCCCCCCCCCCCCCGATCTATTAAAGCTTCTCTGTGATCATGTACCCAGTGTCCTTGTTCTGAGCTGCCCAGGAGGGGAGGAGACCACCCGGGCAGGAGGAGGAGTGCCCATGACGTCAGCTCTCCCAAGACCCGGTTCAGCCGGGCTTCGGGCTTCGTTCTGTGGCCCCTGTGCAAGTCCCCCGAGCGCTCTCCTGCCGGAACCCGCCCCAGAGAGAGCCCCGGAACCCGCCCCGGAGAGAGCCCCGGGCCGCCTGGTGCGGTTACCCTCCCTGGCTCAGCGTCTCTGGCAGTGACAAATGCGCAGTGAGATGGGAACCGACTTCTAAAGCCCTGGGAAAGTTAAAAATACTTTCGGGTGGTTTTGAGCATTAGGCAGAACAAATGGCTCTGAGAAACCCTGGATCGTTTCGATCGTGAAAAATGAAGCGATGGAGGTGGCATTTCGGGCGGGCTGTGCCTGGGGACGGGCCCTTCTGCTTACGTGCCTACGCCGTGATTAACATTTCTGGCCTCCACCCACACGAAATATTACACTCCGACCCCCTCGTTATTACAGACCAGGGCAATAACAAAAGCCGCAGGGGGGATGCTGGGAAGAACACATTAGTCCATGGAATCTAATCGCAAAATCATTTCATTAAAATGGGTCAGCGGCTCCATTGCAGAGGTCTGCCCGTTGTAATCCAAGTACACGACAGAGAGCGATTCCTGCGAACTATGCAGCTCTCACCTCGATTAAAAGGAAAACACGTTACCCGGCGGCCCGTCCCCAGACACGGCCCGGAGGTGCGCGTCTTCGGGCTCAGCGTGTCCAAGAGCAAACGGTGCTCCCTCCTGTCTTTCTGCCTTTGACCAGCTCTCAGGGCCCCTCCGCTTTGCAAGGATCCCACGTGAATGCCTCCCAAAGGACAAGCAGAGCACATGTGCGAAGTGCCCCTGCACGCTCCGGCCGCTTGGAGCCACTGGCAGGGAACCCAGAGGGCTGCCACTTAGCAGGGTTTGCCAAATGAAATTCCCCCAGGCTCGGCACGCGGGTGCCTCTGGGGGAAATGGCCCCAGTCAGAGTTATCCGGTGGGCTGGATGCTGGCAGGCCAAGGGCAAGAGATTTGTGTAAGACATCGGACAAGGAAGCGCCCCCCAAAAGACCATGGGGATCCGTGACAGGTTTGGCTCACGCGAACCTGGGGGTGGAAGTTGGAATGAAGTGGGGGGTGGAGTGGGGGGTGAGGAGGAAGCGGAGACAGGTCCAGACCTCCGGCCCCTTGTGATAGGGAGAAGGTTCACTTCAGAACCAAAGACCCACCAAATCCATTGTCAGTCAGGAATTCTCGAAGATTGATCATGGGAGAAGCAAGAGGGTGGGAGCCGCCTGCTTCCCGCCTTACCGTAGCCCAGGGCAGGAACCTGCAGCTCAGCCCACCCCACCTAGTGGGGCTTCCGGACCAGTCCTGGGAGGTTTTGTCGGGAAGCAAGCCTGCAATAGAGTGTGGTGCTAGTCACGTGGGCCCTGGCGGCAGCCTCATCCCCCAGGCCGTGACTGAGCACCTGCGGGCCTCAGTGTCCTCGTCTGTAAAATGGGTCCTCATCTATAAAACAGAGCCCTGATGCCCTCAGAGACTTAATGTGCTCACCCATTTGAAGTTCAAAGAGTAGTGCCCGGCTCTGGTCCATGCTCAGTGAATGTCAGCTATTGTCATAGGTTACTCGGATGTTTCAGTGGCTTCCGACACGCCCAGTGTTCCACTACGTTCTAGAAAAAACAGGCAGAATCACAAACATCTACACAACTCTTGCCCCTTTCCCAGGAGACCCTCCAGTACCTCGGTCTTCCTTGCACCATCACAACAACCCCCGTGAGACCCCCGTGAGACAGGCAATTGCTTGATTCCCTTCTTGCATGTGGAGAGACCAAAGCGAATCCGTGGCAAAGCCTAGGCAAACCCACGCCCTCTCCTGCTGAGACCTCGGTACTGCTGGCGCCCACACTGCTCACGGTGCAGATAGGGTCACCAAGGGGTGCCTGGTGGGCTGCACGAGGAAACGATGTTCGTGGTCTCTGAGCCTGTCCTGTATTACAACCCCCTCCCCCGTACCCCAACGAGCCAATGGCACCCCGCTGATGCCCTGAACTCATGTGGACCGGGCCCTTGTTTTGTGACTGGCGTTGTGCTCGTGGAACCTTAATGCGAGCTCATGAAGACCTTCCCCATCCGCTAGCTGGTCCGACAGGAGGAACAGAGCCCCGTCCCGTGGATGTGGCCTGTGGTCTGCCTCGTGGAGGTTTGCCCGGGGTCAGGGGGCATTTCTGATCAATAAAGCGGTTTCCAGGGCGTCGCTCAGACAGCGCGTGGTTGGCCCTGTTACCCTTACTATGCAACCTCAAGAAAACCAAATTTCGAAAAAATAAACCTTAGTTTCGGATACTCTTAGCTCCTTGGAACTGGCCTTTCACTGTAGCTCAGCAGGGATCACTCACGAGGGGTGTGGGGTGCAGATCTGACCCTCAGAGGGCTGGTGTTCGTCTTCTCTGTGTTTTAAATGTTTACTCTTTGCCAGCATGTTTTTAAAGGAATGTCAGGCAACACGGGGCCACCTCCCCAAGCTCCGGGGCAGTGCCTTCCGATCCCCTGGCCCCGCTATTGGAGCCAGGTGTCGGTGGTCATGGGTGGCCCTATGGGGGCCTCCTTTATCGTCCCCTTCCCTGCTTGGGCCCTGAGTGCGTGACCCCTCCCCTTACTTTGTTCCCGCCCCTGGTGTAGCCCCCATCAGAACCCCATCAAAGTCTGCTCACTCGGATTGTCACGCACATTCAGAGGGCCCATGGATGAGGAGCATCGGGACTCAGTAGACCCCTAAATTGTAGCCAAATTCCATACACACGTGCCTGGAGCACTTCCAGGGGGAGGCGTCCTAGCTTCCCTCAGCTCCTCTGAGAGGTCCGTGCCCCCCAAAAACTCATGCGCCCACGGAGGGGTCACCAGGGGATGAGAGCGGTGAATGGCAGCCCAGATGGAGAGCTGGGGGGCGGGAGGGCACCAGCAAAGTGGCCAACAAACACGTGTCTGTCCCTGCACCCCCACCCCACTGCCCACCCCTCACCAGGTGCGG
>NW_006299391.1:191793-201361 GCF_000327345.1 Myotis davidii | reverse complement strand
CGAGTGCTTCATGGACCTCGTGTGCCCCGAGAAGTGTCGCTGCGAGGGCACCGTTGTGGACTGCTCCAACCAGAAGCTGGCCCGCATCCCCAGCCACCTCCCCGAATACGCCACCGATCTGTAAGTGCCGCCCTGGGCAGGGGGGTTGCGGGGGGGGGACTCCATTTGTGTCCTCCACCCCAGTCACCAGGGTCAGCCCTGGCAGGGTCTCCTGAAGTGCCCCCTGACTCAGCCGCCCAGGCATCCCCTGGGGACAGCTTGCTCACCGGTGAAGATGGTCCGTCATTCTGCAAATATTTCCTGAACACCTGTGAGCCAGGCACTGTGCTAGGCCCACCAGCTTTCACAACAAACAGAGCGGACAGCCTGTCCTTACGAAGCTTACAGTATAACCAGAGAGACGGAGAGTAAACAAGTAACTGTCATATAGCGAGAGAGCAGCTAGGACGGTTAGCTGTATCTGAGCCTCCAAGTATGCTGATACAGGGGTGTGATGGTTTGTCCAAAAAGAAAGCGCTAGGAAGTTACCCACAGGGAGGTTGGGCAGGGGGAGGACGCAGCACTGGGAGGTGGGGGGCTGGCGGACCTGGGTCTGATGCCCGCCTTCTCTGGTCTTCCTGGTACTGGGCAGCTGTTTCTCAGACCTGAAGGTCAGATTCTTAGCTGCAGAATTGGAGGCAATGACCCCACCGCCAGGACGATTAGATCAGAGAATGTGAGCACAGGACTCACCTTGAACCTGGCGCAGAGTAAGCCCTGGGTCAATGAAGGTGGCCTTCATGACCCTCACCCTCCTTCTCTTGGCCTCACAAGTCACGGCAGGCCCTCCTCTCCCCCAGCACCTACGCATGGGGGCCTGGGGTCCCCAAACAGCCCTGGCAGAGAGAAGGATCTGAAAAAAGCCGAGAGGCTGGGTGCCTTGGGAGGACATGGGGAGGCCTTCCTGGGGGTGTGGCTGTCACTGGTACCTCCTGAGTGAAGGCGGATCACTGGCAATGGATGCTGAGTATCCAAAAGCCCAACACACCTAGTCCCGGGGGCTTCCCTGGGAGGAGCCTGGCCTTTGCTCTTTCCTGCCCCTCACGCACTCCCCTTTCCACCCTCCCCACCCGTGGGCTGCAGGGTTGACACTGCATTGTCCACGGCTCTGCTGATAGGGGCTGAGTGTGAGGTCCAGGCGGCAACTCAGCTGAAGCCATGGGGGTGCTGGGTGGGGCATCGGAAGGTGGGGGAGAGGGAGCCCCATCCATCTTCAGCTAAGCCACCCCCTCATCTGCTTGCTTTCCATGTAGGCGACTGAATGACAACGAGATATCTGTCCTGGAGGCCACCGGTATCTTCAAGAAGTTGCCCAACCTGCGGAAGATGTAAGTCAGCTGGGCAATTGGCAGGCTGGGCAGAATGCGGGTGGGGGCGGATCCCTCAGCTCCAGGTGGCCCTCTCGGCCTCCTCCTGCCCCCCCCCGCCCCGTGGGCATGTATTGGGCAGTAGGCACTAAGGCACGGCGTGTAGACACAGACCAAACAGAACATCACTGTTTCTAAATCGTCGATATTGTGACGGTGTGTGCCCCATGCCATCCCTGCCCCCCCATGTGCCCTCTGCTCGTCCTGCTCCCCAGCCCACAACCCACATCTGCCCCAAGGGAGGGGGGAGGGACTCAGGAAAGGATCAGCGACGGGACATGGGGGTCTCAGATGAAACACAAAAAGCTAAGGAACTTGTCCAAGGTCAAAAGTCAGTGAGCAGCGTGGAGCCAGGAGTGGTGGCAGGGCACAGAGGCAGCAAACGTGTGTGTGGGGAGAGGGGGTACACATGTGCATAAATCCATATAAACACTGCTGGCCGGCCGGCCAGCCAGGTGACCCGACCAGGTAAATCTGGGCCCAACAGCCTCCAGCTGCAACCACTTATATAAAACTAGAGGCCCAGTGCACAAAATTTGTGCACGAGGTTGGGGGTGTTCCTCAGCCCAGCCTGCACCCTCTTCAATCTGGGAACCCTTCCCAATTCGCCTTGTCCCTTCTGCCTTCTCCCATGGCGCTGGCCTTTTCACCTTCTCTCTTCTGCCTTCTCCCATGGCGCCGCCCACCCTTGAGTCAGGCTGGTCTCGCATTCTCCCGGCACCTCCCCGCTTCTGCCTCATCTCTGGAGCAATGCCCTGCAGCACGCATAGGAGCTAATAAAGAGCTAATATGCTAATGGTCCGGTCATGACCCGTTAAGGCTTCCCAGCTAATTTGCATATTACCTCTTTATATGTATAGATAACTTGATGGCACCTCTTGGATAAGTAGAGATCCTTATGCGCTGGGACCTGCCACCACCCCTATGCCCCTGAGAGGTGCTGGGTCCACTGGATTCTGCCCACTGGTGGTCAGAGCCAGCTGTGCCTATGCCTGAGTCTGCTAAGTGTCCTGGACAGTGGACCAGGGCCCTAGGGTATATTCTTCATGTTTTTTTAATATATTTGTATTGATTTCAATGAGGAAGGGAGAAGGAGAGGGAAATAGAAACATCAATGATGAGAGAGAATCATTGATCGGCTGCCTCCTGCATGTCCTCCACTGAGGATCGAACCAGCAACCTGGGCATGTGCCCTGACCGGGAATCAAACCATGACCTCCTGGTTCATAAGTCGATGCTCAACCATTGCGCCATCTGGCCTGGCCAGGATTCATTCTTAACTCTACCCTGACAGGGAAAAGGAGAGTGAACACAGTTGGGGGTTTAGCCTTCGCTGTGCTCTTCTGGACCATTCTGAGCCCCTGTGCCCATGTCAGAATGATGAGGTTGCGCTGAGCATCGCTTGTGGTAAGGGGTGCAGAAGGGTGAACTGGTGCCCACGGGGTCATTAGCACTGTGGTAACTCGAGGCCACTTTTCAAATGACATCACCTTCAGAGTGAGGTCATGGCGGCTCTCTGGTGACCTACAGTCCTTTCTGTCTGGGAGACTCTCAACCAGAGTCTGGAAACTAGCAGCCCCTCCACCGGGTGCCCCTGGGTGGGTTTGCCGGCCACGATTATGTGTTTAATAAGAACCAGTTGCCCACTTTTAAAAATCAGGAGTTGGCACATGCCAAAACATCAGGATTTCTGGAAAACCAGAAGATCTGGCAGAACTGGACCCACATTCCCAAATGGCTCCAATCGAGTTGCCCTGAGGAGCAGCTCCCCTTAGGTGGGGCATGTGTTCTCCTGACCACTGCCGCCCCCCAGGCCTGCTCCCAGCTGACCACTGCCGCCCCCGGACCTGCTCCCAGCTGACCACTGCCACTCCCCGGACCTGCTCCTGGCTAACCACTCCCACCCCCCTAGGCCAGCTCCTGGCATTGTCACCTGCCTGGACCCTGTGGACGTTCAAGCTGCAACCCCAGCTGCAGAAAGAATGTCCACCTCAGGGGAGCGAGGGGTCCACATGGAGGTGACCAGGACCCCCCCAGACCTGCCAGTGCACCAGGTGCTTTTGCTCCACCGTGACCCACTCCTCGGTTCCCAGAACCCTTTTGCTCTCTCCCCACTGCCCGTCCACCTGGCATGGGCTTCAGCAGCACTGCAGGTCCTTCCTGTTGCCTGGTTCACGGGCTGCCCTGCAAGCTGAGAGACCTCCCAGAGGCGTCCCAGCCTCGGGGTCCTCGTGTCTCTCGGGGAAGCCTTAGAACAGGTCTGAGAAGCTCAGCCAGCAGCTCACAGTGGGAGCAGGTCCGTCTGCCTCTGCGTCCTCTGAAGCACCCTGGCCTGGGGCAGGGCTTCCTGGATCCTCCCGGGGGACCCTCCGTTCTCGTGGGCGGCAGGGCCCGGAGCAGAGTGCCAAGCGGGACCCTTCAGGAGGGTTTGCAGACACCCCGACACCCTCATTCGGCGTCCCGAGTGCTTGCCCCAGCCTGCTCGCTCGCACGGGGCTCCACCCAGGCCACCTGCCATTTTGAACACCACTGTGATGGATGCAGAGAGAGCAGTAGCCTGGTCTTCCGGAACATTCTCTCCCCTGATGTTTTCCATTCTCCCAGCCTGAGAACATGCACTTCACGAGCCTTACAGGAACGTGATGCTAATTTTGCTCATTTAAAGAACCAGATGTCAGCGATGGGAGCCCTCGCTGCATCGCGGCTGCAATTCATCGTCATCGCGGCCCTGCACTTCAATCCCCGAGAAGCCTGACTCTCAGGAGCAAAGCCTGTGTCCTCCAGCGTTTCCATGAGTTACAGCTGCTGGGGGAGCCTCCTATGTCTATTTGGGGGGTAATTTGCAGTCTCCCCAGAACATTACCTTCATTCCTGGACCAGGACGACAGGATTTATAAGAAAAGCAGCTGCGATTAAGGACAGCCAGGCAGCGAGCAGAAATCCAGTGGGAGAGCCCCCCGTTTGCCCGCCCCTTTGATCTTGGGGGAGGGGTTCTGAGGGGTGTGCTCCTATGTCCTTAGCAGGATAGAAGTGGGGGAGGGGAGCAGATTGGTGATGAGGAAGAACAGAGGGAGCAGATTGGAGAGTGGGACTGAGATGCCATCTGTGTCCTCCATACCTGCCCACAGGTGTGGCTACTGTAGCACCTTGCAGGGCCGGTCCTTACTTAGAACAAGGGCAGGCGGCCTGCCTGGGGCCGTGAGGTGCCAAGTTCCACACCCCGAGGCCGCTGTGGCTCAGCACAGAGCTCCCACGAGGTGAGCACTTGGAGAAGCAACAGGGCAGGGACAGGAGTGGTGCTCTGGGACCCAGAGCGGCGCCCTCTCCTCTCGGGGCCTCGGCATGTCCAGCAGCACAGTGGGCCCGCTGGTCCATCTCTAGTGAGCCCTCAGCTCTAACAACCTCAGGTGCTCGGCCAGTTAGCGGGTGCGTCTCCACCGCAGACCTCACTATCACCATCCGGTGCAAGGCTCTAGCTGCTGTGTGCTCGGGCGGCTGAACTCCTCCCTCAGGCTGTCAATGCCCTCACCTTCCACTCCATCCATTCCTCCTGCGCCTGCGCTGCATTTCAGGATGGTCTGCAGAGGCCCCCGCACCCCGCCCTCCCACTGGTCCCCCGCCTGCCAGGGAACTCGCAGCCCCAGTGGCCCTACAGGGCCTGCTGGCTGTTCAGGTCTGGCGTGGTGACTGGACCTCGCAGGGGAGCCGAGAGCCTGCTCACAGTGACAGGACCGAGCCCCTCTAGGAAAACAACGTCAATACCCACATCACCTAAGGAACCGCCACGTAGGTTCACTGGAGGACTCTGCGTGTGCCCGAAAGCCTGGCTTCCCATCCCGTCTCAGCTGTGTGACTGCGGGCAAGTTGCTCCAGCTCTCTGAGCTCAGTCACCTTAGCCCCAGGATGAGACCGTGGCAATAATGACACCCATTTGGTAGGCCTTTGCTATGAGGATTTGATGTGATTCTGTGGCCAAACCCCTCATAGAATAATGCTCAAAACGTGGAGACTAGGACGTGTCGGCTTCTGTCTGGGATCTGGCCTGGTGAGGGAGCTACAAGTTCTGCAAATGCCCAGCCCATGGGTGAGCGAGGGCGGGGGAGGGGGGGAGGGGGGACTGAGCCTTTTTCTCCCCCCTCCTCTTAGGAAGTGCTGCTTACTGAGGGCATCTATTGAGGACAGGAAGTTTGAGAATCACCTTTTCTTTCATCCATACACACTTTTTATTGTTTTCCTATTTTGCATACTTTTTTTATTCGTGTTTTTGAGGAATAATTGGCATAGCTTGGTTTCAGGTTACAACATAATGACTTGACATTTGCACACACCGTGAAATGGTCACCACAATTAATCCAGTTGCCAGCCGTCACCGTACATAATTACAACGTTTTTTTCTTTTTCTTCTTTTTTTCTTGAGTTGAGGACTTTTAGGATTTACTCTCTTGGCACCTTTCGAGTGTGCAGTACAGTATGGTGACTGTAGTTAACAGAGAGCCGCTTTGTAAAACTAGCAGTCCCCGGGCGTGGAAGAGGTGATGACCCTGAAAAGACTTTAAGCCCCGCACAGTCTGTTTCGCAAAGGTAGCCCCCTCCTCACCCTGCCCCCGTGTGGGCCAGGGTCCCTGCCCCTGGGCGCAGGTGCTGGAGACACGTCTGGGAGCCCAAGGCTGCGCTCCCCACCACCCCAGCCTCACTCCAGGGTTGCCTGCAGGGCCAGTGACTCCCTGCCTGCATCTGTCCTGACCCATCTGCCCCTCCTTCCAGAAACCTCAGTAACAACAAGATCAAGGAGGTGCGAGAGGGCGCCTTTGACGGAGCAGCGGGCGTGCAGGAGCTGATGCTGACAGGGAACCAGCTGGAGATGGTGCACGGGCGCATGTTCCGTGGCCTCAGTGGCCTCAAGACCTTGTAAGTGCCGGGACCTGGGCCTCAGCCTAGAGGGAGGAGGGAGAGAGGGCATCGGAGGGACTTCGAGGGCTGTCAGAGGGCAGACCAGGCCCAGGCGCCTGCCTGGCCTCTTGAATCCCCTCCTCCTGGAGCCAAAGGCCTAAGACATTCCCAGCCCGTGATGGGGAAGAACTGAGCATGCTAAGCAGCCCCAACACACACACACACACACACACACACACACACAGAATCATACCAGAAACATGCTGATAGAGGCACACATACACATTTACCCACTAACAGTGACATATACACACGTACATAAAAATGACATATACAACATGCAGATAAATGCATACACAAAAAGCATGCCTACAAGCACACACATACACACACTCACACACACCACATGGTGTGGCCCTGCTGTGGGCAGGAGAGGGTAATGCCTGTGCTCTCGCATCCCCACCCCTCTCTTTGCAGGATGCTGAGGAGCAACCTGATCAGCTGTGTGAGCAATGACACCTTCGCTGGGCTGAGCTCAGTGAGACTGCTGTCCCTCTATGACAATCGCATCAGCACCATCACCCCTGGAGCCTTCACCACGCTGGTCTCCCTGTCCACCATGTAAGTCCTCCTGGATCCACTGCACACTCACCAGCTCCTCCCCTGCAGGCCTCTCTTCTCCTGGCTCCCTGCTATCTCTGCCCAAGGTCATCTACCCATCTGTCCACTTAACAGCCTTTTATCAGGCTTCCTTCGTGCGCCGGGCACACATAGGTCTTAGGATGCACAGGCGTGGTCCCTCCTGGAGCTCACAGCGCAGTGAGTCACCACAGAACAAGTCCCCAGTGCTGTGGAAACCAGCACAGGCTCTGCCGGGGAACCCAGCACCCAGCACAAGCTAACCCAAGAGGGGGCTAGCTTGTCAAGCGGGAAGTGCAACTCCTCCCCTGGGAAGAGCTTGTGCAAAGGCCCTGTGGTGGCCTGGAGCAGAGCAGATACACAGGACCATGAAAGCCCAGCTTCGAGGGGTCCCATCAAAGGGCCACAGGGCACTTGAGCGGCTTTACTTTCCTCATTTGTGAAATGAGAATAACGCTGCCTCCGTCCTAGGGTGGTTGTGACCAGTCGAGTGAGGGGAGGATTTATAAAGTGCTCTGCCTGGTTCCAGTCCTCTAGGTCAGCGGTTGTCAGCCTTTCGGACCTCATGGTCCACCAGTGGTCCACGGACTGCTGCTTAGGTGATACTCAGGAAGTGATAGGTGCTATCATCCCTTTGTCCCTCCAGCGGACATGCACAGAGTGTCTGCGCTGGTGTCACACCTGTGCCAGGGGACACAGAAACAGACCTGGGGCCTCCCCTCGGGGCAAACATGGGGCAACCAGCTCTGGTGGGTGCCATGGAGGAATGAAGGCGAGTGATGGAGGAGAATTTGCTGAGGGTCCTGCAGGCCGAGGACTGGAGGCTGAGGAGGGCCGGCCAGGTGGACACTAGGGGCTTGTCACAGCAGGAGGACCTCCATGGGTGAAGGATCTGAGTGAGAGAGTCGGCTAGGGAGCTAAAGGGAGCTCACGGCTGGGGCTCCGCAGAGAGGACGTGCGTAGCCGGGGCCCCGGTCATCACCATCAGCCGAGGTCCAGAATGACACTTGCAAAGATTGCATCTGGATTCAGAAGAGTCTGCATTTCCCTTCCCAGACCTCCTCCCTCCTCCCCTGGGCCTGACCCGCTGGAGAGCTGGCCCCAGGGTGCAGAACAGGACCTGGGCCTGACCCGCTGGAGAGCTGGGCCCCAGGGTGCAGAACAGGACCTGGGCCAGCTCCCACAGTCGAGGTGTAAGCACCCAGAGAGGGCCCTTCTCTCCTCCCAGAAACCTCCTGTCCAACCCCTTCAACTGCAACTGCCACCTGGCCTGGCTCGGCAAGTGGCTGAGGAAGAGGCGGGTCGTCAGCGGGAACCCCCGGTGCCAGAAGCCATTCTTCCTCAAGGAGATTCCCATCCAGGATGTGGCCATCCAGGACTTCACCTGCGAAGGTGAGGCAGCCGGGGCGGGCAGGGTGTCCCGGCAGGCAAGGACCCCTGAGTCCGATTCTACCCCGCCCCCAAGCATGCAGCTGGGGCTTGGAAGGGCTCTGCAGGCGGCTGCCTGGCCACCTGGTTCCTTAGAGCAAATTAAGAAAAGGTGCCTCTTTTTAAAGACAGTTTACTTCCATTAGTCAGAAGTTTGTCATAATATATGGATCTGTGAAAACAAGATACTGTACAGCCAACTACTGTGACCCAAATACCCTCATCTGCCGAGTCCATAGTGAGATGGTGCCATTAGGGGCACGGCCCTCCATGCAGGGCGCAGCCCGCACTGCTGTGCACAGTGCCCTGGGCCTCGACCTCGGTTCCTGCCGGCGCCTTGCTGAGGCCCCGCGTGTGCGCTCATGAGAAACAGACTTCCCGGTGAGCTCCCGGCAAGTTCCTGTCGCTGGACAGGTGTGAGAAGACCTGGGCAGCGAGGCTGCGAGTGTCAGGATGCCAGAGGCAGATTGTCTGCTTAAATTCAAGCCAGCACAGTTTTTCCTTGGCCAGCGATTCACATACAGAGCTGGTTTAAAGGTTATCTGAAGTGAACGTGTCCTGGAGGGTGGGACAGTCACCCTTAGGGGCACTGTGTTGTGGAAAGAGAGAAGAAAGGGACAAGGGGGGGAGGAAGGGCCTGGGCAGGGCTCTGCCCCTACCCCCACCACTCGTTAGTCAGTTTGGTTTATTTCTGATCAGTTGGCAGTGACCTCTTTCCTGTCTAATACTCTGGCCAATCAAGTTTTTAGAGTCTTCATGACAAATGCAATAGAAGACAGGCAGCCCTGCTCCCTGGCCAGGCACTCCCCCTCCTCTTCCTCCTCTTCCTCCTCCTCCTCCTCCTCCGACTGAGAGTGAGACCAGCAGGCCCCCTTGTCCTGTGCCCGCTGGAAGCCAATGGCTTCCCTTTTCTGACGGCACCGGCTTGCTCACTGTCCCCACAAAAGAGTCTGTTCCCCTGCCATGGGAATCTGTCCCCTGCCAGAGTCTGTCCCCCACCATGCTGACTCTCAGGGTCTCCACAGGCAACGACGAGAGCAGCTGCCACCTGGGCCCTCGCTGCCCCGAGCAGTGCACCTGCGTGGAGACAGTGGTGCGGTGCAGCAACAGGGGGCTCCATGCCCTCCCCAAAGGCATCCCCAAGGACGTGACTGAGCTGTAAGTACCCCCTGAGCAACCCCGGAATCCCCACCAGCATCATCACT
>NW_006299391.1:189522-191730 GCF_000327345.1 Myotis davidii | reverse complement strand
CCCTTCTTACATGGACCCCTGCAAGATGGAGCAGAGCCTCCCAGGCAGCCAGCAGCAGCTCAGACAGGGGATAGGAAGCAGCCCACCCCTGCCTCTGCCTGGCCAGTGACACGTGGGCGGGTCAGTGCCCCGTTTTCTGTGTCCCCCGGATCCCCGGCTCTGCACTCCACCTTCTAGCTTCCCCAGCAATCTCTCCGTCTGACACCAGACACAACGCAGGATCATCTCAGGGCACTGTCCAGCGGGCGCCGCGGCTCCCCACGCGCTGCTGCAAACACAGCCCTCTTCACCCGTAAAGCAGCCCATTTCACAGATGACACGTAGCTCTGGGTCTGTTCCCTCTCCGCCCAGGAGCCTCTTACTCCGCAGCCCACGCTCCCGGCACTAGCTCCTCAGGGCGGTTTCTGCCCCAGCTTCCCCATTAGATGGAAGAGAAGCCACTCCCTCCCTGCAGGGCTCTGACTCTTGGGCAGAGAACCTATTTCTGCCCCTCGAAAGCTCAGTCAGCCCCGCGGGCAGGAGGCCTGTCCCAGGAGCAGCGAAGCTGCGGCCAGGCCAGCGCGCTCACTCACACACCACACCACTCTCGATTCCTCTATCCTTCCATTCCCGCTCAGTGACCGGTGCACAGGTGTCAGGAACGCTGCAAACCTGGGGAGGCCGTGTGAGCCACCGTTGTGACCCCTCTGCTCATAGGGTGGTTTACCAGGGAGGTAGCACATCTGCTCGCTGGTCCCAGAAGCTTCGTTCGGGGACAGCCTATGTTGCACAAGAGGGACGGGGCTGCTGGGAATCATAAAGGGGAAGGCTTGACCTCGACGTGAAGGTCAGAGGAGGCTGCTCTGGGGGTGAAGCTGGAGCCCTGGTCTGAAAGGGAGGAGCAGAAAGTGAGAAGGGGAGGGCTGAGTGGCAGAGCGGGAGGGACTGCGGGAGGGACACCTGCCCTAGCAGGACACGCACACACCCACCCACCCACACACCATCCCTCAGGCTTGCACTCGCCTGGGCCAGCTTTGCGTGAGCCCTCAGACCTCAACAGAAGGAGACCCAGACACCTCCCAGCTCTCCCACTGCCTCCTGGCTGGGGCCTGAGTGTGCCATTGTCTTGGGTGAGTGTTGTGGCTCCTGGCACCTCCTGTCACTCAGGGAGACAGTAACTGGGGCCGCCAAGCCAGGGGAAGGAACAAAGGTCTTGATGGGCACTAGAAAGTCTGCGTCGGCCCCAGGTTTGGGCCAAGGCCCTGCCCTTGGAGATCCGTGTGAGCACGTGGCACATGCAGTGAGCCCCGCGATGTTCCCAGGCAGGCTAAGCTGGGGGGTTGGGGGGGACTGCATAAAGTGACCCCTTTCTGGGCTAATTGAGTGCTGAGTGCCGCAGGTCAAAGAGAAGAACCTGCTGTGAAAACAGGCCCGCGGATGCTTTCCCGCGGCTCATGAAGCAGAGATTGGAATAACACAGGTAATTGGCTGTAATTGTAGAGTAAACTTCAGAGCTTGGGGTGGAGGCCCGGTTGCCTGCCTGGGAACCGATGGCGCTTCCCTGGCCAGATGGTCTGCGAAGCTCACCATGGCGAGCAGCCCTCCCCTCGGTCCCACACCATCTCGGTCTCCGGGAGGGGACAGGGGCAGAGGGCAGGAACGTGGATGCCAGAGGGCTCGAGAGCTGCCGGCCCAGGAAGCTGAGGCCCAGAGGCTCTGGTTCAGGGATGCCGGCCGAGTCCCCGAGTCCAGATTCGGTGTGTCCAACGCCGGCTTCCCAGCTCCCTCGGGCATCCTGGGCCATCTCGGGCAGAGCTGCCAGCTTACAAAACAAAATGTCCGCTCACTGAGAAGGAGAAAGGGCAAAGCAGGTGTGGTCGTCTGACACAGGCAGGGAGAGCGGGCAGCGGGCAGCCCACAGAGCGGTTTACCCGCAGCCGGCCGTCTGCAGCCCCGCGGCCCCTCTCTGTCTCCCCCGCCTTAATGGCTACTGGCCGTGCGGGACCCGAAACCATGTCCATGTGCATGCACCTCCGCTGCTGCACCTGGCACTCTGAGTGGGATGCCCCCCATGCCTGGTCCTGTGACAACACGCACTGCCCCCACGCCTGGTCCTGTGACAGCACGCACTGCCCCCGCCTGGTCCTCTGTGACAGCACGCACTGTGGACTGGGAAACCCTGGCTCACCGAGTTACTGTCCTCTCCATGCTGACACACTGGGTCAAATA
>NW_006299391.1:183176-189510 GCF_000327345.1 Myotis davidii | reverse complement strand
CAATGCCACAGCCATGCCCATCACGGCCCGCCTCACAGAGAAGTCCTTGAGTAAAGGCACGCAGTCACGCTCCATGTGGCAGTTCCAGGTTTTCTCAAATTTTTAATTTCCACTAGGAAGCTCAAATTTTGTCGTTGCCAACAATTCCTGTCAGCCCTTTTTCTTGGAGTGACGGGCTCACCCTGTTCGCTCTTAAGTTATTGTCTTCACAATGCCCATTTAGGAAGACCCTGTTTGCTAGTCATTCTTCTAAGTAAAAACGGTGGTTTACGGGGACGGGGGCTAGTTTAGCTTGTAACTCACGTGCCCGGGTGCTTTTCTTCCAACGCATTTCACATGCAGCAAAAATGCCTTAGGCACACTTCCGCTGGACACAAAGAATATTGAAGAGGTGTGCTCAAGGCTGGAGATTTAATGCAGTTAACAGTTTTTACTCTTCATCGAGGGCATTCTTAAATGAAACTGGCTTTTATTTATACTCTTTGGTGCCAATGCCTTGATCCATGCTGAGGTGCCAGCAGTTTTACTCACACAGCACAAAAGGAAAAACCGTGATTTAATCTAACCGCAAATATCGTTTTAGCCTCCTTCGTAGACCCCTGAAGAGTCCAGAGGACCCCAGGGTCCCGTGGACAACACTTTGAGAACCACTCAGGCCATTACACACAAGCAGGCAGATCCACAGAGACACCTGCTAGAAGTCAGCAGCGAGTTCCCGGTTTAAAAGCCTCCAGGGCCTTACTGGACGCTGAATGGAAGCAGATGGATGTGGCACAGCCCAGCCCCAAGGCCCCTGACACAAACACTCCTCAGCTTCAGGAAGTTCCCTCGCTGCTGGGCCTCGAGCCTTCTCCACGGAGAACTGCCATTCCGGGAGCATTTACACCTAACGTCTGCTGGCGCCACTTAAGGGGGTGTTTGCTCACACCAGGCCTCTGGTTCTGGAAACGAACCCGCAGGCCCACACCTCCCTGAGGCTGGAGCAGAGGGGCAGACCCCGGGGTGCCGCAGTCCACCCCGGGGGCGTACCCAGGGAGTTTGATGCTGACTTGGGTCTGAGGACCATGCCCTTGGGTTGCTATCCTACCACTGGTACCCCCAGGAGAGGGGAAGGGCAGGGTGCCATCTTTCCCCAGGCACACCTGTTGGAAGAAAGGGTTTCTATTGGGAACCGAGTGGGGTCAGAGGGCACCATGGGAAGAGGCTGGCAGTGCACACACACACACACACACACACACACACACATACACACAGCCCTGTAGACGCGGAAGGGATGGGGCTTGGCCAGGAGGACACAGGGTACCTGGAGAGTGAGTGTGGCAGGAGATGACAAGAGTCATTGATTAAAGGACAGGGTGGGAGGGACCTGGCCTCGCACTGCGCAGCTCCATGGGGTTAGAGGGTGGGGTCTGGGAGTACTGAGCAGCTCAGACGGAGCTGTCTCCTTCTCTCAAACCCAGTGAGGGCGATGGCCATGCGTGCAGGAGGAGGGGCGGAGCCGTGCAGTGAGTGACAAGCAGACAGCATGTGCCCGGGATGGGGAGGAGTCGGGAAACCCTGCCCCCACCCCCACCCCCAGGGCCTTTAGGGAGGCAGGGCAGAGTCCTGTCTGCGGGATTCTCCGCAGCTGCCGTGTATAGGGCATTCCCTGCTTGCCAGGGCTATGAATGCCGGGTATCTTCTATGTGACCTCATCTAATCCAACAACCAACAAGGCCGATATTTTTACTCCCATTTTGCAGATGAGGTAACTGAGGCACAGGAAGGTGGGGTAATTTCTTAAGATCATACTACCAAGAAGCAGCAGGGCTTAGACCTGAGCCCGGATCTGCCTGACTCCAAGGCTCATCCTTGAGCCACTAGACATTGGCCGAGGCCCAGGTCCCATATGCTCTGCCCAGGGCCCGGCTTGTTGGGAATTTGTGCCAGACAGCCACGGGTCTCCTTGCAAACGCAGGGAGAAGGCAAACCCAGCACCCCTGCCATGATGCCGTGGGCCCTGGTCAGTGGCTCTGGCTGGGTCCAACCTTCCCTAGCAATGCTCACTGTGCCCCCAGCACTGGCCAGGCTTCCCAGCACTTATAGAGCTACTGCCCATCGCGGACTGCCTCCTTGCGTTTCGCTGGCCAGGGAGGGGCACAGAACCGCCTGCAGCCAGCGGAGGGCACTGATCACATCTTCAGAGTGCAGGCCGGCTCTGGCGCCGCAGCACTTAAGGTCCTGGCACGGGCTCTGAAAAGCCCTGAGCAGATGGCTTCAGTCGAGGACCATTCTAGTGCCATGACTATCTGGGGGGACAGGGGTGGGGCTGAGGGAGCACCCTACACTCCACCAAGTGTTTACTGAGCTTATTGTACCAGATCCGTCCTAGGAGCCGGGAGGACAGCAGCCCTCCTGATCTCAGAAACGTGGACTAGGGGAGAAGGACAATACGAACACGTGAACTAGGCGTTTCCGAGAGGAAGTAGAACAGCACTTCCCAGGAAAATAAAGGGGGAAAGGAGAGAGAATAAGTCTCATGAAGACCACAAGGTGGTAAGACCTTAAGGTCAAGAAGCCGAGGGGCCATGAGATGGAGCGAGTAGAGTGGAAAGGAGGTGGTGTGTGCTGGAGACTTGAAGAGATGTGTGGGCTCTTGTTGGCCGCGATGAGGGCTGGCTCTCCATCCCGGAAGCGCAGGGGCCATGGGAGAAGCTGAGGCAGGAAAGGGACATGATCTGGCTCTCGCTTTGGAAATGTTAGTCTGGAAGAACAGAGACTGGACAGCAGGGCTGGTTGTCTGCCTTCCCGTGGTCACGCGCATCGTCGGATGGAGACATGTGCGCCTCCGTATATATGTTACATTCAGAGTGCCTTGCACACCAGTTGCCAGGCTGCTCTGAGGGCTCTCCCAGAGACTCCAATTTAACCTTCATAATCACTCCAGGGTGCTGACTCTTATAAGCCCCACTTTATAGACGAGGAAACACAAGCTCAGAGAGGTAAGTAGCTTGCCCAAACTCACACAGCTATGAGCTAGTGGGGCCAGGATGTGAGCCTCAGCTGCCTGTGCTGTCAGCCCAGGCCCCGGTGGAAATGCTGGCCCACAGTGAGGACCCTGGAAGGCGCCTGCCCGCCCTCTCAATCACCAGCCAGCAGGTCCAGGCGTTTTGTGGGGGCACCTGTTAGCTCCGCAAAGCTCTAACAGGACAGGGAACATTCTTTACAGAGATCTATGTGGATGTTCATGCGAGGCAGACCTGTCCTCCTGCTGGGGCTGACACAGCATTTTTTTTTTTTTAATTCTCAACCCAGGATATTTTTCCCATTGGTTTTTTGAGAGAGTGGAAGGGAGGGGGAGAGACAGAGAGAGAAACATTGATATGAAAGAGACACATCGATTGGTTGCCTCCCACATGCCCCCACCCAGGACCAGGAAGCTGCAACCTAGGTATGTGCCCTTGACTGGAATCGAACCCAGAACCCTTCAGTCTACAGGCCAATGCTCTGTCCACTGAGCCAAAACAACTTGGGCTGACACAGCATTTAAATGCCGGTTGCCCTAGCTGGTTAGGCTTAGTGGATAGAGCTTCGACCTGCGGACTGAAGGGTCCCAGGTTCCATTGTGGTTAAGGGCACATGCCCAGGTTGCGGGCTTGATCTCCAGTAGGGGGCAAGCAGAAGGCAGCCGATCAATGATTCTCATCACTGATGTTTCTAGCTCTTTCTCCTCCTCCCTTCCTCTCTGAAATCGATAAAAATATACTTTAAAAAATAAATAGATACATGCAGGTCAACACGGAAGTTAACCCACTGGAAGTGCTCCCTGCTAGTTCTAGGGCGAACATGAATGCTGCCTTGGGAAAGCATCCCGGGGCCCTGGGCTGCAGGCTGCAGGCAGCTGTGGAGTCTCCCTACAAAGAGGGCTTTCCCACAACCACATCTGCATTTCGGAAGTGGAACCTTTGATTTCGCGTTTCCTGAGCTGCCGGGCCAGGTGGCCAGGGACATTCTGCTCTTAGAGCCGCCCCCTCGCAACCCCTGCCCCCTGGGCGCACTGGGGTTCTCATCTCACAGAGCACTTTCCCTGCTGCCCAGAGCACACGGGACACCATGGCAAGAAAAGCAGAATCACTCCGAGGACCTCACCATGGGGTCCGAGGCTTCGGGAACCCGCCGTGTCACCCGTGGGTGTGGGAGATGATACGGGAAGGGACGCTTAGGCTGAGACCCAAGCATCTTGTGGGGGGTGGTAACTAGGCGAGGGGCAGCCAAGGGGCTGGACCTGCCCCGCCAGGAGCTGGGGCGTCTGGGGAGGAGGAAAGTCAGTGGAGTCAGAAGCAGAGGTCCAGGGGGCGTTGGCTGTAGACCAACTGGAGGGGGAGACAGGACTGCGTGGCTCACGTCATGGGCTCACTCGGCCCAGTTGTTGGGGCAAACACGCGGGAGGGCGCTTCGCAGATCCGGTCAGCATCTAAGTCAGCGGGCTTTCTGAGTAGCAGAGGTCACCCAGCTGGTGTGGAGGTGGAACGCATGATCCTAGGAGGCCTTGGGAACAAAATGCTAGGGGTTCCTGCAGAAGTGAGCACCCTGCCTCAACACTAACGTAGAAATCCCACCTGAGTTTCCAGCTTGCCGCCTGCCCCACAGAGCTCGGACTCTCCCCTCCACAGTGGCCTGAGCAGTTCCTTAGGTTAATATATGCTCTAGACCAGCGGTTCTCAACCTGTGGGTCGCGACCCCTTTGGGGGTCCAACGACCCTTTCACAGGGGTCGCCTAAGACCATCAAAAACACACATATAATTACATATTGTTTTTGTGATTAACCACTATGCTTTAATTATGTTCAACTTGTAACAATGAAATTGGGGGTCACCACAACATGAGGAACTGTATTAAAGGGTTGCGGCATTAGGAAGGTTGAGAACCACTGATCGAGACAGATAGACCGACAGACGGACAGCTCTTCTCTAACAAGCAGTGGAATCCAGGAAAGGACTGTAAGCAGGAAGAGAGGCTGATCCAATCAGCACCAGCACCAGTCTGAGCCCGGCTGGAACCCAGGGGCACCGGCACCAGCACGATGAGCCCAAAGGCTCCAGAAGTGTGGGTCATGGTGCCCATTCTCCAGGGCCCTACACTCCCCTCCCACCTCAGGTGAGGATGTTGACGAGAGGCCATACAGGACTGTGGTACGAGTGCAATAAGCCACTTGCATGCTGTGTGGCCTTGGGCAAGTGTTTAACATCTCTGCGCTTCTGTTTCCTCAGCTGTGAACCCCTGCCTTGTAGGTGTGGTGAGGGCTGGGTACAGGTGGGTGTTTGTTTATCAGCATCTGCTGTGTGTCGCTCTGTACACAGCCTTGGGGAGACTCTGCACCAGACCGTCTTCGACAAGAGCCCGCCACTGGGGAGCCTAGCAGTCCAGTGGGGGAGAGGTCATTGGTGGAATAATCACACTAACAGATATTAAATGGCAAATGTGGTGTGTGCCTTGAAGGGGGGCGGGGAGCTGTGAGAGAGTAAACTAGGGGCCCCCCAGTCTGGAAGTCAGGGCCGGATGGCGCCTCTGGGGGAATGACAGTGTGTGGTGCCCATTGCCCGTGTCACTCTGCTCCTTTTTTAGGTACCTGGAAGGCAACCACCTCACGGCCGTGCCCAGGGAGCTGTCCGCCCTCCGACACCTGACACTTATGTAAGAGCCGCTTCTCTCCTGGGGGAACTGAGGAATTCGGGGAGTAGGAGGCCAGCGCTGCAGGCTCCCCGGGTGGGGCAGGGACAGACAGCTGGCAGGGCTGGACCAGCCCGAGGGCTCAGCCTGCCCCAGTGAGAACCACGTGCAGAAATACCCGGCGCCTGCATTGCCGATCATTGCGTCACCTGCCTCCTCGGCTTGGGGTCCCCGTTAAATTCCTGAGATCCCTCCGTCTCCGGTTTCCCGCCAGCTGTGGCTGCACTTAGATTTGCCCAAAGCATAAATGGGCATTTCTTCTTCCTCCTCCTTTAGTTGCTCAGAAAACGTTCTAAGTAGAAGGTTCTAATTGAGGCTCCTTTGGGTGGTAGCTGCTACGGGCTCTGTGTCTGCAGAGACCCAGGAAACCCCTCAGATGAGGAGCGGGCTGCTGGGCATGGGTGTGGCCTGGGGAGCCGGCTGGTCTCCGAGCCTCGTCCCTCCGCAGCTTCCCTGCCTCGCCAAGAAGGGGCCTGAAGGGGGCAGGGAGCCCGTCCACAGAGGAAGGAGAGTTCTTTCAGAAAGTGTCACCCTTGGGAAACGGGGCACTGAAGAAAGGCGGAAGGAAGCGCCCTGTCCCCTTGTTCAGCCTGGCTTCCCACCTGAGCCCGAAATCAGTCTAAG
>NW_006299391.1:180251-182632 GCF_000327345.1 Myotis davidii | reverse complement strand
TGAAGGGGTTTTATTCCCTCCCTAACTTCAGGGGAAAATCTCTACCTGGGGAAACAACCTTTCTCGGAGAGGTGACCTTGGTTAAAACACATAGTGCCAAGAAGGTGAGCAAATATATTAAGAACAGTATGCCATATATGCCAGGTCCCTTGAAACAGCAAGGATGGACCGACTCCCGGCAACCCCCCTCCCTCTTGGAAGTGACACAAATGTCTCCAAACATTGTCAGATGCCATGGGCGGGGGGTGGGGGGGAGGTGATGTGCCCCCCATTGAGAACCTCGCTCTAGAGACCCTTCCGCCCCAGAGCAGCGGTCCCCAGCGTCAGCTGATCGTCGGCACCACCTGCGTGGTGTGCTTGCTTTTTCAAATACTGATGCTCAAGCCCACGCTTGACCAATCAGATCAGACGCTGTGGGCATGGACCCTGGCCTCGGAGGGTGGAGACGCTCGCGGGGGAGTCCTACGTGCAGCTGATGTGGAAACCACTGCCGGGGGATTCGTCCCTGAGGAGAAGCTGGAGGTTGTAGACGGCAGAGACTAGACCCCCACCCACCTTATCCCCCAAGAGAGAATCTGATAAGGGGAATAAGTGAGCGCCAAACGAGAGGGAGGGCAGGGGGACAGTGAAAAAAAGAAATGATCAGGGGAAATGACTAGAATCAGGGAGTGTCGTCTTATGTGTTATGGTTACTGGTAGAATGAAATGAATGGATAGACATGGAATGGAATGGTTGAATAGCTAAGTGGATGGATGGATGGATGGATGGACAACAATTGCTTGAATTATTGAAAAAAGAGTGAATAAAATATGAACATTTGGATGACTGGATGGGTAGGTGAATACGTGGGTGGGTGATGGGTGGATGGATGGATGGATGGCAGGCATGTGTGGAAGCTGGGAATGGCTCCCTCAGAGACAACTAACAGTAAATATGACCCTTTTGTTTCCCTTTCCCTAGTGACCTGAGCAACAACAGCATTGGCGTGCTGACCAACTACACCTTCAGTAACATGTCACACTTGTCCACCCTGTGAGTACAGGGCAGGGCTGGGCCCTCCTTTCCCCACCCCTCAGGCCACCCCTGTGCTCCGTGATCCTCAGCCTGTGGCTGCCCTGCCCAGGCCAGGCCCTCACCTCAGAAGGAGAACAGAGCTGCTGCCTGGCCGTTAGACAGGGCCTGGCCCGCAGGCCTTCTGGAGAGGCCTCTAGGATTCCTTCTGTGCCGTGTGAGGTTCCGTCCAGGGGACGTTTCCGTACACGATTACACTTTGCTCAGGCCCATTCGTTTCCCATGAGCTCTGCACACGGAGAACACTCACCATTCTACAGTGGAGGCGGTGCTGGCAGAGCTGGCTGGGTGACTCTCTGCCAGCCCGCAGGGGACCCAGAAGGAACCGGGCACAGATAGCCAGTGAGCTCGCTGGAGTAGTGGGAGAGGGCCCTCTCTGTGGGGGCTACCCTCTGTGGTGGGGGTGACCCTCCATCACAGGGGATGATGCTCTGTGGTAGGGGGTAACCCTCCATGGGGGGGAGGGGTGACCCTCCGTGGTGGGCGGTGAGGCTCTGTGGTGGGGGTGACCCTCCGTGGTGGGGGATGACGCTCCGTGGCAGGGGGCAACCCTCTCATTGTTAAGCTGCTCTTGTCAATACATCCAAATGGGGAAGATAAGCCCCTGGCTCTGACGGCCCCAGGGTGGGCAGTGCACCTGTGAGCAGCTGAGACAGGAAGACCAACAGGGCACTGTGTCCTTTTCTGCAGGATCCTGAGCTACAACCGGCTGCGCTGCATCCCCGTCCACGCCTTCCACGGGCTGCGGTCCCTGCGAGTGCTGTGAGTACAGGGTGCCCTGTGCCGGGTGACAAGGGCAGTGCTGAGCACTCCTTCCCCGCTCTCCGTGGTCCCAGGCCCCCCACTTCCTCTACGGTGACCTCCCCCCCAGCACCCTCACTTGCTGAATGGGAGGAAAGAGCATTCGCCTTTCCCGGTTCCAGACCACGACCACATAGGGAGCCTTGAGCAAGCTGCCACCTCTGAGTTCCTACCTGTTTACGCGTAACTGGAACCCGTAGCGCCTCCCTGTGGGGTTTGGGAGATGCGGTTACACAGCACGTGTGAGGCCTGGGGCCGCTATTTTGAGGATCACTGTTTCGCAGTTGGTCCCTCGGCTTCAGAGGGGCGAGGCCAGCACTGTGACCCTCCACAGGGAAACCCTGCACCCGAGAGCTGGGGGCTCAGGGCCCGGCCCGCAGACAGCTGTCAGTCAGCAATTGGACAGTCTGCTCTTAGGGTCTCTTTTTCACAGAACAGTGTCAATAAGTTGCCGACATTTAAATATCAGGAGGTTTCTCATACAAACCCTAGGGAAATGGAGAGGCTT
>NW_006299391.1:174240-180207 GCF_000327345.1 Myotis davidii | reverse complement strand
TTGCTGCACCCTCCCTCTGTCCCTCTGTCCCTCACCCTCCCCCCTCTCCCCTCCTCACCATATCACACCTGCCTGGCCCTGCCCTGCACATAGACAGGGCAGCCCACTGAGGCAGACGGGGCCACCTCTGCCCACGCTCAGCTCTGCCCCGCCCCCGCTGCACGTCTTCTCATCCACAAAATCGGACGATGATGCTAGTTGCCTCTCAATCCTTATGAGGATTAAGTCAGATACTGCACATAAAGCACTAAGCACCGCTCAGGCCCATGGGAAACACCTCATAAATATTCATTTGTTATTACTGTTCCCACATCAGCACTTGCAAAAGCTCCTCCCTGGCACCTCCACCTGAGGCCTGGTGACCCCTGATTCTGGTGCCTTCCGTCTGGCACAAAGAGGATCCTTTGAATGATGCCCGTGAGAGCGGAGATGCCAGACATTCTGCCCCAAACTTACTAACTTCTTACCCTCTGGCCCATTGTTACTATAATAGTGATAATCATTTTATGGGCTTCTCATGGCCATTGCCTCATGTAACCTTTTGCAGCAGTGCATGCAGTTGAGAAGCTTGCGCCCATTTTTAAGATGGGGAAACTGAGGCCTGGCCTAAGGTCCAGCAGTCAGAGGGTGGCAGGAACCAGCCTCCTGACTCCGAGCCCTGGGGTCCTTCCCAGCACCCAGGGCCAGTCAGTCAGCAAACAGCACCCAGTGAGCTGGTCCGTTCCAGAGCCTCCGGGCTAATGTGGTTTATTGGGGCCCACAAAACACCGGTGTCAGCGACAACTCCGCCACATGTCATGTGCGCTGTTATTAAAAATCAGTTCTCTGGGGGCAGAGGAGTGCCCGCGCCGACAGGGCGCCATCTGTTATCGTCACTTATTTATTATCCACCTTCTCTGGGGGCGCAGAGAATGGAAACATCAGCAGAACCATTCCCCTGTTTCCCGCCGAGCACACAGGACGTGGGCTCATCTCGCCAGCCGGGGCTGAGGCTGGACCTGCGCCCCCACCTCCCACCGTCCCCCCTCCATCTCAACCTGTTGTCTCCCACCCCGGCCTTCCAGCTCTGTGCATGGGTTTGCTGCCAGGGGGTGACCTGCCGATTTTAATGGGATCCCTGTGCACATGTCCATAGTTAGAGCAGTTCTTTTTGGGGCAACTCAACGCGGAAAAGGGAGAAAGAGAATGAATGCTTGCCTGTCCATCTGTCCGTCCGCCAGGCGGTGGGGTGAACGTCACCCTGTTTTCTCCCTCCTCCCCCAGCACACGGCGTGCCCACCCCTGCAGCGGTCAGTTCGTCAGGGTGCACTCACACACGCAGCCCGCTGAGCCTGCTTCTTGAGTTAGGGCCACTAGGATCTGAGCACCGTGATTTTAGAATCGTGGCATCTTGTAAATAAAATGGGGTCTTAGAGGCCCTCGTTGCAACCCTCCACCTCAGTGGGGAGCAGTCATCTGCTGCATAAGAGCCAATTCAGGAAAAATAAAAATGTTCACAGGCTACATTTCTTTTACGATATTTGTATCCCTTTTCCCAGTAACTGCACATGGAGGAATTTATGCTGCAGCCTAATCCAACATGAGGGAAAGGCTCTGTGCATTAAGATCCTGGCTGCACTGTTATTTTTAACCTAAATTTTAAATATTACCTACAAGTGCCACCGTGGGGAAACGGGTGAGGAACGCATCACGCAGCCAGTCGATGAAGGGCAATTACTGTGAGAAGATGAAAACTCCACGGCGGTGCGGGCCTGGGAAAATAAACCTAATCCGCACATACGTTACAATTATAACTGGTAAACGTGGATAGCTCTGAAGGGGGGCTATCGGGGAACGTAAACACTCGAAAAAACTCATGGAGGGCTGTTAGCCTTGTCGTTTCTGTAATAAATGAAGGTGACGTTAGAGATGAATGAAGACAGTAACATATCTACAATTGAGAGAGTAGGGACAAAAAGATAGGGTTGTTGTTTTTTTTAAATCAGGAATTGCAATATATGCAACGGCATTTAAGCATTTGTAGATTTTCTCATTTTTCAAGGGATTCATAATTTTGATTAAAATTCAGAAATGACCAGTGACCCAGGGATGCTGTCCATGTGGGGTGGGGCAGGAGAAGGAGCCTCAAGATTCAGCCACAGACAAAGGCCAGAAAGTGTGCGTGCGCGCACGTGTGCGTCTGTGTGTGCATGTCTGTGTATACCTGTGTGTGTGTGTGTGTGTGTGTGTTGGCAGATGGATATAAATACATTTCAGAGAACATGGCAGAAGGTTGGTCCAGGAGCCCTGAGTACAAAACATGGTGTGAAAACATGCTTGTCCTACTTCACTCCTCATCTGAAGAAAGTCAGATGAGCACATTCTCGTGAACATTCACGCTCTTCTCCAGGGATCTCTGTGTTCCCTGGCCTGTGCCCCACACCAAGCCACATGCCTTGTGTGCGTGTGGTCCCTGCAGTCACTCCCAGCCCCCGCTGGCCGCAGGAGCCACCTGGATTCGGTTAGCACAGGCGGCAGATTTGGCGTGTGTCTGCGGGGGGCGGGGGCGGGGGCGTGGATTATCATCCATCATCCTTGGTATTTTTAGCTCCCAGGACAATCCCTGAAGTGGGATGGAGTTCGCTGTTTATGCACAGGGGCTGTTCATCATGCTCCACGCTGGCATAGACCGTCCCTACAGCTTGCCTGCCAAGGGCTCCATGTGCCCTTGGCTTGGTTACCTTCAGAGACCAAGAGCTCACTCCCTTCTCAGACAACCTCATTTCAATTTTTTACAGGAAATATTTTTTATTTAGTGTTGACAGTATCACAGAGGTCCCCCCCCCCCCCCCGCCCATCCTCTTTGCCTCCCTCCACCCAGCCCCTGGGCCCACTTCGTTTTTGACCAGCTGGTGAACATCAGCTAATTCTGGTGAACCAAAAGGGGACTCCTTTGGACCTCCAAACCACGGTCCTGGCGTGGCCCTTTGGTGCGTAAAAGGAGACGTTAGAGATGCAGGCAGCTGAAAACTTCAGCAGCAGCTGCTGGCTGGAGGAGGGTGCGCAGACTTGCCGGAGCCGCTCTTTGGGGGCCAACCCAGGAGCGGGAACCTGCGGGAGGCAGGCTTCCTCAGCCGTGTTGTCCTGGTAAATCCCAGCCCCTTGCTCGGTGGTCTACGGGGAGCTCAGCGGCTCCGTTCATAACAAATGGGAGCGCGCCTTGCAGGAGTCCCTGTGCCAGCGCTGCCTTTGGGCGTATGCTGTTTTTAAATCAGGGCTCCGTGCCTCCCCAGGGGCCCAGGCCTCGTTCAGAAATGATTAACGGCGGGCTGGGGGCCTTCGCCGACCAGCAGGCAGCCATGAGGTGATCCCAGCTAATGGCAGGCAGGGGCCGTGTGATTCATAAATAACCACGTGCAGTAGAGGTGGACAGAGACTGACGAAAGCGCTAGGAAGTGCTTCCAGCACCTTCTTCCCCGGGAGCAACGGGAGGTGAGGAGCCGCCTGCGCCCTCTGCCCTGCGTCCTGGGAGGGAGGCGGGTGCTTAGGGTGATGGATGACACCCTAACCAGCTCAGCATGGTTCGGAGCGTCACCCGGAAGCCTGTTAGAAACGCAGCCTCTTGGCCCCACCCCACCCCCTCTGAGCCAGCCTCTGGGGACAGAGCAGAGCCTGCCTGCAATTAGCTCCCCTGCCCAGGGATTGAGAGCCTCTGTTCTGTATTAAGGATGATTGAGCTCATGCCTGTTTCCGGCCAAAGCTGGGGGCAGGCTCACGGCAGCTACAAGGGAAACAAAAGAGCAGATTCCCGAGTGTCGTCCTGACACACCCCCTCGTTCCACTGCAGCTCCCTTCACAGCACAGGGGTCTGTGCCCAGCATCCCTAACGCCGCCTCTGAGAGTGTGAATTTCACCCGCCTTGCATCTCATAGGCCAGGCCCTAAGGGAGCCATCAGCTGGGGGATTGGGGTGTGCAGCTGATGGCTGCTCCTTCAGTGGAGGGTGTAATCCGTGGGTTGTGGATCTGCTCGCATTGTGACTTGAGCAGCGAAGCATAGTTCATTCCGTTTTCTCCCTGAACCTATTCTCCAGGCATTTAATTGAAGCTCAGTATACGCACTGCCCTGCAGGTGGGAATAGCTCCTGCTACCACCCCGCAGGGTGGAGGGAGGCTGCCTGGACCCTTGGACATGCTGTTAGGAAATGCACCAGGCCCACCCGGTCCCATTAAAGCAGTGGTTCTCAACCTGTGGGTCACGACCCCTTTGGGGGTCAAATGACCCTTTCACTGGGGTCACCTAAGACCATTGGAAAACACAGACATAATTACATATTGTTTTGTGATTAATCACTATGCTTTAATTATGTTCAATTTGTAATGATGAAATTGGGGGTCACTACAACATGAGGAACTGTATTAAAGGGCCGCAGCATTAGGAAGGTTGAGAACCACTGCATTAAGGCGAGTGTGAGGCTCCCAGGCACCTTCCCCAGGAGCCGAGTGCCCACCGTCTTCTATCACCTGAGCTGGGACGATGGCATTTCTCACTCCCCATAATGCTCCCAAAGTGACTAAAAAGGGAACCAGTTTCTTGATCAGAACCAGACATTCTTCAAAACCCTGTCACAAATACCAGAAGAGGCTCATCGTTTAGCACTTAGGAAATGACGGTTCTGCATGGATTAATGCACCCACCACCACCTTCTGTGGCAAATCTGTTTACTTTCACTCCCAGTTTACAACAGGACACTGAGGCCCAGAGAGGGTGATAACTCTGCCCACCGTCACACAGCTGGCACGTGGCAGAATCAGGGTGTGAATGGAAGCAGCCTGGATGCAGAACTGATGGTCTCAGCCACAGCTCTTCGCATCACCTCTAAAGCTCCAGGCCTCCATTAGGGAGACAGCTCTCCATTTTGGGGGCGGGGGGGGGTGCAAAAATGGAGGCCCAAGAAGTAAAGTAACTTACCCAACATTCCACAGCGAAAAGGGATTGGTCCCTTCCCAGGCCCGTGCCGTACAGCAGTCCGTCCTCTCCTTCCCAAACCCGCTACCCCCGAGTCCCTGCTGCCAAGCGGGGCATGGGGACATCCACGCGCCGGCCACAGAGGACGCGGTGCCTCCTGCTGCTGGCAGTGGGGCCCCCAGTGAAACGGAGGGGCCTGGGCCAGCCTGGGGCACCACGAGGGCCTGAGTCAGGTCCGCTCTGGGCGCTAACCTCCTGCCTGTGCTCTGCTGCAGAACCCTGCACGGCAACGACATCTCCAGCGTCCCTGAAGGCTCCTTCAACGACCTGCCATCCCTGTCCCATCTGTAAGTAGCCCCGGCTCTCTCCCCAGCGTGCACCCACCCAAACGGAACATCGCCTAGTGCCACGGCCCATGGCGGCCACGGCTAATGCACATGGGCGGCTGCCAGAGGAAAATGACCCGAACAAGCCCTGGGGCCCAAAGCTGACACACCTTTCCACACAAAGAACGATGAATTGTGGGTCTATGGCAGGACAGAGGGGCTGGGGTAGGGCCATACACTGGGGGACAGGGACTAGGAAATATGTGGGGAAGCTGACGGAAGAGCAGGGTTACTGTAGTGGGTCTGCACGTTCAGAGACTCCCAGTCCCTGGTGATGAGTGTCCTCCTGGTGCAGGGAGGGCACCTTTCTCGGGAAAGTGCCCCGCTTGGAGGCAGAAAGGGGGAAGTCAGCGCCCTTCCTGCATCTGCCGGTTCTCAAGCGCCTTCAGCTCAAAATACTCAACGTCCCAAACTGGCATGTTGAGGGTGTGTGTTCCGAGCACCCTCGGTGTGGCTGGGCATCAAACCTCCTCTGCAGGGAGAGCCCTCCCGTGGACTGGGCGGTGGGCAGGGCAGCTTCCCGGCGGCTCCAGGATTGAGGTCTGTTGAGTTGAGGTCGAGCGGGGGATTGTCTTACTGGGGTGGGCGAGAACAAAGCCTCAGAGGGGGAGGGGCTTGGCTGGGGGGGAAAAATC
>NW_006299391.1:147738-173463 GCF_000327345.1 Myotis davidii | reverse complement strand
GCCTTTCCTATTTCAGAATGCAGGCTTGGGCCCCGGGCTGTACTGTCAACCAGGCTTCTCCTGGGCCCCAGGTGTACTACCCCCACCTCAACCTCTCCTGGGCCCCAGGTGTACTACCCACCTCGGCCTCTCCTGGGCCCCAGGTGTACTACCCCCACCTCAACCTCTCCTGGGCCCCAGGTGTACTACCCACCCGGGCCTCACTTGGGCCCCAGGGGTAATACTCACCTCACCTCCCCACCAGCTCCTTTTGAACCCGTAGAACAGTGGTTCTCAACCTTGGCTGCACATTAGAATCAGCTGGGAATCTTTTTAAAATCCTGATTTCTGGGCCTCATCCTCCGGAAATTCTGTTTCTTTGTTATGGGGTGCGGCCACAACATTAGTAACAAAGAAACAGAATTTCCGGAGGATGAGGCCCAGAAATCAGGATTTTAAAAAGATTCCCAGGTGATTCTAACGTGTAGCCAAGGTTGAGAACCACTGCCGTAGAGTATTTCCAGTTTCATCCTCACTGTTGCTGCATTGAGTTCTTGCTCTTTTTAAAAGTGGGTCCTCAGATAAGGTTCTGAGGCAGGAATTACTGAGCCAGGTGCATGCTGATGTTTAAAACCTTCACACTTGTCGCCACACTGGTTTCCAGAAAGGGCAGTAAGCCGCTGGCTCCCCAGTGGCACCATGTGAGTGCAATTTTCACTTTCTGGCTTTATTTTATCTCTTTTTGTAATCACTACTAATTCAATAGCTAAAATATCATATCTCTTTATATTTTTTTTATCTCTGATTACTGGAGAAACTGATTTTTTTCAAAAATTTACTTCCCACATGTGTTACACTTGTCCATTAACGTCCTTGCTCACCTCGTAGAGCCGTACTGTTTTCCGCCTGTTTGGTTTTTTTTTTTACCGGGTACTTTAACCACCCTCCACACCGCCACGTGTCCTCGGGAACCGTCTCCCTGGGGCAGTCTCTGTCCTAATGGAAACCCAGGGCCACACCCATGGTGTGGTTCTCACTCCGGCCATCTGGTCACCAACCCGAAACGGCCCCTCTCCCCACCGGCTCAGACTCAACCCGGTCTCCACATGGATGGCCGCTACCTGAGGTTCATTTCAAGTTCTAACATGAAGTAGGGCAGCGGTTCTCAACCTGTGGGGGTCGCTACACCTTGGGCGGCTGAACGACCCTTTCACAGGGGTGGCCTAAGACCATCCTGCATATCAGATATTTACATTACGATTCATAATAGTAGCAACATTACAGTTATGAAGTAGCAACGAAAATAATTTTATGGTTGGGTCACAACATGAGGAACTGCATTTAAAGGGCCAGACGGTTGAGAACCACTGCAGTAGGGCCTGTTCGTCCGGGGCTACTGTCCGAGCTGACAACAGCCCAGCTCTGCGGGGACCACGTCCCTTCCTGCCGCCCTCACAGCTGGAGAGCAGGACGCGCTGACAGCGTCGTGGGTGCAGAGTCCCGAGCACGGCCGCCCTTGTCAGCACCGTGGCTGTGTCCTCACCACTGTGTCTTCCTCCTCCCACCATGACGGGCTCTGCCTCCTTGGCCCCACCCTGCGTCCTCCATAGCTGGGCACTGACCACTCCGTGAGGGTTGCGGGTGGGGGATGCATTTGGGGTGGAGGAGGGAGGTTCCAAAGGAGCCTGGGCCCAGAGCTTCTGGAACAAACAAAAAGATACACACGGGTTTTCTAATTATGGTGCATTGTTTGCAGATTAGCACCGAATAGGATCAGGCTAATTACAGTAATTGGTGTGACTGCAGTGGTGCTTCTGAATGCTGTCCCACTGTGACCTCTCCTCCCTGGACAGTGGCTGGATTGATGGGACTCTGGCTGGGCGGATGGCGGGCTGGGATGGGGGGGAGGGGCTGCCATTGGCTGAGGAAGGGGCCAGAGCCCAGGGGAAGGGAGGTGTAACGGAGCCCGCTCAGGGGCCACCACCAACCGCCTGCGGTTCTGCTGTCCAGGGCCAGTGGACATCAGCATTGTGGCCAAGTGCAACGCCTGCCTCTCCAGCCCGTGCAGGAACAACGGGACGTGCAGCCAGGACCCCGTGGAGCTGTACCGCTGCGCCTGCCCCTACGGCTACAAGGTAGGCAGCACGCCCGCCCAGCCGGCCTCTGCCCCAGGAGGGCCTGTGCCTCCAGGGCAGCAGGGGTGACTCCGTGTCACAGGCCACCCCAGAGTGGCATTTGCTGGTAACACGCCTGTTCTGCTGGTCGGGTGGCCCAGTTTCATCACGCTCATGCCAACCACCGGGACCCCCTGGTCTCCACAGCAACTGAGGTGGGGAGGAAGTGTGACACTGCCTTAGTTAGACGTGGGAACGTCAGTCAGTCAGAGGGACCTCCGGGGCGAGGCATCCCTAAACCCACTCCCCTGGCTTCCCTTCCACGGGAATTTCCAGACCCCACCCCCACCCCAGCTCTGCCCTCAGGACACCCAGCCCCGGAAGGTTCCAGCCCTTCCGAGGAGGACACAGGGTGGGGGACTAAAAGGCCTAGGGCCTTTGGTTGATCTCTCCCCCTCACCCCCACCCTCCCCTATCTACCCTCTGAGTATGCATGCATATAAGCATGAGCGAATGTAATATCTTAATCAATAAAGGGAAAAATTTAAAAAAAAAAAAAGGCCTAGAGCCATTGTACCACCCATTGATAGGCTCAGGGCAGCCAGCAAGGACGAGAAATAAAATGCATATTCCGGCTGATCCTTTTTCAGCCAGGGAGCTGCATGCACAGGTGTTCCCTGTCTCCGAACAGTGCTTCTCACTCGTGGGCGCAGGAGTCGCCCGGGGAGCTGACGAACGTGCAGGCCCTGACTCGTCAGGCCCACGGTTGCTGCTGGTCCGGGGACCATGCTTTGAGTAGCAAGGTCTCGGGGCCTCAGGAAGAGGCTTCCATGGGGGTGGCTGTTCCCACTTTCCTCAGAGGAAGCCATGGGCCCTGGCCATGTCCTTCACAGGCACACCCTCAGGGGTGGGGGCGGGGAGACAAGGAGCATCACAGAGCTGAAGGATTTGAGCAAAAGGAGGCTGAAGAAAGTTGAGTCGGGCTCATTAGCCAAGCACCGACAACGGTGGTTATTCCTCAAGGTCGCGTATGACAGAAACCCCACCTGCAGGCTGAGCTGCCGTGTTGTCAGTGTTAGCTCTGCCTCCTGGATTCCTGGGCTCAGCATAAGAGGCTGGAGGAGACACCCCCAGCCCCAGTCCCAGCCCCACCGAGGGTTCCGAAAGTCCCCAGAGCAGAGAGGCTGGTCCAGGCAAGAGCTAGGGGGGGTCCCACCTTGCCCACCTTGACCTGCTCAGGTTTTCCTGCCCTGCCCTTCATGGCTCATTTGTTCAACACACACACACACACACACAAGTTTCTGAACAATCAGCACCTGAAAAGTCCTCCTCCTCATCAGAATGGCTATTTACGGAGCTGCCAGGCCTCGCCAGGTGCCTCGCATGTAGGTGGTTGCTAATCACCGGCCACTCTGTAGGTAGGTATCCCTGTCATGGTGAGAACAAGGTCCAGGCAGGTCTCTCCCTCAAGGCACGTGGCAGCCGGAGCGGGTGTGCACCCAGCTCTGCCTCACTCGGCAGCCGGTCTGAGGGGTGAGTGGCCGGCACAGGGACAAAAGTGGGGGTCGTCGCAGTCGTACCAGCCCCATACAGTTGCTGTGAACATCATATGCGCTGGTGAATATAGAGCACTTAGCACGAGGCCTGGAATGGAAACGTGCTCCCTGAACCCGTGCGGAAATGGGGATTGCCACACTGACCCCTGAAAATGCTCCTATGTGCTGTAATTTAGGATAAACCAGATCTCACGCATCCTGCATTTGCCGCCCCTCCCGGAAACCCCTGACTGGCCCTTTAAACGTGCGGGGCAGGAAGGGAAGCAGGCAGCCTGGGGCTGCTGGGACAGTGGAGGCCGGGGACCCACCTCAGTCCTGCGCTTGGCTGGCAGCGGCGGCCAGGCAGGAAGCCCAGGCCACTCTTCTAGGCCCTGGCGCAGCAGCAAGGGGAGAGGATTTTCAGGCAGATGGTGAGCAGGTGGTGTAGCCGTGGGAGGGCTCCGTGGTCACCCCTGCCTGGCATGGTGCCCACAGCCCGGGAACCAACACAGAGGGCACCTCCCCAGGCCCCATAGGCCCTCCGAGGGACTGTTTGCCAAGACTGGGGTGTAGCACTGGCCCATGGGTCCCAGGGGAGAAGCTGGAGCCAGGGGGCCAAGCTGCAGGCCGCCCGCTTAGCCCCTTCCTCATGCCTGCGACCCGCTGTCCCTTCAGCGGCCAGGTGGCTCCTTCTCAGCTCAAACGTCCCCTCCAGAGGCGCCTGTGCCTAAGGACCCCCGCCCCAGAACTCAGTCACAGGGTCTCCGGCTGCACATGAGAATCACCCGCAGAACTTTAATGTAAATACCAGCACCTGGGCCCACGTCCAGGCCAATCAGAGATGAATCTCGGGGGTTGTCACTTAACAGGGACAAGGTCTGCTGGCCACGCCCTCCTTGTGGACTGTATTCAGGCCTCCGTGAGGCTAATAATAATATCACCTACTAGGATGTATAGAATGCCTACTGTGTGCTAGACGTGTTATGCAATGTTAAGTACTTTCTTATAAGAAAGGTCTGGTTTAGGTCTCATAGCAACTGAATGAGCTAGGCTTACAGAGGTTAAAAGGCTTCTACAAGGTCAAGGTCAGCCAACCAAGAAGAGACGAAGCTGCAATGTGAATCCAGGTTGTTCTGTATCCAAACCCCATGCTCTTGCCCTGGGGTTTAGAACAGGAGAGAGAGAACGTGTGAATTCTGGGGACCCAGACTCCTGAATCCTCCACATGCCTCCCCTTCTCACTAGGGAGCCCCCAGCAGCAGGGGCTCCCTGCGGTCTTCTCTGATCACACTGCAGGCCCCATCCCAGAGGATGCTGGGAACTCCCAGGGGTCTCCTGGTTCAGGACAGCCCCCGAGAGCCTCCCTAACTGGGTGCTTCTCCCCCTTCCCCGCAGGGCAAAGACTGTGCCACGCCCATAAACACCTGCATCCAGAACCCCTGCCAGCACGGCGGCACCTGCCACCTGAGCGAGAGCCACAAGGACGGCTTCAGGTAACAGTTCACCCTCGGCCTGCCCTCCCCGGGCTCCTGCCAGCTTCAGGGGCAGAGCTGGCACTGAGAGTCCATGTGCCCACGCTCGGCCGAGCCCTTTGTGGGGGTGGTTGCCAGGCTCTTCCTGTGTTACCCTCCGTACAGATCTGGAAATTGAGGTGTCAGAGGGAGGAGGTTGCACGGTTAGTAAGCACTGGTACAGGGACTCGGATGCAGCCAGGACTCAGGGGTTTGCAGTTGCTAACTAAGGTCAGAAAGGGAGGTGGAGAGGATGATGGCTCAAAGAGCCACCTGCCTGGTGATGCCACCACTCTATATTCTGGGGCATAAAAATAACATTAATAGTAGGCACCATTGATTACATGCTCATGTGTGCCAGATACTGGCCAGTCAAGTGTATTCTAGAACCTCCCAGATACTGGCCCCACTTAACAGATGAGGAAACTGAGGCATGGAGATTGATTTGCTTTGGGGCATGTGTCCTGACTCTCGTTCCTGAGTCTTCCAGCCCCACCTCTTGTCCCTGCGTTCTGAGCTCAGGAAGAAGGGGGCAGCTGAATGGAATAAGGAGATGTATACAACTGGATATTAGATAAACAAGAACAAAACCCTACAATTCCCAACAGCGGGGGTGGACCCAGAGGGCATTATGCTAACTGAAACAAGTCAGACAGAGGAAGACAAATACCATATGAGTTCATTTATATGTGGAATTTTAAAAAATCAAAAATGAACAAAACAAAAACAGGCTCATAGACACAAAGAACAAACCGATGGTGGGGGTAAGGGGTGGGATGAAAAAGGTGAGGGGCAAATAGTCAATAATATTCGATGACTTTGCACTGACACGTGGTTACTAGACTTGGTGTGGTGATCACATCGTACGATGCATAAATGTGGACTCACTATGTCGTATGCCTGAAACTGATATAACATTGCATGCCCACTACAGTTTTTAAAACAAGGAAGGGATAGAAGCCATGTAAGTTCTTCTCACCCCTGTCCCAGGAGGGGCCCTGCTAGACCCCTGCCAAGCGTGGGCCCCTCCTGCTTCCTGCCCTCCCAGATGCCCAGTTTCCCAGCCCAGGGCCCAGGCAGAAGCAGGCGGGTGAGAACTGGCTCATTTGCCCCCCACGCCCCACCAGTGAGCCATTGGGTTGGGCGGTACAGGAGGGGACGCCCGATGCCAAGATCTCTGCAGACATCCTAGAGCTCAGGTTGCAACCGATTGATTTTCAAAGGCACTCGGCCTGGGCTGCTGTGTGGTCTGTGAAGGAAGTCAGGTTCTGGGCTCCAGTTCTCCTCCCCAGGCACCCAGCCCGCCCACACGTCCACCTGCCAGCCCACCCCGTCAAACTCTGAGTCTTGAAAAATGAAAAGCAAGGCAGAGTTTGTTTTCCTGCCTGGAGCAGGCCGGACACCCCCACCCTCTCCTGAGAGCAGGGCCGGAGAAGCCACGAAGTCTCTCAGTGGCATCCACTGGGCCCCCACCAGGAAACACACCTGGAGGGGGAAAGCCTGGCTCTGCCCACCCAGCAGAGGGAGTGGTATCTCATTGTGACTTTAATTTACATTTCTTTGATGATTAGTGACATTGAGCGTCTTTTCATATGTCCATTGGCCATATGTATATCCTCTTAGAAGTATCTATTCAGATCTTTTGTGCATTTTTTCATTGGATTGTTAGTTTGTTTTGGTGTTGAGATTTATATGTTCTTAATAAATTTTGGAGATTAACCCCTTATCAGATGTATCATTGGTGAATATGTTCTCCCATTCGTTGGGTTATCTCTCATTTTGTTGACGGTTTCCTTTGCTGTGCAAAAACTCTGTAGTCCCATTTGTTTTTCTTTTGTTTCTCTTGCCCAATAGTTCACTATATAATCTAATAATAGACAAACAGGGTAATTGACCGTACCTTCGCTATGCCTCCCATTGGCTAATCAGTGAGGTATGCAAATTAACTGCCAGCAAAGATGGCAGTTAATTTGCATACATAGGCACAAAGCGGAGCAGCAAAGGCACTGAAGGCGGCTCCAGCCGGAGCGAAGGCCTGGGTCCTGCGTACCGGAGGAAAACCGGTGCCGGCAGCCAGGGGAAGGGAAGGTCTATTGCATGAATCTTTTCGTGCAACAGGCCTCTAGTTGGTGTATAAGAATGCAACTGATTTCTGGATACTGATTTTGTGTCCTGCTGCTTTACTGAATTCATTTATCAGTTCTGGTAGTTCTGGGGGGTAATCTATTTACATGGGTTCTACATGACATGATATTATATATATAGAAAACCCCATACATGATATTGTCTGTAGAGGCCACTGTATGCAACTGTATCAAATATTGACAGTTTGACTTCTCCTTTCCAATGTGGGTGCCTTTTATTTCTTCTTGTCTGATCGCTGGCTAGGGCTCCCAGTACTGTGTTGAATAAGAGTGGTGAACGCAGACATCCCTATCGTGTTCCCCGATCTTAAGAAATGCCTGTGGTTTTTGCCCATTGAGCATGACGTTGGCTGTGGGTTTGGTATAAATGGCTTTTATCATGTTGACGTATGTTCCCCTATTCCGATTTTGCTCAGGGTTTTTATCATAAATGAGTGATGGATTTTATTAAATGCTTTTTCTGCATCTATTGATATGACCATGAGCTTTTTAACCTTCAGTTTGTTTATGTGGTATGTCATGTTTATTGTTTTATGGGTATTATACCAACCTTGCATCCCTGGAATAAATTCCACTTGATCATGGTGCATGATCTTTTTAATGTATGCTGGATTTGGTTTGCTAATATCTTGTTGAGGATTTTGCATCTATGTTCACCAGGGATAGTGGCCTATAATTTTCTTTCTTTATCGTGTCTTTATCTGGTTTTGGAATTAGGATAATGCTGGCCTCATAAAATGAGCTTGGGAGTCTTTGAATTTTTTTAGAATAGTTTGAGAAGGCGAGGTGTTGGTTCTTATTCGAATGTTTGGTAAAATCCTCCCGAAAAGCCATCCTGTCCAGGGCTTTTGTTTGTTGGGAGTTTTTTATTGCTGCTTCAGTTTCACTAGTTGCAATCTGTCCAGCGGTTCTCAACCTGTGGGTCGCAACCCCTTTGGCGGTCGAACGACCCTTTCACAGGGGTCGCCTAAGACCATCCTGCATATCAGATATTTACATTATGATTCATAACAGTAGCAACATTACAATTATGAAGTAGCAACGAAAATATATTTATGGTTGGGTCACAACATAAGGAACTGTATTTAAAGGGCCAGAAGGTTGAGAACCACTGGATACAGATTCTCTGATTCTTCCTGAATCCGTTTTGGAAGGTTGTATGTTCCTAGGAATTTATCCATTTCTTCCAGATTGTCCAATTTGTCATTCATAATATTTTCTTAAAATCCTTTGTTTTTCTTTGGTGTCAGTTTGTTGCTTCTCCTCTTTCACTTCTGATTTTATTTATTTGAGTCCTCTCTCTTTTTTTCTTGATGAGTCTATTTAAAGGTTTGTCAATCTTGTTTATCTTTTCAAAGAACCAACTCTTTGCTTCACTGATCTTCTTTATTTTTTTTTAGACTCTATTTCATTTATTTTTGCTCTGATCTTTATTACTTCCTTCCTTCTACTCACTGTGGGCTCTGTTTATTGTTCTTTTTCACATTCCTTTAAGCGTAAAGTTAGAGTATTTATTTGAGCTTTCTCTTGTAATGCTATGAATGTCCCTCTTAGGACTGCTTTCTCTGTGTCCCACAGATTTTGGGTTGTTGTGTTCTCATTTTCATTTGTTTCAATGTATCTTTTGATTTCTTCCTTGATCTCATGGTTAACCCAGTAATTGCTTAGTAACATGTTATTTAGCATCCATGTCTTTGAGTGTTTTCCAGTTTTCTTCTTGTGATCGGTTTCAAGTTTCATAGCATTATGGTCAGAGAAGATGCTTGATATGATATCAATCTTCTTAAATTTGTTGAGACTTGTTTTGTGTCCTAACATGTGGTTTATCCTAGAAAACGTTCCATGTGCACTTGAAAAGAATGTATATTCTGCTTCTTTGGGATGAAATGCTCTGAAGATATCAATGAAATCCATCTGATCTAGTGTGTCATTTAAGGCCACTGTCTCCTTGTTGATTTTCTGCCTTGAAACTCCATCCAGAGAGAAACCTGACTAATTATACCCCCCAACTGTCTTCTCTGCCACTCAACCCACCCCACTCCCCTCCTCCCTACCCCACCCATCCCCAAAGTTGCTCCTGCCCGCTGGGCTTTGAGGGGCAGCGATGTGAGATCAACCCAGACGATTGTGAGGACAATGACTGTGAGAACAACGCCACCTGTGTGGACGGGATCAACAACTACGTGTGTGTCTGCCCGCCTAACTACACAGGTAAGGCCTGATGCCTGAGTGGGGATTGGTGCAAGGCGGGGGGGTGGGGGGGGGGACCTCATGCACTGAGCGCACCGTTTTCTTAGCTTCTTCCAGGGACCCCTCCTCCTTCCCCCATAGACTGAGGCTTGAACCCCTAAAACCCCACAAGGGGCTTCCCCAAGGCCCCATCTCTTTGTCCTTCCATCCTCACAAACTACTCGTTCCTTCCCACTCTAGAACAGTTCCCAGGGCCCTCCCAGCTGTCTGCTCATTCAGTTGGTGGCCACCCCTCCCTTAGGAGCCTGGAGAACAGGGGTGTTCGAGGCTAGCAGAGAGGCCCACGCCTTGCTGGTGCTGTGTTCAGGTCTGGTCAGCCTTCTCTGGAAATCTACACTTTCCAGACACTGCTAGGAGCCGGGGATGCAAAAGTGAGCAGGACAGAGCTTCTTCTCACAAGAATTCATCATGGGGAGAGAGAGAGAGAGAGAGACAGAGAGAGAGAGAGAGAGAGAGAGAGAATAGGACACAAACTGACACCTCGTAGGGCCACAGAGACAGAACCTCACCCAGTGGGGCAAAAGTGGGGGCTCCCGCCAGAGGCTATTCCACGGGATAATTACTGGTACTCTCCCCACCACAACACCCCAATAGCACCTTCATTTCCCATGTTAATAGCCCTAGTGAGGACGGTTACATGTACCGTGAGTGGTGAAGCCATCCTGGGCATTTATGACCCGTCAGGCACTTCATGGTGCTGTGAACGTCAAAGGGATGTATCCAGAGACCAGGCCTTCAGACGCCTTTCCTAGCGCCTCCTCTGAGGTCATCCGAGGGGCTGGCTTGCCTGTAGCAGGTGGACTGTGCTTTAAGCCACATCCACCCACCAGGAAGCTGCTGGGCCTCCCTGGAGCTCGCCTGTGGTCCTGCTTACACTCTGGGTCGTCCTTGCCTGTGTGTTTGCAGACCTGGGCCATGGGGGACCGGACCCCTCACTGCCATGTCCCTGCCACCTGGCACGGTGCCTGCCCTAGAGGAGGCGCTCAATAAACAGTGTGGAGGGAAAAACAAATAAATAAGCATAGCCCAAGTTAGGGAGAAACAGCCGAATGGTGGTGCTGTGACCGCCCGGGAGAGATCCGGAATCTCCCGTTGTCACCGGAGAAACCAAGCAGGGCCAGGAGCAAGGACGCTCCAGGAGAGCAAATGCCGGCCCGAAGCCCACGGCCCCTGAGGCTGCGTGCTCTCCCCCCGACAGGTGAGCTGTGCGACGAGGTGATGGACCACTGCGTGCCGGGGCTGAACCTCTGCCAGCACGAGGCCAAGTGCATCTCGCTGGACAAAGGATTCAGGTCAGGCGGGCTCCTGGGGTCTGCGGCAGAGGCCCACTCTCCCCTCTCACCATGTCCCCTTCCCGGAGCTGGTGCAGGAGAGACCCGCTGAGGCAGCGGAGATCACGGGGGACGGGGTCCCCTGCCCTGTGCACAGCCTCACGCGCCTGCCTCCGTGGCTCCGTGAGGCTGGCCCTGGTGCCCGTGTGCTGGGTCGGGAGGGGAGTGCGCCCGGACTGTCCGCAGCTGCAGCAGCGGGGCTGTCCCTGCGGCCGTGGGCGCTGGCGGCATAGAACAGCCTCGCTCTCTGTGTCCAGGTGTGAGTGTCTCCCCGGCTACAGCGGGAAGCTCTGCGAGGTGGACAATGATGACTGCGCGGCCCACAGGTGCCACCACGGGGCCCAGTGTGTGGACGCGGTCAATGGCTACACGTGCCTCTGCCCCCAGGGCTTCAGGTATGGTGGAGCCCGGGGAAGGAGCTCACCTGGGCCAGGTGTCGGGCAGGGGCTGGGGGAGGGGGAGGGCCACGCCCCGGCCCTGGGTCTCCGCGGCACCTGTATCCCCGCCCTGTCCTCAGCCCCTCCAAGGCCCAGGGCAGAGGCTGTCAGCCCCGTGTGCAGAAGGGGAGAAAAGCCACCCGGGCAGCCACTCGGGGGTTGGACCTGAGGCCCAGCCCATGTCAGGCTTGGGCATGGTCCCATCTGATGGCGGCCTAGGACCTAGAGAAGGAAAGGGACCCGCCCCAGTCAGCATCGAGCAGGGAGCCCATCGTGCACCCCTCTCTGCTCGGGCTCTGGCCGAACACCTGTCTCCCTCTCCCCCAGTGGGCTCCTCTGCGAGCACCCGCCGCCCATGGTCCTGCTGCAGACCAGCCCCTGCGACCAGTACGAGTGCCAGAATGGGGCGCAGTGCATCGTGGTGCAGCAGGAGCCCACCTGCCGCTGCCCCCCGGGCTTCGCCGGCCCGCGCTGCGAGAAGCTCATCACAGTCAACTTCGTGGGCAAGGACTCCTACGTGGAACTGGCCTCCGCCAAGGTCCGGCCCCAAGCCAACATCTCCCTGCAGGTGCGCCCTCCTCTCCCCCCCCCACGCCCAGCTCTGCTTGCTCTGAGGACAGCGGGGAGGCCCCAGGTCATGCAGCCCTGCCCACTACAGCAGCATCAAGGCCACACGCAGCTCTGGGGTCTGGGCCAGCTGCTAACCAGCTCCTATGCTCCAGCAGCCCCACTTCCAGCCTCATTCACTCCTTCCTCTAGGACAGCAGTTCTCAACCTGTGGGTCGCGACCCCTTTGGCGGTCGAATGACCCTTTCATAGGGGTCGCCTAAGACCGTCCTGCATATCAGATATTTACATGACGATTCATGACAGTAGCAACATTACAGTTATGAAGTAGCAACGAAAATAATGTTATGGTTGGGTCACAACATGAGGAACTGTATTTAAAGGGCCAGAAGGTTGAGAACCACTGCTCTAGGAACTACTCATCCAGCTGTGACACACCAAGCACTGCACTGGGCAATGGGCGTTCAATAGTGGACGAGACGGGCAAGCCCATTGTCCGAGCAGGATGACAAGGAAAAGGACAGTGACAGCCCTGGTGTTGTGGGAGCACATGGCGGGGCGGGGTCCCGGCCGCTGGGAAGAATGCGGGAGGGCTCCCCAGAGGCAGTGATAACGAAGCTGAGATCAGAAGGAGGACTAGGAGTTCGCCTGGAGAAGGGCAGAAAGGTGAGGGGCCAACAGGGCAGGATGAAGAGGGGTGCAGTCTAGTACCTGGACACCCAGCTGTCTATCAGGCCACCTGCTGCACAGCCCAGTCCTCCAGGCTGTGTGCGCCGGGCAGTGGGAGCTGCAGGCAGACAGAGAACCCCCCTGCAGCGGGCCTGACAGGGGTGCCCTCTGGAGCCGATGGTTGTCAGCCTGTGCAGCACGTTAGACTCGCCCGGAGTTTCTCAGATGGCCCTTGCAGGGCCCAACCCCCCGGACTCGTGTTAGTGGTTTGGGGTGAAGCGCAGACACTGATGTTTTAAAAACTCCTCAGGTGACTCTCAGCACAGCGCCTGGTCCATAGTAAAGGGAATCAATAGTGACTGCTAGCATTTAGTTTATAACTAGCATCACACTTCAGGCCGACCTGGGCCGACAGGGGCTGGGCTGGGTGCGACCATGTACCAGTGGGAGCGCTAGACCAGCGCGCAGGGCTGCTGGTGGCTGGGAGGGTGGGTGAGTATGAACATACCATGATGGGGGCTCCACAGGTGTGTGATGAACTGACTCAGCGTTTGCTGGGGTGTAAGCACAGGCCTTCCTCTGGGGGTTCGCAGTCCAGAGGGGGAGGAGTGAATGCTGGGGTCGCTCAGAGATGCCACCCGGAAGCAGCCTCCCGGAGGTGGGCCGAGAGGGCAGGCCCGGGGGAACCTAACCGCATCCCTCTGCCCAGGTGGCCACGGACAAGGACAACGGCATCCTCCTCTACAAGGGAGACAACGACCCCCTGGCGCTGGAGCTGTACCAGGGCCACGTGCGGCTGGTCTACGACAGCCTGAGCTCCCCGCCGACCACCGTGTACAGGTAGGCCCCAGGCCCTCCACCGCACACCCGCCCGCCTGCGTCCGCCCCGGGAGGCGATGCCAGGGAGACTCCGCTGCCTCTTCTCGCTGCCCCCCCAACACATGCACACCTTCCCTCCCAGGAGAGGAGGGGCTGGGGGAGAGAGGTGCTGGAGGAAGATGCAGGAGAGGAAGGCCCAGGAGATGGCACCTCATTTCCATAAGATAAATGGCCAGCCAGCTACCGCAGGGCCCGCTCCAACGGGGACAAGGCTGCTTAATGAGATGCCCTTTTCAAAATGTCACCCTAATCTTTTATTATTTTAAGAAAGAAAACGGGGAGATTAGCATGCAACTCAGGGGGCGGGTGCTCCAGAGCGCCAGGGACAGGCCTGCTCCCAAAGTGACCTTCAGATGGCTCTGAAGGACAGTCGGCCCTGAGCGTCCGTCCTTCCCGGTCGCCCTGGTTTTTTCACGATCGGTGCTCGGCCGTACCGTTGCTGAACACACTGCTTTACATCAGCTGTAAGTCTGCTCGCTTTCTAAATGTGGCTCTGTCTTCAGTGACATCTGTGAAGTCGCAGGCCTCCTTCGTGCAGGTGCCTGGCCGTGCTCACCTGCCAGTGGCAGGAGGGGAGGGGGCCCCTGAGGCTCTCTCTATTCCAGGCCCAGGGCCAACACACAGAAGAGCCCACCTGAGCCCCGCCCTGGCCCAGAATGGGGATAAGTCCGTCCCCAGACTTGTCAGAGGGGCTTCAGGCATTATCTCCTACCCAGAAGGCCAAGGGGCTAAGCTGACAGACTTGGGGAGCGTGGGCTGACGTGTAATAGGGAGTGGTGGGGACTGTGGTAGCTTCAAGGGTACCAGCCTTGGGACCGCTGACCTCGGCTCCAGCAGATGTTGCCGTGTGGGGATGCAGATTCTCGAGAGAAGCTAGAAATCCAGGTTTCCGTGTGAGGCCTGTGTTTAAATGCTGGCCGTTTTAAAGCAGCAGCTGAGAGGCTATCTGGCCTGCCGCGCATGCTCCCCAAGTCATGGCCACAGCCCCGTCCCTTGCCAAGGCCTTCGTCTCATTGGTTCCGCACCACAAGCCCAGCGGGCAGCAGCACTCCCGTCTCAAGGATGAGAAACCCGGGCTCGGAGGAAGTCCTTGGCCCAGAGGCACACAAGTCAGTCAGTGGGAGGGCTGGGATTCAAACCCAGCTCCGGCTCCCACCCAAGCCTGCCCTCCCCGGTGCTGGGGCATAGTAGTGTGCAGTGCAGGCTGTTGAGGAAAATCCCAGCCCTTTCTTCCTGTGACACTGTCGCCACCTCGTGGTCACAACTCCGCATCCAGGTGAGGAGCCCAGCCCCTGAAACGACGATTCGTCCCCAGTGGCATAGGGGCCTGTGGCTGGGGGCTTGGATGTAAGTCCGGCCTCTACCACTCCCACTTCAAGACAGTGGCAGGGTCACCTAAGTCTCTTATTTCTAGAATGGAGAAGGCGTGGCGCCTCCCACGTGGGGAGTGTAAGGCAAGTGCTTAGCATGGAGTAGCATGCGCGGCCCCTGTGAAGGGCTCAAACCTGCCCAGCGTTGTTGTTAAAAGCAAAGGCGAACTGGACAGGCCGCTCTGCTCAGCGCCTGTTCTCATGTGTGACCCAGCGGGCCACCCAGCCGGCTCCATACCAGCGGCCCCTCCTGTGGCCTCCTCCTCTGGGCCAGCGGATTAGGGGGAAGACTCAGCCCTCCCTCCCCAAACCCCCCGAGCGTCTCTCAGGTGCAGTCCTTTCGGATCTCACAGCAGGCGGATTACCGGTGGGGTTTCCCCACTCTTCCTCTGCCTTTGCCGCAGAGCCACGCTTCCGCTGATGTTTTACTTCGAAGGCCACGGCTCTAAACAATAACGCAGAGATGGAGGCAGAGGAGGCAGACTGAGGTGGGACAGAGGCGAGCTAGTGCCACTTTACCTCTGAGGTCGTTGTTGCTCGTGTCCTAGAAGATAAACCTCACAGCACAACTCTGTGCAGCGTTCCTCGGAACAAGGCTGGCCTGGCATCCCCACCGATACCTGAGGGAGAAACGGAGCGAGTGGAGGAGCATGTGACGCACACCCTGGTCCCCACGGTGTGCAGCAGGCAACAACAGGGGCGTCTGAGGTGGAGCGGGCTCAGCTCTGAAATGCAGGAGAGACTGCAGATACTGGGCTGGGTCTTGTACTGGAAGGAAAAAATGTTATAAAAGGCTTTACAGGGTCCAATGACAACTTAGAATACAGGCTGATTAGATACACGTATGGCATCCATGTGCTACCGAAGAGAACATCCCTGTCCTTAGCCGCAGAAAAGAGTTCAGGAAAACTGTGTGTATTCGTGTGTGTGGAGATGGAGAGAGAGAAAAAAAATGATAAAGCAAACAGGGCTATTCTGCAACAGATACTGGTAAGCTTGAAGTTATTTGCAAATAAAATGTAAGTTTAAATTTATTTGCAAATAAAAAGTAAAATGAAGTGCAAGTAATGGCAGTCAAGTTCGGAGCCCAATGCCCGCTGTGGAAGGCACGCGGCCAACCTCTCTCCTCCTCTCCTGCCCAGCGTGGAGACGGTGAATGACGGGCAGTTTCACAGCGTGGAGCTGGTGATGCTGAACCAGACCCTGAACCTGGTGGTGGACAAAGGAGCCCCCAAGAGCCTGGGAAAGCTCCAGAAGCAGCCAGCAGTGGGCATCAACAGCCCCCTCTACCTTGGAGGTAAAGCCCCTCCCCTGCCACTTCCAGCTCTCACCTGCCCTCTGTGCTCGGGCACCTGCACTCGGGCCCTCTGGCTGAGGTTCCCCTGTGCTCATGTAGGCATTCACTGCAAAGCCAATCAGGGCGGGCTTCCTGGAGGAAGTGACAACCAAGCTGATCACTAAAGGGTGAATAGTTAGCCCGGGCATGGGGAGGAGAAGAGGAGAGGAGAGAGCGCAGGGCTCCTTCTGAGAATCACAAGTTATTGGGTGGGGGAATGTAGAGAGGAAGGCAGGGTCCATACCCTGCAATCCCTGGACTTCAGGTCACGTCCCCTGTGCTCTGCCACCTGGTGGGACACTGCGAGGCTCAGCTGATGTACGTGGAAGAACCTGTTTGAGATTAAAGAGAAGTGCCCCCTGACCCTGCCCCAGCCTGGCAGCCCTGGGCTGGTAGTTCTGAAAGGATGGTGTGCAAAACAGTCACCAGAACTGCTTGTTCAACACAGAGGGCCCCCAGGGAACCCCTCTGTGGAGGCTGGAGTGGTCCAGGGAGAGCCCAGGCCCAGAGCGTCTCTCCCAGTGAAGATCCCAAAGTTCCACAGATCCAGGCTGCACGCCCCCCCTCAGTCTTCTCTCCCCAGCTCCTGCTCCCGCTCCCCTGCGGTGTCCCGGGGAGGTGGGGGCTGTCACACAGCAGAGGCCTGATGGGGACAGCGGGAGAGGTGGGCACCCTGCCTGGGCGTGGTCCTCCATCAGGCCGTGGCCGCGTGGCTGTGGCTGGCCACATTTTGTTTCTCTAGAGGAGCCTGAAAAATGGACTTTTACGGGATATTTCCTATATGTAAATAATAGCAACATTTCCCGTTTTGAGTCACAGTGCAGGACAATGGGCACATGTCCTTGCGTGGACAGGAGCTCGGGCGTTGGCCCATTCCCTCCATTGGCACAGCAGCGGCCAGGGCTGCGAACGCTTAGTAGGGACATGGACAGAGCGCGCTCTTGCTCTAAGGGGAGGGCTGGGCCGGGGCAAGGGTCTCAGGCCGCTGTCCTGGCATCGCTCCCACAGGCATCCCGACCTCCACGGGCCTCTCCGCCCTGCGCCAGGGGGCGGACCGGCCGCTGGGCGGCTTCCATGGCTGCATCCACGAGGTGCGCATCAACAACGAGCTACAGGACTTCAAGGCGCTCCCGCCACAGTCCCTGGGGGTCTCGCCCGGCTGCAAGTCCTGCACGGTGTGCAAGCACGGCCTGTGCCGCGCAGTGGAGAAGGACAGTGTGGTCTGCGAGTGCCACCCCGGCTGGACCGGCCCGCTGTGCGACCAGGAGGCCCTGGACCCCTGCCTGGGCCACAGGTCAGTGCCCCCCGACCCCCGCCCACCTGAGAAGTGGCCCTGATGGCAGCTGGAGGGGTTGCGGTTAAACTGTAGGCAGGACCTGCATCGGTGTGACTGCGAGGTGTCCAGAGCTTACACGTGTCCAGGAGGCCCCGCTCCGAGGCATCGGGTGCCAGGCCGCAGCACGCACCTACCTGCCTCCCTGCGAGTCAGACAGGAGCCCCTTTGGGTAGACGGGCACCCTCTAAGCTGGGCCAGTGGGAGGAGGGACTTTCAGCCCAGACTCGGCTGCCCCCTCAGCCGGTGCCCGTGCAAGACCCGGTGTGCATACCCACAGCCGAATCACATTCACGGCTTAATCGCTCGCATTCACCCCATAGTATTCAGAGGGCCTACTGTGCGCCCTGCCCAGTGTTAAACTGAGAAACCCAGAGTCTCAGTGCTAAGAAATCTGAATCAGCCAAAAATAACACCAGAGCCAAGACCCATGGTTGGGTTGGCTGACCAGCTAGGAAGTGGCGGCGTAAATTGGCAACGAGGGCCGGTGGCTCTGCGTAGCTCTGTGGTGTGTAGCTCTGAGTCGTCTGCAGGGGACCCTGGCTCTCACCATCACCCCAGCAGAGACAGCGCTGCTCGTATTAGAACATAGACTGGGCACCCGTTCCTGCCCCTGTGCCGCGTGGAGAAGGCGACCCACCACACAGGAGCAGCAGGAGGGGGGACTACACACCCAGCGCGATGCTGGCTGCCTGGCACCAGCAAGGGTGGCTGCGCCTGGTGGTGCTCATGGCACTAACATGAGTTGAAGGCGACCCACCACACAGGGGGACTACACACCCAGCGCGATGACCCAGCGCGATGCTGGCTGCCTGGCACCAGCAAGGGTGGTGCTCACGGCACTAACATGAACAGTGAGGGTTACATGCAGCTGACATGCCTAGAGAAAGCCGAGATGCTCCCCAGCAGTGACTGCCGCTCGGACCCGTGAGTTCTGAGCCGGCCACATGGTGGCCGCAGCCGCGTAGACACTGGATAATGCCCCTGGGACACCGCAGAGTGTCTGCGGAATGACTGAGCTCGGCCACGGGGCCAGCCGGAGGTGGAGCATGGGATGGAGACGGTCCCACGGAGCTGGGTCTGGGTCTGAGCCCGGAGGTGGAGGAAGACCCCTCCCGCAGCACCCACACCCGGTTCCCCTCTCACCCTCTCGTCTGCCCACAGCTGCAACCATGGCAAGTGTGTGAGGACCGGGCCCTCCTACGTGTGCCAGTGTGCCGAGGGCTACGGCGGGGCCTTGTGTGACCACAAAAACGACTCCGCCAGCGCCTGCTCAGCCTTCAAATGCCACCATGGGCAGTGCCACGTCTCAGACCGAGGGGAGCCCTACTGCCTGTGCCAGCCTGGCTTCGGAGGGGAGCACTGCGAACAAGGTAGCCTGCTGTGTGCCACCTGGAGGCTGCATGACCCAACCTCTCCCTCTTCTCTCCCACCTCTCTGTCCCCTCTAATCTACACCCGCTCCTGCTTCTCTTCCCTTTCCGTTCCCTCTAGCCTTCACCCTCTCCTCTCTCTAGTCTCCTCTCCCATATTTCTTCAATCCCTCCTTCCTCTCCCTTTCTGTTCTTCCCTCTCTCCCTTTGCCCTACCTGTCGGCTCTTCCCGCCTCTCTTTCCATTCTCCTCTCCCATCTATCGTCCACGCTCCTGTCTCACCTCTTATTTCTACTCTTCCTTCTTGCCTCTTCCCTCTTTCATATCCTTTCTCTTCCTCCTCCCATCTCTGTCCTCTGCTGTACCTTTTCCCTTCTATTCTCTCCCTTCTCCCCCATCCTGATTTCCCTGTCCTCACCTCACTCCTTTCCCCTTTCCAGTCCCTTCTTCCTCCCTTCTCCCCGCCTCTGCCTTCTACCCACTTTTCTCTCCCTTTAGCCTCTCTCCTCTCCTCCCACTTGCTCTTCTGTCCGTCTCCTTTCCACTCTTCCTTCTTTCTGACGTCTTGAAATGCCTGCTTTCAAAACGAATCCCTAACTTAGCCACACAAGGTGTAGACGTCTAACCAGCACACTGACTCACCTGGGAGGGGGTAGAAGTGCAGTCTCAGGCCCCCACCGGAGACCTTTGAGATCAGAACCTGCAGAGAAAGAGAATTCCCCTCCCTCACCGCACTCCTGACAGTAGAGGACTCACATTTTATACCCAGCTGAACTGCCACTCTTAATCAAAACTTTATCAGTGCATTTGAGATAACTTCAGATCGAACAGAAAAACTGCCAGAACAATACAGACAGCGCTCCGTTCCTTCAGCCCAATGGCCCGTCGCTGCTGCCTCGCACTTTCCACACACTCGTTCCCCCTGGTCTCTCTCTGGACCTTTTGACAATCCCATCACTTCCAAATCTGTATCCCGCTTAACATTCTCTCCCATTAGTCCCCAGAACCTCTGGGCAGAGCACAAGGCCCTTTCTGGACTCATACCAGCCTGTGAAGTAGCAGGGAGGACAGGGCACGGGGCACCATTTTCCAGACCAGGAAACCGAGGCTGTGTCCACTGCTGGCCTCGGGCCTCGCTGCAGAGGTGCTCCCAGTGCAGGGAGGACAGGAGGGGTGGAGAGGAGAGGTGGGTCAGGGTCCAGAGGGTTCCTGCAGGCTTAGAGCCCCCTCCCCCACCCACGGCAGCCCCTGTGCTGTGTGCTCCCGCCAGCCCTCTCAGGTACCATTAGTGTCCAGGCTCGGGGCACCTAGAGCCGCCCCATCTAAACCCTGGGCTCCAGCCACCACTACAATGCAGAGAAGTGGGCCCCGTTTGCCAGGCCTCCTGCTTTCCAAAGCAGCCAGAAACCCCAACTGCTAGGTGGAATCCCCTGGGTTCTGTTTCTAACATGGGCATTTCATCTGACTTTAAGCAGAGGGTGCAATCAGTTTGCCAGGACATGGGACCAGCCCTCATTCTATCTGTCTGCCACATAAAATTTGGTCTGAAGTTCCTTGAAGGGAGGGACGCAGGTGGGTGGGTCGATGACTGGATCCGAGGGTGGATGGGTAGATAGGTGGAAGGCAGTTTCACGGAGATAACGATGTGTAGGGGGTGAGAGTGTGGGCGATGGCTGCAGGGTGGGGGTGGGAAGAGCAGGGTGGGCAGATGAGTGAGTGACTAAAGACCACAGAGTTTCAGAACGCTGCCCAGGAAGGGGCGCTGGTTCCTGCCAGCCCTCTGCCCCACCAGTGCCCTGACCTTACCCCGCTGCCCTCTGCAGAAAGCCCGTGCCTGGGGGAGGTCGTCCGAGAGGTGATCCGCCGCCAGAAGGGTTACGCGTCGTGTGCCACAGCCTCCAAGGTGCCCGTGGTGGAGTGCCGCGGGGGCTGCGGGCCCCAGTGCTGCCTGCCCACCCGCAGCAAGCGGCGGAAATACGCCTTCCAGTGCACGGACGGCTCCTCCTTCGTGGAGGAGGTGGAGAGACACTTAGAGTGCGGCTGCCGGCCCTGCGCCTAGTCCTCCGTCCGCCCCTCCGGCTCGGCCACGGGGGGCCTGGCGAGGAAAGAAGAAGAGAATATTAAGTATATTGTAAAATAAACAAAAAATAGAACTTATTTTTATTATGGAAAGTGACTATTTTCATCTTTTATTATATAAATATATCACACCGTCCGCGTATATGTACCATATAGTGAGCTATTGTGACTGAGTTGTCTCGTGTTGTGGATTTGTCGTGTTTTTATAAACAGCTGTTAAAAGTTTTAAGAGAAAAGACTAATAAAAATGTTTTAAAACTGAAGGATAAGAATAAAGAAGTGAAAGCCTGTGTGAGGAAGAAGGAACTTTTTATGTCGATGAAACAGGGGGGTGTCAGCAGAAACCAGAGGCTGTGAGCTCAGGAATGAGGGGAGAGGGGGGAGGAGACGTGACTTGTTCTCTACAGTGCTCAGTCCTGGCTGTTAAGGTCCCAGATGCCCAGTTCTTCCAGGCAAAGCCCCGGGCACAGGTCTCCTCTGTGACCCCCACCTCCCTGCAGACCCCACTCCTCCTGCCTGAGTGGATTCCATTGCAAAACTATCTGAACTCGGGCTTATGTGAGCCTGTTTTGCCAAAATTTAAAACAGCTGCTCTCTCCCTTCCCTTCCCTCCCCAGGAACTGAGTCCCGTGGGTGAGGGGCGGGAAGAGGGCCAGGCTGTGCCTCTCCCCCCCCACCCCACCCCCGTCCAGCTTGGGCTGTGACCCCACGGAGGCTGGAAGCCAGGGCCGGAGCCAAGCCTGCCCACAGCCCTGGCCGGAGTCCGATGCTGGGACGTTCTGGGAGGCTCTTGCTCTGGGGTACAGGCCTTAACGGGGCCATCCAGGGACCCACATGGTGACAGTGAAGGGCAGAGCAGCAGAGCCCACTTTCCTGCTGTTTCTCCTGCTCCCCTCTGCCTCGCTCGCTCCTTATTCTGCTTCCCGAGGACCCAGAGATTAGAGCGTCCTCCATGTCGGGAATGTGAGCAAAAGCGGCCTTTGGGCCCTGCCTCTCCTCCACCTCAGCTGCCCCTGCCACCCTCGGGCTGGGCCCCTTGCACCAACTGCCCACCTCCCTTCACCCAGCCCTCCGTCCCCGTCCCTGGGAGCCTCCCCTGTAGGGTCAGGGAGAGTGTGGACCCCCTCTCTGAGGGCCCACGGATGAGCCTAGGGGATCTGAGAGCACCGATGGTGGACCGAAGGCTCGGAGTGTCCAGAAGGGAGGAAGGAGCAGAGGGGAGATGGAGGGGCACAGGCAGGTGGCACCAAGCCCGCTCAGCCCGCCAGGCCCCTGCCCTCCGGAAGGACTCTCGGGGGCTGTGGGCTCCCTCTGCTTCCCCAGGAGTCCAGGCCTCTCTCTGCCCATCACCCCTGAGTCCAAACCCGCGTCCAGCCCCCAATCACCCACCAGCCAGAAGGACCAGGTTCTTTCTCTCAGGGGGGCTGGTGGGGGAGGGGAGGGATTGTGAGCCTTCCTCTCAATTTCGGAAGCCCTGACTTTACCAAGTGCCAAATGCAAGGCCACTAAAAAAATCCACCCCCAAATGAAGCTTTTCTAACACGGGGAGGTTAAAATTCTATTTGAGCAACCAAATTCTCAGAACAGGGAGACCCATGGGGCAGGAAGAGTTCGGTTAGGAAATTTTCACGCTTAATGGGTCAGTGTTTGCTGGGGACACACGTTGCGGAAGAGGGGGCCCAGGCCCTGTCTGCCCCTCCGCAGGACTCAGGGAAAAGGAAGGGAGGGTCTTCCTCCTATCTACTCTGAGGGGCCCTCGCGTGACTGATGAGATGATGGACTTAAACGCTCTTGTAAAGTGTAAACTAAGAAACCTTGCATGTAAGACGCTGTGGTTATTATTACTGTTGTTGTTGCTATTGTTGATGTGCCAATAGGTCCTCTGTGAAGCCGGCTTTGCCTTTCCAGTCTCATAGGCAGGAACTCCAGTCTGACCATCAGAGAGAGGAGGACAAGGAGGAGAGGGGCGAGGGAAGGAGGGGAGATCCCCCAGGGCCAGCGAAGGAGAAAATCCCCCAGGGGAGCCCAGCGCGGCTGGACAGAGATGCTAACCTTGCCCTTCACCGCAGACAAATCTGCCACCAGATGAGCCCAGAGGCTACGCAGTCACCACTGCCTTTGCCAGGAGCAGGGTCCCTAGTGTCAACAGGCCTGCCCCTCAAAACTCACAGTGTCCCCAACAGCAGAGCTGAAGGAGCCCGCGGGGTCCCAGGGGGATGGGAAAACCGAGAATCAGAGAGCGAAGTGTCCAGATCTGAGACCAGGGTCATCTGGCAACTTAATGCCAGAGGCAGGAATAGAGCAGGTGCCTCCCCAGTGGGCACCCAGGCAGAGAGGCCTGAGACAACCCCGGGAAAGCTGCTAGGTGTCAGGAACGCACCCCTGCCCTCCGCCCCCCGCAGCCAGCTCCGGGGCACGCGACGGCAGGAGGCTGGGCACTGTGGGCAGGTGCACTTGCCCACGTTTCCATGCTGGCTTAGACGATGCTAAGGGAGCACTGGGGAAAGCTGATGAGTGGTGCCAGCTGGCCAGGACCAAGGAAGACAGAAATGGGCATTTGGCAAAGCTTATTTCTCTAACTCAACTATAGGTTCTAAGAGGAAACGTATTAAGATGTTTTTAAAACAATGTTATAGTGCCACTTCCCCAGTATGAATTTAAAAATGTGCTTTCCCCAACAGACTGTCATATTCTGATGTCACTGAAATAAACGGATGGGTCACAGGCGAGCTCTCGGACGCTCTTGTGATACCATAGGTCAGCCCTGCCCTGTGCTGTGTTTTATTTTATTCCCGACCTTCACACTCCCTGGGGGAAAGATTGCTGCATGTATGAAGTTTGGGTTAAGTATGTGGTGGAGTTAGTGAAAAAATTGGTTTTTCGGACAACGAAGTGGGAACAGAGTTTCCAGACATGGGAGCCGAGACGCCCATGGCCTGGGTCTGCCGGGCGCGGCGGTCTGGTCCCAGACCTGCTGCCAGGGGTCAGGGGGAGGAAGCCCCTCCGTTCAGAGGAGACTCGTGGGCACCTGGATGCCTAATTAAACTTCCTCCTCGGTTCATTCCTTCCACCGGCATCTCCAGAACCTCTGCTACCTGCCAGGAGGGTGTCATGTTAGTGACACCCCCCTCCCCACCCCCCGGGTCGGTCAGGGCCAAGTGCTTTCTCTCCTGGAGCTTAACCTTTAACCTGTGGCTGCCTTCCAACCAGCAAATCAACCAAGAAAGACGACGGCAGATAATATAATCGAGAGGACAGGCCAGCACAGCTGGGAGGAGGCCTCTCTGAAGAACTGGGACGTGGCAGTGGGGCGCAGCCCTGGGAAATGGAAGCAGGAGGAAGCGTGGCCACAGCACTTGCTAGCATCTGCCCTCACGAAGGCCATCACGGGAGGCGGTGCCCGCACCTCTGTGCCAGAGGTGGCGATGCAGCCAGTGAGCGCTCCCAGTGGGCTTGTGGGTGAGGGGAGGGGGCAGAGCTCACCCCTCAGCTCCCCAGCCTTGGGCATCCTGGGGAGCCTGTGGCCTCGGAGCATGAGGAACACCAAGGGTCTAGAGCAGGGGTCCTCAAACTTTTTAAACAGGGGGCCAATTCACTGTCCCTCAGACCGCTGGAGGGCCAGACTATAGTTTTTAAAAAAAAAAAAACCTATGAACAAATTCCTATGCACACTGCACATATCTTATTTTGAAGGAAAAAACAAAACGGGAACAAATACAATATTTGTATTTGCATGTGGCCCGCGTGCTGTAGTTTGAGGACCCCTGGTCTAGAGGCCGCCACTAGCCACCCCAAGGTCTGCAGAAAAGGAACTGCACAGATAAAATCTACGCGCAGCCCGGAGAAGTTACCTGGTTATAAGGGCCTGCATGAACCCAACTTCCAATGGGGGACACGCAAGGGGTTCCCACTGAGAGGATTTTAGAGATAGAGAAGCAGGCAGGGAAAGGGGGGCCCACGGGAGAGGAACTCATGCGTGACTGGCAGCGGCACCTCCAAGCCGCCAGACTGTTACAGGAATGTTACAAGCGAAGGGGAAGAAGGGCGGGCGGCACCGGTGAGCTTTGAAACTTTGAAACCGATGCCACGCAGGGGAATGGGGGACGGGGCCAATTGGGAAAAGCACGGGGGACAATTAGAAAGTGGGGTGAATGGACAAAGAAGCTGCCAGCATTTATACACCCCTAGACAAAGACACGGGCTCTCCGTTTTCATGTGGGAACCCCTCCCTGCACAGGAGCTTGTATACGCTTACAATCAATTGCCACACTTTTGCTCAAAATTCTTTGTCCTCGACATTTATTCTTCAAACTTCGTGAGACAAGAGTTCCAGCTTGCCGTTCAAGGTATCGCAGGTCAATTATATTTTTAAAATTCTTGCATCCAATCCGAAACTCTCAAAACAGCAGGGAGCTCCAAGTCCGTGCAAATCTGCACCCCTGCCACCCCTCCTGGTAAGGCCTGTCCAGCCTCTTGGCATCTCCTGGAATCAGACAGCTCTAGTCACAGGGCTCTCACTCCCAGCCTAGGACTTGTCACAGCAATTACTATTGGAACTATTCTTACCATCTGTTCCTCCATAACCACCGCTCTTTGCTCTCGCTCTGCCCCGAGAGCACACCGAACCAGACCAGACGAGGCGAGACTGGCAGCCCGGCCACAGCCCTCCTGAAAGGGGGAACACTGCTGGTCCCCCCAAAGGTTTCCGCCAGGACACGGCTCCCAGACCCCTCGCATCCTGGCTGCCCCCTCCTCTCGCTCCAATACAAAGATCTATTGCTCGAGAATCTCTTGATTTCCAGTGTTAGAAAACAAAATC
>NW_006299391.1:146652-147583 GCF_000327345.1 Myotis davidii | reverse complement strand
GAGACACTCAAAATGACAATGGGAGCGTGGGGTCTCTATCTCCTTGGCTTCACGCTTCGCTAAGCGCCCCCTAGAGGCCTGAAGCAGAAGAAGCCGGTTTACATCTCCGGAGCTTAGCGGCTCTAGTGGGGAAAGGAGGCCAATAAAAACGCCAAATGTCAGTCAGCCTCATTGGTCTAGTTTGGGATTATATTGCCATCCTTGAGTCAATCATTGTGGCCAGAGGAATGGAACGCGCTGATTGGCTGCATGCTGACCTGGATGTGGACCCGGGGCCGAGAGCAGAAGAAGGGTGGTTTCCCAAAGAAAAGTCAGGTTATGTTTAAAGGGAGTGAATGGATATGGGGCAGGCAAAATGCACAGACCCCTTCCCAACACCCACAGCCCGAAGCCCAGTGATGGTTTGATTGTCATTCTGTCTGTCCTGCCCAAAAGAGGAAGGTAGTTTCTGGGGCTCCGATGAGAACTGGGTCAGACTTGGATTTAAGTTCAAATTTTTCCTTTTTCCCTCTTCTCACTTATTCCTCACCCACTAACATGACACTCTCCTATTGAAACCAAAGGCAACGAGAAAGGAGACACGTGGTGTGCCAAGGGGCCTGGCTCCTGTGAGCTCCCAGAACCTTGCAGGCTGCCTCCCAAAGACACTGCTTTCAGGGGAAAGGGGACTGGAGGCAGTGGGGTTATCTTGAGACACTCAGGGGATCACGGAGAAGGAGCTGCTTCCAAGTGACCAGTTTACACAACTTGCTTCCCGGCTGGCCTCAGTTTATGTAATACTAGAGGCCCAGTGCACGAATTTGTGCACCGGTGGGGTCCCTTGGTCTGACCTAAGGGATCGGGCTGAAACTGGCTCTCCAACATCCCCCAAGGGGTTCCAGATTGTGAGAGGGCACAGGCCAGGCCGAGGGATCCCATTGGTGCACAATCA
>NW_006299391.1:132447-145725 GCF_000327345.1 Myotis davidii | reverse complement strand
CCTTCCATATGCCCCCCCCACGCAGCCCCTCCCTTTAGAGCAGTGGTTCTCAACCTGTCGGTCGCGACCCCTTTGGGGGTCGAATGACCCTTTCACAGGGGTCACCTAAGACCATCAGAAAACACATATGTAATTACATAATGTTTTTGTGATTAATCACTATGCTTTAATTATGTTCAATTTGTAACAATGAAATTGGGGGTCACCACAACATGAGGAACTGTATTAAAGGGTCGCAGCATTAGGAAGGTTGAGAACCACTGCTCTACAGGAAAGGAATCTGCGGCAATGATGTTTATCACATTCTGGATAATGCCTCGTAGTATCAATCCTGAGCAGGTAGCTTTTTATGTCCAAGTCTGTTTATCGTAAAGTACACCTCTGGGTCATTTTGATGGTCAATGGGAAACAGTACTAAATACTTTCAACACTGAAGTTACAGACACAGTGATTTTGCTCATCCCCTCCACCACGCTTGGTGCTCCACCATGCCCTCCAGGTGCAAAGGCCCTGAGGGACCTTAGCGTCTAAGAAAACAGCAGAAGTGTAAAAAAGAAGGAACTCTTACCATTTGCAACAGCATGGATGGAACTGGAGAGCATTATGCTAAGTGAAATAAGCCAGTCAATGAAGGGAAAATATCACATGATCTCACTCATTTCTGGATAATAAAGACCATTATAAACTTATGAACAAAAATAGATACAGAGGCAGAGCTGCCTCAAACAGACTGTCAAACTGCAGCGGGAAGGCCAGGGAGGGAAGGGGGGCAGAAGGAGGGGGTAGGAGATCAAAGAAAGAAAGAAAGAAAACAGCAGAAGGCCGTGAATGATCAAGGGAGAACGTGGGGAGACAGACATCAGAAGGCCAGGCCAGTCCTAGTCCACAGGCTTAAACAGGAGAACGTCAAGAAAAAGCCCTCACTCCCCGACAGGCGTTGCTCAGAGGTTGAGCGTTGTCCTATGAACCAGGAGGTCACGTTCAATTCCAGGTCAGGGCATATGCCCAGGTTTCAGGCTCCATCCCCACTATGGGGCGTGCAGGAGGTAACTGATCAATGATCCTCTCTCGTCATTGATGTTTCTAATCTCTCCCTCTCTCTTCCACTCTGAAATCAATAAAAAATGAAAAGGAAAAAGCCCTCACCCCAAATGAAGCCATTATCATCATCACTATGATATTTATCATAAACAACTGACTCAAACTTACATCAAGTGTAGAAGATGTTTTTGTAGTTATGCAACACAACCTCTGGATAAATCAGTCGTGCCATGCAAATTCAGTTTCTACACAATCAGATTGCTTTGCCCAGGGCCCCCTGTTGAGAAATTCTGAAGCAACTGCTGGAAACAGAATCCCTTTCCTCTCCCTCAGGCCACATCAAGTATGTTCCAGCTGTGAGTCACCAAAGCCATGGCCCTAGCTGGGACTGGGGTGAGCAGCAAGGGGGAAAGGCTCTGATTTCTCTGCACTGTCAGATCTGGCCAGGCCTGTTTTTCATGCCAGCGCTATGGTGGGTCAACAGACCTGCCTCATGCTGAAGTCACTGGAGCCAATTAAACAGGCAGGACAGGACTTGGCTCCCGGAGAAGGAAGGAGAGAGGAAGGGGGTCATGCAAATTTTCCTTTCTGGAACGCCAGCGCTACCACCTTGGTATTGGTGTCTACTTTCCTCCTGATGCCATTGAGTTTTGGACACAAAAACCCAGTGAAAGGGGATCAGACAGATTGGGAAATCAAAGGCAGAGGTGGATGTTGGGCCTTTGGCTTTTATCTAAAGTGGTGGTTTGCAGCTGGGACCAATTTTCCCCACCCTGTCTCCACCCCTGGGGCCCATGTGGCGAGTGTTACTACCATCTTGTGGGCAGAGGCCAAAGATATTGCTAAACAGTGCCCAGGACAGCCTTCCACACAAAGACTTATCCAGCCCCAAAAGTCAACTGTGATGTAAGAGAACAAGGAAAAAAAAACTCAAATATATAAGGGCTTCCCATGTGCCATATGAGCTATACATACACATGTGTCATTTAGTCTTCACACCCAACTCCACAAAGTGAGGCCCATTTCCAAGGTGAGAAAATGGAACCTCCAGTTAAGTGAGGACTTCACACAACAACTAACTGGCAAAGAAATCTGAACTTGGCTCTGGGTGATTCTCACTCGATCTTGTGCCCAGTCAACCTTGTACCCCGTGCCTAACAGAAGTTGACACCTAACAGAAGTTCAAGGGAGACTTGGTTGAATTAATCATAGATATAGCCCTAGCTGGTTGGGCTCAGTGGATAGAGCGTCAGCCTGCAGACTGAAGGGTCCCAGGTTCAATTCTGGTCAAGGGCACATGCCCAGGTTGTGGGCTCAATCCCCAGTTGGGGGTGTGCAGGAGGCAGCCGATCAATGATTCTCTCTCATCATTGATGTTTCCATCTCTCACTCCCTCTCCCTTCCTCTTTGAAATCAATAAGGATATATTTTTAAAAAATAATAATAATGGTTATAAATAAATGAATGCAACAGTCAGTGGCCCTGCACTACATGCTCATTTCTTCCTACCACTCCTTGAGAAAAACACAGATCCTTCCCGGGTTCTGGTCAGGGTGACATGTTGCATGTGCCAGGAAGAGAAATCTCTCCCAGACAACTCCAGGAAAAAGAGGAGCTTACGCTGAGAATGCAGAGGGATTTTGGAAACGAAGCACAGTCCGGACTTGAGCTGGGAAAGCCACCAGGAACCAGGGGCCCCTGCTCTCTGACCTCTCCGTAGCTTGGCGGCTTGCTCTGGTTAACCATCGTGCCTATGGTCCAGCACAGCAATCCCAGCTCCACTTTGACTCGGAAAGTGCCCGTGGCCTCTCAGCGTGGCTCTTAGGCAACCAGCTCAGTCTGTCATGCATCCCCAGAGGAGGGCTTACACTGGCGGAGCCTAAGCTGACCTTCAAATGATTGTGGCCCCAGCCAAACAACGGCCACTTCATGAGGCACTCTGAATGAGGACTGGCTAAATGAGCCTTGTCAAGCCTACGGACCATGAGCCACAAAATAAAATTATTCTTGCTTCAAGCCATGTATTTGGGGTGATTTATAGCTGCTAAAGAGCAAAATTCAACCAAGTAAATGTGAAGATCTACTAATTGGCTTTATTAAGTGATTCATGACTTGGACAGCATCCCACCTAACAACGTGAAGGGTGCTCCAAGGGGCTGTACACACTGGAAGGTCTTTTGAAACACAAGTGTTGTTGGTGAAAGTGGAGTTCTTGAGGTGCTACAAGGAAAATCATTTCCTGAGGGCCCCTACGGGAGGATGGGGTATTGTGGGAAGATTTACTGATGATGTAAAATTAAGGGGGGGTCCCATCTCTGTTCGTCTCACCATGGAAGAAGTCCAATCTTGACCTCAGCAGAGCCACAATTAAGGCCACTTCCCAGAATTTCTGCTCCTTAGGAAAGTCCAGTCCATTCCAGCTTGTGTTCCCAGCTGCAGGTCCCAGGTGGGTGTGGGGTCTGCATGGGCATGGGCCATGCGGCTGCTTAAGGCCAGATGACAATGGAGAACAGGCGAGCACACGGCGAGTGCGGGTCACGGAGCAGGAGAGAGCAAGTGTAGAACAAGGGCAAGCAAGAGCAAGAGCCTGAGAAAAAGGAAACCTCGCCGGGAAATTTTAACCAGGAGCTTTTTCTTTTCTTTCTTTAATTTTTTTTAATTTTGTTTTATTGCTTAAAGTATTACAAAGAGTATTACATATGTCTCTAGGAGCTTTTTCAAACTAACTCTATCATTGGCTTCTGATGGGGTCCAACCCTCGCCAAATCCATTGCTTCCCAGGCTAGACTGAGACAAGCTCCTCTTCTGTGTCAACCAGGCTTCGCCGCTCATGTGCCCATCTCCCCTTTTATTCAATCCCCTCCCCCAGTGATCTGCAGGGAATGGACTGGTGGGTCCCTGGGAGCATGAAGCTGTAGCTTCCTGGTGAAGCTGCCCAGGTGACCATGCTTAAATGTCCAGCCTCCCCTTTGCTCTCCTCCTGTTATTAATATTAAGAAGCTAATTATGATGATAATAGAGGGTGTGGCAGGAAAGTCATTAGCAAAAATTTAAAAAATGAATGAGTGAATAAAAGAAAGGGCTATTTTTTAGGCTAGGTCATCTTCTTTTAGCAAAAATTTTGTCAGGGGCCTTGCACATGAATTATCTCACTCATGTAGAGCAGGAAATTCCAGGCTAATTGGTTTAAAATCCCACTCCTGGAAGAGGTTGGTTATTAAGTTTTGGTTGGGTGAGGTGGCTTAGCAAAAGTGACTCCATTCTGGCCTGTTTCTTATTTTAAAACATTACACAGAAATAGATAACTGGAACAGAGTTTGGTATTGGACGAGGGTTGCTGCTATAACAGAAACTGAAACATGTGGCAGCCTTAGAATTCTGCTCCCTATTCCAACGCCCAAATCACAATATCACAATCATCCTGTGTTTGACCAGCAGACAGAAGGCAGGGAGGCCTCCAAGAGCAAGTTAGTGAAAGTCTAAAGGACCGAGAGGGTAACTTAAAGGAAAGTGAGGGAAATGCTACTAGAAGCTCATAGAAAGAGGACCCTTGTGGGTACTAGAAGGTTGTCTCCTGTAATGTGAAAAGTAGGAAATATTCCATAATGAACGTGAGGATCTGGCCAATCTGTAAAATGCAAAGGAAGGAATGCAACTAGAAAGGGAAATTTGGGGAGTTTGAGGCAAATTTTAGAGAGTATATAAAACAGCCAGAGTTTTCTACTTCTCACTCCCAGCCTCTCCAGAGGGTAACTATCTCACTGTGCTCTAACCTGGTCAAAGCGCTGATAAATACACTCTCATGGGTGTCCCAGGCCCAGGAAGAGGCAGCTTAATTCGAGCTGCCCCTGGTGAAACATGGCATTAGGAAATACATGATGGCTCCTACTACAGTCTTTTCGCAGCAAGGGTTCAGGAATCTGGAGAAGGGCTGTGCATAAATGAAGAGAAACTAGACAAGAAATATAAAGTTGGCCGAAACCAGTTTGGCTCAGTGGATAGAGCATCGGCCTGCGGACTGAAGGGTCCCAGGTTCGATTCCGGTCAAGGGCATGTACCTGGGTTGCGGGCACATCCCCAGTGGGGGGTGTGCAGGAGGCAGCTGATCGATGTTTCTCTCTCATCGATGTTTCCGACTTTCTATCTCTCTCCCTTCCTCTCTGTGAAAAATCAATAAAATATATTTTAAAAAAGAAGAAATATAAAGTTGGAAGGCATTTGGGGGAACCAGGCGGAGGCTTCACCCTCTAGTGGGGTGACTCCCTGAATCTCTGGACCCATGGATTTTTATTAACACATTTTTCCCTTTAGCAAAGCAGATATACATATCAAACGTAAGGTTTGGTAAACAATAAAGGATTTTCAGGTTAGGGCAGCGGTTCTCAACCTGGGGGTCGAACAACCCTTTCACAGGGGTTGCCTAAGACCCACGGAAAACACATATATAATTACATATTGGTTTTGTGATTAATCACTATGCTTTAATTATGTTCAATTTGTAACAATGAAATTGGGGGTCACCACAACATGAGGACCTGTATTAAAGGGTCGAGGCATTAGGAAGGTTGAGAACCACTTGGTTAGGGGCACTGCCCTCAGCTGTTCGGCAGCAGGTACTAATATGCAGATCTTCAGCCCTGCTGAAGATGTCCATCAGCCTCTGATGAACTTCTCGCCTTCGTTATGCTAACTACTGTTCCTAGCCTCCAGCAGGCTCCCAGGTCATGCTCCTTAAATATTACCCCCATAAAGCACCAACTAAACTGCCTTTGTTGTCAATAATTATTGGTTGCTGTAAGCTTCTAGAAGGATGATAATTTCCAGGTTGCTTCTGAAGGACTTAGGTCCAAAGGCATCCAATTTAATTATTTGTGAGCTACCATTTTGGGCCAGACCCGACACCAATCAGAGTAAGTCACAATGCTGGTTTCAAAAAACTTATCTTGTATTGAAGGGGACCGGCAAGTAAACAGACCACAACATTAGTGTGCGATGAGTGGCAAAGAAGCATGTACAAGGACCAGAAATAACATAGAGGGAAAGAAGTCTTTCTGGAGAAGATAATTTCTGGGTTGGGTTTTAAGATATGACTAGGAGTTCAATGGGAACTCAAGAAGGGAGCTTTACTCATGTAAAGGGGATAAAGTCATCAGACATAGCATGCCCTCAGCTTGCTATGAGCAGTTTTTGTCTTATTGGAGCATATAATGAAGGGTATGTAGATGCAAGAGATGCAGCTAAATAAGTTCACAGTGGCCACTCATGATGACTCTAATATCCTAAACTAAAAGCTGGAATTTAATCCTGAAGACAATGTGAGGGAGAGGCATGGATCTAAGCCCTGGAAATAATAGTTTGAATTTCTTTTAAGAAAACTCACTCTGGCATCAATAAGGAGGGTGATGGGGAAAAGCCAGCTAAGAAGCAAAAAGGGCCTTTATGAATATAAATGTGAGCTTCAGAGGCTAGTGCTCAGGTGAGAGCAATGAGGTTGGACAGGAAGGACCAGACATGAGGTAACAGCAAAAGGCCTTGGTGGCCTGGATGTGGGCTGTGAGGGCGTGAGAGGAGTCCAGGATGACTCCCAACTTTTCTTTGGGTGAGTGGGTGGATGCTGGTACCACCAGCTGGGCAGGGCCTTCAGGCAAGAGAAGAGGGAAGAAAGGAAGGAGGAGGAGGAGGAGGATGGGAGGGATGGGCTTGTTGAGGTTAAAGTGCCAGGAGGTGGGGGTCAGCAGGCAGAACACAGCTCTGAAGAGAGGCTCTCTTCCTGGCCACATAAGGAAATGTCTGGGAGGACCCATTCCTGGGCAGGGCGGAAGCATGCAACAACCAAGCTGGGGGCCTCTCAGATGCAAACTGTCAACTGCTCACACAAGCTGGCTCCTATGACAGAGCATGGATTGCATCACCAATCTGAGGACAGCATGGCCCTGGAGAGCAACAAGGCCAAGGCAGAGCCCTGATGTCCCACTGGTGTACTCCCCGTGCTCCTCCTGCTTGGGACGTGGCTCTACCACGGACCCCAAAGCTCAAGCCAAACCCCAAAACCTCTTCTTCCTGCCTCCTTTTCCCTCCCCACATCCATCTCATCTACTTCATCCTTGACCACCTCTATCTCAAATGGCTTTGTCACTCCTGATCCCCCTCTCCTGCTTTATCATCTTCACAGCATTTACACTATCTAAATACATGCCATCTCTTTGTACTATCTAAAGTAACACAGTATACATCTGTCCACTTGTCTGTCTCTGCCCCATCTGGGATGTTAGCCCTATGAGGGTGGGGGCTTTGTCCTATTCTTCTCTGGCTCTCTAATCCTAGAAAAAGGCCTGGCACACTGTAGGAGCTCATTTGTCAAATGAAATTTTTAAAATATGTTTTGTTTTGTTTTTACTTTTGAGAGAGAGGAAGGGAGAGTGAGAGGGAGGAAGAGAGAGAAAAACATCCATGTGAAAGAGAAACATCTATCAGCTGCCTCCTGCACGCCCCTTGTGGGGATGGAGCCCACAACCCCGATATGTGCCCCGTCGGGAATGGAAACAGCGACCTTTTGGTGCATGGGATGACACTCAACCAACTGAGCCACATGGACCAGGGCTGTTCAATGAAGTTCTTGATTCAAGCACTTCTCTACTGTCACTACCCTGGTTCAAGCCCCCACACAGCTCCCAGAGCCCCTCGGACTTGGCAACTGATTACCTGTGCTGGGAAGGTGAGGGAGGAGCCTGAGGCAACTAGTCTTTCCTTTTCCCAGTCATGGCACCTCGCCAATCCACCCATGCTCCACAGAGCAACCCTTTAAAATCATAGATCATGTCACTCCTCTCCTTAAAATCTTCCAGTGGCCCTCAAGGACCAACATGCCCGCCTCTCGAACCTCACCTCCAGTCACTTCACTCCTTGCTCTCTCTTTCCCATACGTACTTGGCTTTTGTTCCTCAAACCAAACCTACCTCCAGTGCTAGTCACACCTCTGCCTTCCCCAGCAACCTGCATGGATCTCAGCTCCTACACTGCCTCCTCCGAGAAGCCTTCTCTGACCATCCAAACTAAAACAGAGCCTCCTCCTCTCCCGCAACTCCCGGCACCTTCTAGCTAGCACATCACCCTGATTATTTCCTTCACATCACTCATCACACTCCTCTTATTCACCGATTTGGTAACTTGATTTCTGTTTCTCTCTTTTTCACCTCTCTTCCCCCCAGCATGCCTAGAACAAAGTTAAAGCTCAATTGATATTTGTTGGATGAAATTGTGCTCCCACTATCATGATGGTGGTGATGGTGGTAGTGGTGATGATGATGATACAACAATGATCCCAATGATACTCGTACCAATGATACTTTCCCACAGTGGGATGCTTGTTTGAGTGTGTGGATCCAAGGACTGATTATAGCATGTTCTTGACCATCTAGAGACAGAATCCATTTTTACAAGCTTTGTCTGAGCTTTGAAGCTGTGTGTGTGTGTGTGTGTGCGTGTGTGTGTGTGTGTGTGTGTGTTTAATTCATGCCAGGAGACCTCATAGTCATCATTAGGTCCAATGTACCACCTTTCTCCATGGATACCTACTCAGTAAAAGCAAAATGAGATTGTGTCAGGAATGCTCTATTGCAGGAAGCCACCCACTGTCAATACTATTTGAGAGTGCACTAAGGAACGCGGAAGGCCAATGGACCTTGAGCGTTAGCAGGGCTAACACCATGCGCCATTGTTCATGTTGAAATAGCGGTAGCTCGAAGCAGTTTCCTCACCTAATAGCCTCAAAGTAAATGTTTACTGAACCTTACTGATCTTTTTTTTTTTGAACCTTACTGATCTTTATTGACCTTAGAGACTGTCTGTCTGCTACCTGTTTGCCGTGCTTTACTGAGGGCAGGATGTGTATCTAAAACTGAATAAAAAGCGGAGAAGGCCAGGTTTCAGTGTGCCTCTCCAAGAGAGAGGTCTCCACCTGGCCCCCCATGCCTTCTAAATTCATAATTTCTTATATAGTATTTTCATTTGTGTGTTGGCCCCTCCTTCAGATCCTGAACCCTAGCCATGCAGGTCGTGGCACTCTATCACTTTGCAAGATGGGATGGATTTACTGTGTCTGGTAGACAATAAGTATTGAGACAAGATGCTCTTCCCAGCTCCCACACTCACTCTGCCAGGAAGGGTTTGAGAACCTACTAGAGAAGAGAGAAAATGTAATCAACCAGACAGTGCTGGAGGGAGGGACTGGGGCTGACAGCCAACAGGGGCTGTGGAAGAAAGATTCTGGCCAGACACTAAAGCAGGGTGTCCTGTCCGTTTTAATAACACTGGGGAAAATGTGAAGGAAAACATAATTGGCCACATCTCATATTGCTCCTGAAAAAGAGAACCTCAAAAAGCAGTGATGGAAGAAATCTGAGGTAATCATTTCATTGTACAGATGGGTAATTTGAAGCCCAGAGAAGAGAAAGGAACTTTCCCAAGGTCACACAGAAATTCCATGGCTGATCTAAGATGAGAATTCTCACTATGTGAAATTCACTGTTTTTCTGGCATCTAACATCCCAGGTGTAAACCTAACTTTTAAGTTACGTTTGGCTAAGTCATTCATGTGTGCGCTTATCTTTGTGGCCACAGAAACTAACAAGACTGTATTTCCAAAACTCACCCAAATTCCGATGGCTTATTTCTAGCTCTCTTTCCCCGTAGACCATAGTCAGCCTATCATAAGGTACAGTATCACTTCCCATTTGATAGCTAATGCTATCAAAAAGAGGCAGGAATTGCCCAGCCAGCATGGCTCAGTGGTTGAGCATCTACCTATGAACCAGGAGGTCACAGTTCAATCCCTGGTCAGGGGCACATGCCTGGGTTGTAGGCTTGGTCCCAAGTTGGGGGGCATACAGGAGGTAACCAATCACTGATTCTTATCATTGATGTTTCTACCTATCTCTCCCTCTCCCTTCCTCTCTGAAATCAAGCAATATATATAATCACAGAATTACACTTTCTTTACAATTAATAGTACTTTCATGGTAGTATAGCTATCATAAGGTACAGTATCACTTCCCATTTGATAGCTAATGCTATCAAAAAGAGGCAGGAATTGCCCAGCCAGCATGGCTCAGTGGTTGAGCATCTACCTATGAACCAGGAGGTCACAGTTCAATCCCTGGTCAGGGGCACATGCCTGGGTTGCAGGCTTGGTCCCAAGTTGGGGGGCATACAGGAGGTAACCAATCACTGATTCTTATCATTGATGTTTCTACCTATCTCTCCCTCTCCCTTCCTCTCTGAAATCAAGCAATATATATAATCACAGGTGTGTGTGTGTGTATGTATGTGTGTGTATGTGTGTGTGTGTGTGTATATATATATATATATATTTTTTTTTAAAGAGACAGGAAAACAACCAAAAGATACATGTTGATAGAGAACAGAGTGTGCACACAAGACTTACAGAATCAGTGGGTAGATCATATATATAGAATAGTGAACACTCTTTGAAGCCATGTCAAATCAGAAATCATGACTCTCACCCAATAAAATTGTGGGAAAACAAGATCATTTGAGAACATGTAGGGTTCTGTGTGGGAAGAAGTGACAAGAAGGTAAACAAGGTTAAGTCTACCACTCAGAGCTCTACGTTACCAGGTCACATTATCTGGGAGGTCTGAATGACTTTTCTATTTAAAAAATCTAAATTTAGAAAAACACACACACATATTTCTAAACAACAAATGTGAAACCTGGGATCAAACAACAAAAGGTAAGGAAGCACAAAGCACCAATCAGACCTAGGGTCTCATCCTAAATACTAACCTGAGCAGGATAAATTCTTAAGCTTTCTTTCTTGTCTTAAGGTTAACAACAACAATGCAATAATAAACCTAGATAGCACTTACTTACCAATACCATGGTGACAATATGCCAGGCAATGCATTAACCCTTTGAGTGCCAACTAATATCCTAGGAACTATACTAAAATTGCCAAGGCATTTTTGCTAACTATACTACTAGCATCTGATAGTGACACTGCAGGAGGAGCGCAATAGCATTCCCGGCACTTTTGGCGAAAGACAGGAGCACGATCGCACTCCCAGGCACTCTAGAGGTTAAGCACTTTATATACCTTTTTTCATCTAACCCCCATCTCAATGGCATGAAATGTGATTAGCACTGTAGACAAAAGTGGCCACATACTAGCCTGACAAGCTCAGGGAAGGCCTGCATGGCCGTCTTGCAAATCAGAGACCTAAAGTAACCACAAAAGATGGTCTGAAATTAGATTTTAACTAAAGCAGTTATGGTGGGTAGTTACAACCTAAGGCTGGTATCTTCACTAATGTGGTCAACTTTTTACCTTAACTGAGCCTATCTGTCTTTTTGCATCTATAATAACATATCCTTGAAATGTCTGGGTAACTTGTAACTGGGGTCCTTTTTCTGGACCCCTTGGGGCACAACCTAACGTGCTGGGCGCCAGAACAGATACCACAAATTTCTTGATTGTTATCATGTTAATTGTTCCTGCACCCACCTAAGTACAGTGTCTATCATTTTACTTTTTATCCAATCCGAGGGGGTTCTCCCTCCAACCCCCCCATCACCCTCACCCCCACCCACTTTGCTTTCTCCCGCCTCTCTAGTTTATCACCAATGGATTTCATGTAACCCACCTGCATCCCTTTCCTTTGATTGCAATGTATAAACACAGATGTAACCCACCATTTCTCCGGAGCATTATCTCAATTCGTTGAGGTTCTGCTTCCCGGCATATGTCGACAGTTTGGCTCAAATAAACTCACAAAAATTCTTCACAGGTTTCAGTGTTTTTTTTACATTAACAGCGCCATTATTTCCAATGACAGCCAGAGAGATGAAATCATTTGCCTAAATTTATTACCAAGTTGTAGGACCAAAATGTGAACTCAAGTTTTAGTTCTTAATAATTATATTTCAAAGGGTGGTGGTGAGGATTGAATGTAAAGTTTAAGAAGGAAAGTACCTTGTCACGTGCCAGCGCTGAGAACGTGCCGCCAATGTAGTAATGTGTGTCCCCTCCCGGCCTTATTCATAACCCTGGGCTTATCCTGTTCCAGGAAGGGGCACGAAGGCTCAGTCCTCCACTGCCAAGTCTCAAACCATTGGTTGCGGAATTCCTGGTCAGCCAAGTGGGGGACAGGTGTGGAGGGAAAGCCAGGAGACCCCAATGCTGTTCCTTCCCCTTCCAGCTGGAGGACTCAGAGCCTAGGAGGCAGAGGGAAAGGGGTGCCCTGGCTCTCCTATGAGAACTCGAGCATCTAATTTTCTTCTCTGGGAACCGATTTCCCCTTTGGAAGCAAGGGGCTGGGCTGCAGGGCCCCTGAGGGGACCGTGGAATGGTGACCGAGAGCATGCGCTCCCCACATGATTTAACTTCTCACATCCTGCCCATCTTCATAATGCGTGATAGACACCATCACGAAGAACAATTGTCTGTAGTACACAAAGTTGTTAAAGTAAACCAAAAGCGCTTAGCAGAGTGCCTTGGACATGGTAGGCATCCAACAACTGTCACCTATTACTACTATTGCCATTATTAACAACATCCTTACTCCAGCGGCAGTATTTGAGGTGCCTCTATTAAGCCGCGGGGGTTCCTTTGTAAATGTGTTTCACGGTCTGTCTCAAGAGTGGCTCTAGAGCCCTGGATTCTGCGCCTTCCATGGCACAAGGACCAGCTTTTCTGCCTCCAGGGAAAGTCGGCAACTTCTAGAACAGCCATGACAGTCAGTACCTGCAGAGTTTCCTTCCCTTTCTCCTCTTTCCACAGCGGGCAGAGACCCAAGACCGGGACTTCCGCAACCCGCCCACATCAGTCACCATTGGTAGTCTCGTCACTGGCGTGATTAAGGCCCCGCCCCCTTCTCTCTGGGACCACTCTAAGGCGATCTCCCGAATGGGAGGGGCCTCGAAGGGGCGGCTGCAATGCATCCTGGGCTTTGTAGTCCATCTACGCCTCTGCAGCCAAAGAGCAGGGCCTCGCGACCCAGAGAACTACAATCCCCAGCAGCCGGGCCGCCAGCTGGGGGAAGGGGGGCTCAGGTCACGTGGGCGCTCAGCCTGGGCGGGCTATTTCTCAGTGCAGCGGTGGCAGCTGGGGGACCGGGGCCTTTTGTTTGGAGCAGCTGCAGGGGGTGGGCCCCCGGAGCGGCGAGACCGGCGGCCTTCCCCAGCTCGCTCGGTCCTGGCCGCCCCTCTCAAGGGTTGGGG
>NW_006299391.1:124357-132235 GCF_000327345.1 Myotis davidii | reverse complement strand
ATTTGCATGCAAATGCCTGCCTCCCCCCTGGCCCTTTTCTCCCACTTCCTCCTCGAGGCCTGGGCGGTGCAAGAGGGAGTGTTTAACCGGAGCCTCCGGTGCCCGCTCCCAGCCTGCTCTGCCGTCGTGTTGAGAATGGGTGGTCATGGCTGTCAAACTGCGCCGGAGCATTTGCTGGTTTCTGGGCTTTTTCTGCTTGTGTCCTTGAAATCCCGGTGGGCTCCAGGGAGTTGTCACCGTTGTTATAATTAGAGCTTTTAAAGGCCCGTGCCTGTAACCCGCCGGTGACTTACTCTTGTTGAGCATAAAGACTAGTTTATGTTTGTTTAAAAAAACAGAAAGATAATACAAATCGCAGGTATGTCGGCCCCTCCAAGCTAACCACTGTTACTGGTTAACTGCTCTTAACTACTCTGAAGTATTTTGGTAAACACTCAGTTTTACAACCGTATGTGCAAAACATTCTTTGGACGAGCAGATGAACTTTTATTTGCTTTCTTTTAATTTTAGCCTTTTACAAACCTCTGACTTCTTCTGTAAATGGCTTATTTAATCACTCAGCTATTGGGATTGTCATTCTTTAAGGGCATTCTTCCAGAGCCACTCGGAATGTGGAGAACTGTGGAACTGTGTTTATATTCTCCAGGTTTGGGAGTGTCTCAGGTGAACCAGCAGATCTCAGAAAACTGATAAAAGGGAGCACTGAGCTTTTCCCGCCCATCAGGTTTTTGTTTTTGTTTTGTTAATCCTCACCTGAGGATGTTTTATCCCCCGTTGATTTTTAGAGGAAGTGGAAGGGTGTGGGGAAGAGAGAATCATCGATGTGAGAGAGATGGGGATTTTTTGCCTCCCGCACAGGCACTGACCCAAACTGGGATAGAGCCTGCATCCAAGGTACGCGCCCTTGACGGGAATCGAACCCGGGACCCTTCAGTCTTCCTGCCAACGCTCTGTCCACTGAGCCAAACCAACTAGAGCTATCATCAGGTTTCTTGTGAACCTCAAAGGAGAGGCAACATAACAGAGCACCCTGAAAACTGCTGATTGTTATTTAAATGTAAAATAACTTGATCTTAATTTTACAGATGAGAAAATTGAACTTATTGAGCCCCAGAGTAACTCTTGCAATTGCAGCGCCAACCAAGGAGGGTCAGGGCCTTAGGTCTAGGTCCGCTGACTCATAGCCTCGTATTCTTTCTTCTGCGCCCATAGGGCATAGTCTAAATACTTAGAAACACAAACCTGGCAGTTACATTTGCTAATTTTTAAAAAACGCTAATGATGATTTCTTGTGCTAAAGAGTTCTTTAAAACAGTGATATGAAGGCTTAAATGACAAAAGTAATATAGAAACTCTTCTAATTTGCATTTGCTGAATGCAACTAATCTTGAATACATGCAGTATGTAAAACACTTGGACATCTTCCCTCAACACATACCTTTTCTGTTCTTGTCTTAGAATTTCCATTTAGTGGAATGAGTTTACCTCTGACAGGCTCAGATTCTAACTTTTTTTTTTTAATATATTTTATTGATTTTTTACAGAGAGGAAGGGAGAGAGATAGAGAGTTAGAAACATCGATGAGAGAGAACATCGATCAGCTGCCTCCTGCACACCCCCTACTGGGGATGTGCCCGCAACCCAAGTACATGCCCCTGACCGGAATCGAACCTGGGACCTTTCAGTCCGCAAGCCGATGCTCAATCCACTGAGCCAAACCGGTTTTGGCTAGATTCTAACTCTTAATCCTACCAGACCTGAGGCCCTAAACCTAACTGTCCCCTATACCTGGGCTCCTGAGCATTAAAGAGAAAAAAACCAACATGATATAGAAAAATGTTAGTTGCATGCAAACAAGTGGTTAGAATAAGATGGAACTTGGAGACATTGTAGAAAATAGGTCTACCTTTCATCTAGCACCAATGTTCCACCTTTGTGTGGAAATTACCGAAAAATCGGTACAGCGGTCTGGTAGGGTTAAGGTATTATTTTCTTCTTGCCATCATGGTGATTTGGTTACTTAGATTTGGGAAAACTTACACTCAAGTATGAATACCACTTCAGTCAAAGGTGTTTTCAGCAAAGGTGATAATTAAAAGTTTATAAAATAAGCTTAGGTTGAGAAATAAAAACACCTATTGATTAAAGGTAAGTTGGCTATTACTACATTGTGGGACCATTAATGTTAAAATAGGGTCATGCTGAAAAACTAGCTAGTTAATTTGATTTAGAAGTCTAAAGTAACATTTTCAGTTTCTTAATATAAAAGGTGGCTTTAAAATAAATAAATAAATGGTGGCCTAATTCTTTTTTTTTTTTTTTTTAATTCTCACCCGAGGATATTTTTCTTTTTTTTTTTTTTTTTTTTTTTTTAGAGAGAGAGAGGAAAGTCAGAGAAATGTCGATGTGAAAGAAACACATTGATTGTTGCCTCCAGCTCAAATCCCGACCAGAGCCTGGGCCAGGGAGGAGCCTGCAAACCGGTTAGGGCTTCAGGGATAGATGTTTCCAGGACAGTTCATATTTTCTTTCTCACACACAGAAAAACCCAAGATGTTCTTTATTTTACCATAAAGAATTGAGTGGGGCCCTAGCCAGTTTGGTTTGACTCATTGGATAGAGCGTCAGCCTGCAGCTTGATGGGTCCCAGGTTTGATTCCGGTCAAGGGCACAAGCTCAGGTTGTGGGCTCGGTCCAGCCAAGGCAACAGGCATCCTTCCTGTGAAGGGACCCATGACCTCCTGGTTCCTAGGTCCATATGGAACCACTGAACCATGCCCACTGTGCTCTCAAAATTCATGTACCTATCCCTCCTCCTCTCCCTGCCTCTCTAAAATTAATAAAAATTTTTTAAAAAAGAAATATATATACCTGGGAAGTGTTACTTCTAATTTTTTTAATCACTCGGGTTAGATATTAGATATGTATTTGTCTTGTTTTTGAGTACTTGTATAAGGTTTTTAACACATTAAGCAGCAAGCCTGTTTTGTCTTCCTTTCCGTTTCAGTCACTGGTGACTGACATGGAGCTTAATGTGTTAAATTATAAATTTAGTGAGCACCTAGTATGTGTAAGGTACTATACGCATTGATCATTTAGCCCCTACAGCACACCACTAACTAGAAGCTATATCTCAGACTGGTTAAATGAGTAACTTTGGCTTCACAAACTTTCTTACATTATCCACCTGAGGTTTAGAAAGCAGTTGCTTTTAGATACATCTCTAATATATGACCAGGTTATTTACAAATGCATGTATTTAACTAGGAAATAGGAAAAGGAATTGGTTTCATCCTCTAGAACAGTGGTCGGCAAACTGCCGCTCACAAGCCACATGTGGTTCTTTGGCCCCTTCAGTGTGGCCCTTCCACAAAATACCGACTTCTGCGCGTGGGCCACGAAGTTTCAATCGCACTGTACGTGCGCGGCCGCACGTGGTATTTTGTGGAAGAGCCACACTCAAGGGGCCAGAGAGCGACATGTGGCTCAAGAGCCGCAGTTTGCCAACCACCCCTCTAGAAGATTATATAACAAAAAGATTATCATTTGCAATTATGTGTGAATTACATTCCAGGAAAAGGATGAAGTCAAACATTAACCTAATGAAAGTTTTTTGCTAGTTAAAATAGGAGAACCAAAATAATGGCAATATTTGTTTGCTTTGCTATAAGCGGTTTTTCACACCGCTTAAATATTAGATATTAAAGATACCAAAAAACTGAACAGTCATGTGTTCCTCTGTACCTAGACTGACATGATTTATTAAGGTAAAGGCTTTTTCAGCTGTTTTTTCTTGTGTGGCATGTAAACGTGATTAACAAAGTGATAGTATTATTTATATATATATATATATTTGGCTAATCCCCACCTGAGAATGTTTTTCCCATTGTACACATATATATTTTTTTAATTTGATGTGATATAGGTTTTGGAGTCTGTGCTGTGCTAACCCAAGCAGTAAGGTACCTGAAATTTTTGTCAAAGCCAGAGAGAATGATAATAGCATTTATTTGTAGTTTGTGTCTATATAATTTGATTGGCCTTGTAAGTTGAATCACTACTTAAGAATTAATCACTTTCAGAAAACATACTAAATTTATGAACCTTGACCTCAAAGGCAAGGGAAATAAAAGCAAAAATAAAGAAATGGGACTACATCAAACTAAAAAGCTTCTGCGCAGCAAAGGAAACCATCAACAAAACAAAAAGGCATCCAACCTAATAGAACATATTACAGACGATACCTCCAATAACTGGCTAATGTCCAAAATATATAAAGAACTCATATAACTCAACAAGAACCAACAAAAGCCCATCTAAAAATGGGCAGAGGACCTGAACAGACACTTTTCCCAAGAAGACATACAGATGACCAACAGGTATCTGAAAAGATGCTCAGTGTAACTAGCTGTAAGGGAAATGCAAATCTAATTTGGCATAGGATCCCTTTGGGCTGAAATTTGCATTGGGCCAATAGCAGTTAAATATGTCTTTAACCCTTTGAGTGCCAACCAATATCCTAGGAACTATGCTAAAATTGCCAAGGCATTTTGAGTTAAGGTTTTTAAATTTTTTTTCCCACATGAGTGAATTACTAGCATCTAATAGTGACACTGCTGGAACGCAATAGCGCTCCCGGCACTTTTGGCTAAAGACAGGAGGAGCTCGATTGCGCTCCCCGCTCCCCGGCACTCTAGCTGTTAATGATCCTCTCCCACCCCTTTACCAGTACTTAGCAAGATACCAAACTTTTAAAACGCAGCTTTTTTTGAAGTTAACAGTCTAGCTAGATGGTAGCTAGATATCTAATGCTGTTTACATAATCTATCTGATAAGAAACAATTCTTGGTAGCATTCTATGCTTATGTTAGTTCCGGATATTTTGTAATTTATGGGGAACTATTGGCAGCTCTATTAGGCTCCTGTCAGAAATAGAATGGTAGCTGTTGCTTTGTGTGGGTTTTTTTTAAACCAAATACACAGATCACAAGAGATTGTAGGAAATTCTCAGTCTAGAGAAGATAATGTATATTTGCCATCAATAAAGTATACTTACGGAATGCATGTTTAATTTTTTAAATGTGTCCTTTGGTTCCTTTTTTCACCTTGGCAGTGGAGAGTTTTATTCTCAAAAGGTAAGAAATGTTTAGGTTATATGCAGTAAGTAGGCTCCTTGTGCACTGATGACCTGCTTTTAACCTGTCCCTTGGCTACAAGCAAAAAAGCTAGTTACTTGTCTGATTTCTTAGGAAACTAACATTTTCATAGCAGATAAATAATGTTTGAATTCCATGCCCCCACCCCCACTTATTTTGGTCAGTGACAAAATGATAATTTTTTTAATGCACTGGAAAATGTAATAGTTGGTCGTTAGACCAATTGCTAAATGATAGGCATGATCATAATTAAGAATTTGTGACTTCTGTGTTCTGTTGCCTCCCCCATAGTTGTTTGTTTGTTTTTTAAAGAGAAACTTAATTTTTAAAATATTTTTTTATTGATTTTAGAGGAAGGGAGAGGGAGAGAGAGAGAAACGTCAGTGTGAGAGAAGCATCCATCGGTTGCCTCCGATACACACCCCAACCTGGGACAAACCAGGGATCTTTAGGTGCACAGGCATTGTTCAACCAACTGAGCCACACTGGCCAGGGCCCCCATACTTTTTAATGGTGATTGTTTCTCTGGTATAAGGAAATGAATTCCAGAACTCTGCTGAGTTGGAAGGCTTCCTCCCTATCCCTATGCAAATAGTGATTTATTTATTTTTTGGGGGGGAGCCAATGGCTGAGTTTCAGTCCCTACCTTCCTAATAGAAAATTGGCGTAATTGAGATCTACTAGAAATATAGAGTGTCCCAAAATTCACACAAGATTTGCAGTCATAGAAAGGACATGTAATGTTCTAGTTTACTAAGAAATATATCATCTGCAATATAGAATCTCTAGTTAACCTCCTTTTTAGAGCAGACATAGCTAATAGACTAGATGTGAGAGGAATCATGGGTTTTTTGCACTGTTGATATAAAAGCTACCTCTGTGCGCAATAATCCTTAAGGAAATTGCATTATTTTTCCAATTTAATTTAGTTACTTCATAGAACCTCCTGTGTCGCTAGACCAGTGGTTCTCAACCTGTGGGTCACGAGCCCTTTGGGGGTCCAATGACCCTTTCACAGGGATCACCTAAATACATCCTGCATATCAGATATTTACATTACGATTCATAACAGTAGCAAAATTACAGTTAAGAAGTAGCAACAAAAATAATTTTATGGTTGGGGGTCACCACAACATGAGGAACTGTATTAAAGGGTCGCGGCATTAGAAAGGTTGAGAACCACTGCTTTAGAACTTTATTCATGGTTTATTGTAAGAATTAAAAGTCCTTCACGTGTTACTGGACTTTTGCTTTTCAGAATGACAACATTCAGGTATTTATAACCTAGGAGCAGTTAGGCTTCTGTCTGGAAATGAAAATGGCATGAACTTTGAACCTGGTTATGCTGCCTCAGCTTTGTAGTTTGCTCTCTGAGTAACATTTTTATCTGTATGTATGTTTTGATGCCTGTGTGTTTGACACTGACAAAGGCCCAGAAGGAACAACTGTGAGTGTTAAGTGATTTTAATGTGTTTTGACTTTTAGAAAATAAAAGATTGTTAGCTTAATATCACCCTGTAGGGATTTTTCTATCCCAAATTTTACTTTATGTGGCAGTAATGATTTCTATCCCCTCTCCCATGAAATCTGTAGTCAAGCATTATCAAATGGGAGAATTCATTTTGGTTATGTAACATGAGAAGGATCCTTATTTTATCTAATGCCCATTGAAAAGTACCCTAATATCTGCTCAACAGATTTGGAAAATTCTGAAGGAATCTCTGCTTTATTGGATCAATTGGGCCTATTCCATATTATTTTCTTTAACTGTGTTTATCCAAGCAAACACTTGACTGTGAATGTCCCCTCTGTGATGTCAGTATTGCTGCTTGCTCCTACTGATTTATTTGAATTAGGGGGAGAAGATTGATGCATAACTTTTTAAAAAATGTGTTTTTATTGATTTCAGAGAGAAAGGGGGGGAGGGAGGGGGGCAGGGGAAGGAAGAGAGAGAGAGAGAGAGAGAGAAACATCAGTGATGAGAGAAAATCATTGATTGGCCACCTCCTGCTTGCCCCACACTGGGGGTCGAGCCTGCAACCTGGGCACGTGCCCTGACCAGGAATCAAACCGTGACCTCCTGGTTCATAGGTCGACGCTGTAAGCCATGCTGGCAGGGCTTATTTTACTTTTTTTAAAAAAATATGTTGATAAGTATTTCATAAAGAAAAAGGAATGCCTTGATAGGAATTAAAACGCCCTGGGCCTTCTCTGTATGGGTTTTTAGAAAAGATGTAAAAACATTTTGAAGGGAGAAGGGATGTTATGTTTTACCCCATACATAGAAGATATGTTTTAATCCATAAATATTATGGACTAATGATTGAGGGTAAATGAAGTTTGTGGCTAATTAACTCATTTCTAATTTGCATTTCCCAAAATATCCTATCTAATAAAAGAAACATGGTAATTAGCCGTACCTCCACTACCCTTCCCATTGGCTAATCAGGGTGATATGCAAATTAACTGCCAGCCAAGATGGCGGCCAGCAGCCAGGCAGCTTGAAGCGAACATGAGGCTTGCTTGCTTCAGTGACAGAGGAAGCTAATGTTCCCCGCCTGCCTTGCCAGCCTCTGAGCTTGCAGTTTGAAACATTGTTACAAATATAGAAGCTAAATAAAACCCCAGAAACCTGCTTTCAGCCAACCGGGATCTCAGAGCTGGAGTTGAAACAGTGTTTCGATTATAGAACCCAAACAAACCAGATACCTGCTTTCAGCAG
>NW_006299391.1:115696-123775 GCF_000327345.1 Myotis davidii | reverse complement strand
GAGGGTGGCATCGCAACCTCCTGAGCCGCCCTGCTCTGCGCATGACAGGGGCGGTGCCCCAACTCCCCAATCGGCCCTGCTCTGAGCCCAACAAGGGGCTGCACCTAGGGATTGGGCCTGCCCTCTGCCACCCGGGAGCAGGCCTAAGCCAGCAGGTTGTTATCTCCCGAGGGGTCCCAGACTGCGAGAGGGCACAGGCCGGGCTGAGGGACCCCCTCCTCTTCCCCCCAAGTGCACAAATTTTTGTGCACCAGGCCTCTAGTACTTATACATTTTTCCTGTTTTTATCCACAGCTTTCCCATGGTTTGGTATGGACATTGGGGGAACTCTAGTAAAACTCTCATATTTTGAACCGATTGATATCACAGCAGAGGAAGAACAAGAAGAAGTTGAGAGCTTGAAAAGTATCCGGAAATATTTGACTTCTAATGTAGCATACGGATCCACAGGTATTCGGGATGTACACCTTGAACTGAAGGATTTAACACTTTTTGGCCGAAGAGGGAACCTGCACTTTATCAGATTTCCAACCCAGGACCTGCCTACTTTTATCCAAATGGGAAGAGATAAAAACTTCTCCACATTACACACGGTGCTATGTGCTACAGGAGGTGGTGCTTACAAGTTTGAAAAAGATTTTCGCACAGTAGGTGTCTGTTACTCAAAGCCAGAAATTGATACCCAGTCTCTTCAGTTTTTAAATATGAGGCTAGGTTTCCATCCAGTGTGTTTCTTAGCTTAGTTCCTCCTGCTGATTCATGACTAGCTTTTGATTTGGGGCATTTAAACACCTTTATAAGTTAAGTAAGAAGTGCCAGATTTGGGGTCATTGTTGTATATGATATTTGCTAAAAACCTGCTCTTTTTAGGGACTGCAACAATAAAAAGAACTTTAATTTGGCAGTGTACAAAGCCAGATAGAAATGTGGCTTGAATTATTCTCACCATTATTGTATTGTGCTTGCAGTTGTTGAGTATTAGCCATATAGTCATCTTCCCCAGAGCCACCTCCTTCCCAAACCCCAACTGAAGCCAGTGTCTTCTGATTAGTAGACACTTGATTAAAAGTCCGTTACCCCTTTTTTTCCTGGTTTTATGTTACTGTCTCAAAGGCAGTTTGGCAATTATTTGGATATGGCAAGAGGACTATGTAAGTGTTGATTGGGTTATGTGCTAGTAGAGGTTTGCCAGGCTTCTAGTCCTTTTCATTAGAATCAATATTTAAAAGTTGGTATTTGGGACTACTAAAATTTTGCCTTGAAAATATGCATGTATGCCATTTAATTTCTCAATTCATATAAGAAAAGTGTTAATAGAACAAAAGTGATCATTTATATATGGCTTGCATAAACTACCCCCCTTGTAATTTAGGATTGTTTAAAAGTCTAAATGTTCATTATTATTTTTCTTTAATTGATAATCCTGATTTCAATTTATTGAGTAATTTAAACATACATTTCATCACTTTGAGACCGGTTTGTTTGGGCATATGTTCCAAAAGCCAGGAAAGATGTCAGGCATCCCAAGTCCCTGCCATTGAATGTTAGTTTGGTCCTTTTATCCCATCTTCGTGACAACTGAGATGTCCCCACAGGTTTCCAAAATGCCTCCAGAGATAACACCACCGTCACTGAGGCCACTGGACTAGATAAAGTCCCAAAGAGAATTTGACACAAAAGAAAAAAGTAAAAATGTGGGGGTCGTAGATGATTTTGAAGTTTTGTAAAGTACATGAAAATTATCTATACTAATAAAAGGGTAACATGCAAATTGGTCAGGACGCCCTCACAGTAACAACCAAACAGCAGGCTGCATAGGGCTACAAGGCTGGCAGGGGGGTTAGTGAGGGATGACCAAACGACTGAACAGCAGGCTGAATGGAGCGACCAGGCCGGCAGCGGGGGTTAGTGAGGGACAACCAAATGACTGAACAGCAGACTGTGTGGGGTAACAAGGCCAGCAGGGGGGGTTAGAGACGACCAAACGACTGAACAGCAGGCTGCATGGAGCGACCAGGCCGGCAGGGGGGTTAGTGAGGGACGACCAAACGACTGAACAGCAGGCTGAATGGAGCGACCAGGCCAACGGGGGAGGGAGGCAGTTAGGGGCGATCATGCAGGCAGGCAGGTGAGCAGTTAGGAGCCAGCCGTCCCGGTTTGTGAGAGGGATCCCGGATTGGAGAGGGTGCAGGCTGGGCTGATGGAGAATCCCCATCCCCTGCATGAATTTTGTGCACCAGGCCTCTAGTACAGTATAATTGAGTCAGTATTTTGAATGCTGGTTTTTGTTCACTTTATAAAATTCGTTGATATTTTTTTTGCAGATTGGAAACCTCCACCTGCACAAACTGGATGAACTTGACTGTCTTGTAAAGGGCTTGCTGTATATAGATTCTGTCAGTTTCAATGGACAAGCAGAGTGCTATTATTTTGCTAATGCCTCAGAACCTGAGAGATGCCAAAAGATGCCTTTTAACCTGGACGACCCCTATCCACTGCTGGTAGTGAACATTGGCTCGGGAGTCAGTATTCTAGCAGTCCATTCCAAAGACAACTACAAACGAGTAACTGGGACAAGGTAACATTTTTCTTTTTGCAGCATTCGCACTGTTATGAAATCAATATATTAATACTAGCTTCATCAGAAAAGTATATATTTGTGCAAAAAATATAGATGTGCAAATATAAATTAAAGCGTTGCAGATAATATCATGTAATGACTCAATTTAATATCATTAAGTATTTATATTGGGTTAGTGCCAATTGGCATTAAAACTTCCATAATGTTAAGTGAATTTTTGCCCTGGCCAGTTAAGCATCATCCTGTGTACCAAAAGATTGCCGGTTCAATTCCTGGTCAAGGCACATACCCAGGTTGCGGGTTCATTCTCGGTTGGGGTGCATAAGGGAAGCATCCATCCCATCAAGGTTTCTCTCATATCAGTGTTTCTTTCTTTCTCTCCTTCTCACTTCCTTTCTCTCTAAGTTCAATAAAAACATAAATTGAATTTTTGTCTGGAATGGTTCCAGTGACTTTCTTATTTTCCAAAGCATTTTTCTTTATATTTTTATAGGTGTATGTAAGCCTAAAGCTTGCCATCTGCCGGTTTCATGCAGAGTATTGGATAACGTGATAGGATGAATTAGTATGCGCTCTTTATGGGATAATATTAATGTTCCAAATATCCCTGCAAATTTTCTATAGTACCTGAAATATGAATGTGAAATGAGATTTTTAAATTTTTTCTTATTATTCTGATATATACTTGATTGACATTTAAGGAGGGTGGAGACTCCTTTATTTAATTTAGATTGATTTGGGGATATTTCAGATTGATTTGTGGAAAGCTCGTTTCAATTTTTTAAAATATATTTATTGAGTTCAGAGAGGAAGGGAGAGAGAGAGATAGAAACATCAGTGATTAGAGAAAATCATTGATTGCCTCCTGCACAACCCCCAGGCATGTGCCTTTGACTGCACTCAAACCCAGGACTCTTTAGTCCGCAGGCCAGTGCTCTATCCACTGAGCCAAACCGGCTAGGGCCTCATTTATATTTTAAAGTAGCACTCCTATTTAAATAATACTTAAATTTAATAAAATTATTTTCTTTTTGTGGTGGTTAAAAATCTACCTCCATTGTAATAATGCCAAAGAATTACAGGTATGTACCATAGTTCCCTTTTATCTGTGGTTTTGCTTTCTGCAGTTTCTGTTATTGTAGTTCGAAAATATTAAATCATAATTTCCAGAGTTAAACAGTGTATGAGTTTTAAAGTGCACACTGTTCTGAGTAGCATGATGAAATCTCCATGCTGTCTTGCCCATGATCCTCCCTTTGTCTGATCTCTCCACTCTGTGTATGTACACTCACTCCCTACCCCTTAGTCACAGAGTAGCATCTTGATTATCAGACCCGCTGTGGCGGAGTTACAGCACTTATAGGAAGTGATTATTTTATTCAATAATAATGGTCCCAAAGCACAAGAGCAGTGATGCCGGCAATCCAGACATGCCAACGAGACACCTTAAAGTTCTTTAAGTGATAGTTCTTGACTTAATAAAGAAAATAAATCGTATGTTGAGGGGAATAAATTTTCTATGCCTAAAATTGTGAAGGAGAAAAATGCCTGCTAGTTCTGCTAGCACGCCTCAAACTGCCAACATTACAGCAACAGTGTGTGATAAGGGCTTAGTTAGTGGGAAAGGCATTAAACCCGCGGTGGAAGGTGAGCAGAACCTGTGTTCTGATCGATGGCTACGTGGTGCCCCAGAAGCACTGAGCCTACAGGAGGACGTCAGCCCGGGGTCCCCTGACACGAGTGCACACGTTCACATAACTTATTAGTGTATTGTTAGAATTGTTTATTAGTGACTGATAATCGCTTATTATGCCTAGTTTATAAATTAAAGTTTATTATGGGTACATATAGGAAAAATAGAGTTCATTACAATCTGCGGTTTCAGGCATCTACTGGAGGTCTTGGAACGTGTCCCCCACAGATAAGAGGGGACAACTATATTACCTACTTAACGCGTTAAGCGCCCTATCAGTCACCAGTGACTGACACTATACTTTCCATCCAGAAGACAAAACAGTCTGGGCACTTAATGTGTTAAATCGATTCTAAAAGATAGAAATTCAGCCTGTTTACTAAATTCCAACAGTGATTCAAGGATAGAACCTGTTTGAAGTTTAGGTGAGACGAGGGAGCAACGGCTTTGATTTTAGGGATTAGAGAGACATGATTTTATTTTGTGAGCATATCCAAAAGAATAATAGAACCAAGTAAACTTCTGTCTTAACATGATGCCCAGCCTGACATAAATCTCCTCGCTGTGTTTATTTCTGGGTCCTGAAAATGGTAACGTAGCACTGAACTGCTTTCAGCCTTGTCAGGCCAAGTAAGTAGGCCTTCCACAAAATCATTTCCTGGAAATCATGTAGAATCAGAAGTTTTCTCCTTTCACTTCAGATGGTACACATTTTTAGCACTTAATCCTTTTACATGCACATAAAAACATTTATTGTTAACAGTAAAAAGTATAAAGGATCAGATGAAGTTATTGGAAGATATAAAAGATCCTCCTGCCCTAGCCGGTTTGGCTCAGTGGATAGAGCGTCGGCCTGCGGACTGAAAGGTCACAGGTTCGATTCCGGTCAAGGGCACGTACCTAGGTTGTGGGCACATCCCCAGTGGGAGATGTGCAGGAGGCAGCTGATTGATCTTTCTCTCTCATCGATGTTTCTGACTCTCTATCTCTCTCCCTTCCTCTCTGTAAAAAATCAATAAAATATATTTAAAAAAATAATAATAATAATAAAATAAAAGACCCTCCTGTCCTCTTGTTGTTTCTTCCAAGTGATCTTTTTCCTTTTATTCTTTGACCTGACCAGTTAGGTTTTGCTAAGCATTTTTAACCTTTCCTCATGTTAATGTTTCAGCACTAAGCATTAGCAATATGTTGTTTCTATGTGTTTATTGAATAAATAAGTCCTCCACCCTTTTACTCTGGAGAAAGAATACAGTGTGTAAATGCAGCTCATAGAGTTTCTTTATTTTCTTTAGCCTTGGAGGAGGTACCTTTCTGGGCTTATGCAGTTTATTGACTGGCTGTGAAAGTTTTGAAGAGGCTCTGGAAATGGCATCCAAAGGGGACAGCACCCACGCTGACAAGCTGGTCCGTGATATTTATGGAGGAGATTATGAAAGATTTGGTCTGCCAGGTTGGGCTGTAGCATCTAGGTAAGTTTAACACTTGTGTTGTAATTAAAGTTGTTTATTTATATCCAAAATATATAAGGAACTCATATAACTTACACTAAAAAAAAACCCCAAACAATCCAATTACAAAATGGGCTGGGGTCCTAAACATACATTTCTCCAAAGAGGACATACAGATGGCCAATAGACATATGAAAAGATGCTCAACATCACTAATCGTCAGGGAAAGGCAAATTTAAGCCATAATGAGATACCACCTGTCAGGATGGCTATCACCAATAAATCAGCAAATAAGTGTTGGCCAGGATGTGGAGAAAAGGGAGCCCTGGGGCTTTGTTGGTGGGGTGGCAAATTGAGGCAGCCACTATGGAAAACAGTATGGAGGTTACTCAAAAAGATTTAAAGTAAAACTACCAAAAGTTCCGGCAATCCTACTTCTAGGTATTTATCTGAAGAAATCCAAAACATTAAATTGAAAAGACATATTCACCCGTATTTTCATTGCAGTGTTAATAACAGTAGCCAAGTTATGGAAACAGTCTAAGTGTTCATTGATAGACAATTGGATAAAGAATTTGTGATACTGTGGAATAGTACTCATCCATAAAAACGAATGAAGTCTTCCCATTTGCCACAACATGAGTGGACCTAAAGGGTATTATGCGAAGTGAAATAAGTCAGACAGAGAAAGACAACTATTACATGATTTCACTTACGTGGAATCTAAAAAACAAATGAATAACTTACAGCTACAGAGAACAAATGGATGGTTGTCAGATGGAAGAGGATTGTGGGGATGGGTGAAAAAAGATTGGATTAAGATGTATAAATTGCAGCCGTATCAAATTCGGTGCCTGCCCACCAATGGCGGGCACTGGCCCAGAAGGCTGCCACAGAAACACTGTGGTGCATGGGCCCTGATCCCCTCTGCTGGGCCTCAGGGATAAGTTTGGCTACAGACATCAAGGAAAAAAGAAGAAAAAAGGAAAAAGAAAAAAAAAGATGTATAAATTACCAGATATAAAAACAGTCACGGGGATGTAAAGTACAGCCTAGGGCAGTGATGGCAAACCTGTGACACGCGTGTCAGACACGCGAACTCATTTTTTTGGTTGATTTTTCTTTGTTAAATGGCATTTAAATATATAAAATATGTCTTTATTATAGTTGCCAATATCAATAAATTTCTATATGACATGGCACCAGAGTTAAGTTAGGGTTTTTCAAAATGCTGACACGCCGAGCTCAAAAGGTTCGCCATCACTACCCTAGGTAATATCTATAATAATGAAAGCATAATATGCTAATTAGACCGGACAACCTTCTGGACAAAGCTGGGGCTGTGAGGGGAGCCTGGGTCCTGGGTACCAGAGTGAAGCCAGTGCTGGCAGCCGGGGGATGGAAGGCCTACTCTTCATGAATTTCATACATCGGGGCTCTAGTAGTCAATAAAAATGTAATAACTATGTATGGGTGTCAGATGGGTACTAGAATTATCAAAGTGATCATTTCCTATGTTATATAAATGTTTAGTCACTAAGTTGTACACCTGAAACTAATAGAATATTGTATGTCAACTGTAATTGAAAATTAAAAAATAAAGTTGCTTATTTAGTTTTTAGAAAGTGTTAAAGATATCAGGAAGTTGTAAGGGGGCTTCTTCTTACTCAGTTTAGATTCTGAGTTTTGAAGGCTCATGTAGTTTGAGAATTAGATCTTAGATCAGCTGTGGGCAGACTACAGCCCGTGGGCCGGATCCGGCCCGTTTGAAATGAATAAAACTAAAAAAAAAAAAAAAAAAAAGACCGAACCCTTTTTTGTAATGATGTTTATTTTGAATTTATATTAGTTCCAACAAACACTCCATCCATGCTTTTGTTCCGGCCCTCCGGTCCAGTTTAAGAACCCATTGTGGCCCTCGAGTCAAAAAGTTTGCCCACCCCTGTCTTAGATGTCTTCCTGAGAGCACCCTATAGGAGACCATTTTTATTAATCCTTGAGTATTCTTTCCATGATTATGTCTTTTCAAATTAGTGTTCTGGACTTCTTCAAATACCCAGAGGTAGGATTGCTGAATCTATGGGATTTCCATTTTAAATCTTTTGCAAATACAAATACATATCCTTATCCTCTCCTTACTTAGAAGGTAACATTTATATACCATTGACTAGCATACTATATATCAGTGGTTCTCAACCTTCCTACTGCTGCAACTCTTTAATACAGTTGCTCATGTTGTGGTGACCCCCAATTTCATTGTTACAAATTGAACATAATTAAAACATAGTGATTAATCACAAAAACAATATGTAATTATATATGTGTTTTCCGATGGTCTTAGGCGACCCCTGTGA
>NW_006299391.1:99232-115648 GCF_000327345.1 Myotis davidii | reverse complement strand
ATATGCAGGATGTATTTAGGCGACCCCTGTGAAAGGGTCATTTGACCCCCAAAGGGGTCGTGACCCACAGGTTGAGAACCGCTGCTATATATATATACTTTTTAACATTTTTTTATTGATTTTTTTATTATTTTACTATTTTTATAGAGCGAGGGGAAGGGGGGGAGAGATAGAAAGAGACATGGATTTGTTATTCCACACTTTTGTTGTAGTTAATCCTCACACGAGGATGTTTTTTCATTGATTTTTAGAGAGAATGGAAGGGAGGGGTAGAGACAAAAACATCAATATGAGAGAGATACTTCAATATGAGAGAGACACAGGGCAGGGCTCGAGCCTGTAACTCAGGTACATGCCCTTGACCAGAATCAAACCCAGGACCCTTTAGTCTGTGGGCTGCTGACACTCAACCACTAAACCAAACCAGCTAGGGCGAGATATATATATATATATATGTGTGTGTGTGTGTATATATACTGTAACAGCGTGTGTGTGTGTGTGCGCAAACACACACACTCTAGTCTTTCTCTGCCTCCTTTACCTTCTTTCTCTCCCTCCCATCCCTCTCCTGCCTCTATTTCCTTCCCTTCTTTCTTTCTTGTTAATAGCTTCATGCTATTTCATTGTTTGGTGATGTTTGGGTTCCGTTATTTTGGTATGTTCAGTTTAGTGGATCAATGAATAACCCTGTATATGTGTAGATTTATCTGTAGGATAAATTCTCTGTATGTATGAAATGTTGCTTTTTATCAGCAGGTTTGATTTTGTTTTTTCATTTCGCTGCAGTTTTGGCAACATGATTTATAAGGAGAAGCGAGAATCTGTTAGTAAAGAAGATCTAGCAAGAGCTACTTTAGTTACTATCACCAATAACATTGGTTCTGTGGCACGAATGTGTGCTGATAACGAGGTAAGAAAATTTTAATTATATGAAAAAATGGGCTGGAGTATTTTTTATATGTGAATTGGAGTTTTATGTGCATATAGCAGGGCTTCTTCATGTTTCTTACAGAGACCTATAGGATAGAGACCTAATCCGTTAAACCCCAAGACTCCTGGATGTATGTTAACACCCAACACTCATTAAGTGTGTATGTTATGTACCCAATTGTTACATGACCTTTCAAGAAAGTAGCAGGTAATTCAAATCAGAAATAGCACAAATAGACATTTACATTTCGCCTTCTCGGAAATACAGTCACGTGCTGCCTAATGACAGGTACATTCTGAGAAATGTGTCACTGGGTGATTTCATTATTGTGTGAACATAATAGAGCACATTTATCACAAACCTGGATGGCACAGCCTACACACGCGTAGGCTGGGTGGCAGAGCTATTGCTCTAGGCTACCAGCCTATACAGCATATTACTTGTACCAAACAACGTGAGATTAAATCAAGCACGAGGAAATTGGTAAATGCAAGAGACCCAAAGATCTATGAGGCGGCGGCTGCTGCTGCTGCTGCTGCTGGTGTAAAATGGCATACTGTTTTATAGCAAACTGTCTTCTTTTTAGAAAGAGAACACTCTAGAATTACAGTAAGAAGTTTATAGTATAGTATGGTATAGTATAGTATAGTATAGTATAGTCCTATATAATAAAAAGCTAATATGCAGATCATCGAACTATGGAACGACCAGTTGCTATGATGCGCACTGACCACCAGGGGGCAGACGCTCAATGCAGGAGCTGCCCCCTGGTGGTCAATGCATTCCCACAGGGGAGCACCGCTCAGCCAAAAGCCCTGCTCACATCTGGCAAGCTCCGCGTCAGTGGCGGGAGATTCTCCCGTCTCCATGGCAGTGCTAAGGATGTCCGACTGATGGCTTAGGCACACTCCCTATGGGGAGCAGGCCTAAGCTGTTAGTCAGACATCACCCAAGGGCTCCTGGGCTGCCAGAGGGATGTCTGACTGCCAGCTAAGACCCGATCCCCGGGGAGTGGGCCTATGCCATCAGTTGTACATCCCCTGAGGGGACCCAGATTGCGAGAGGGTGTAGGCTGGGCTGAGGGACTCCCCCCTCACCCCCATGCCCCCACCCCCCTGCTCGAGTGTGCACAATTTTTGTGTACCAGGCCTCTAGTAAGTATATAAGCCAGTAACAGACATTTATTATCATTGCCAGATTGTATATACTGTATAGAATTGTTCTGTACTGTTATGCGACTGGCAGTGCCGTAGGTTTGTTTACACCAGCAGCACCATAAACATTTGAGTAACGTGTTGTGCTACGTCAGGATGGCTGTGACACGGCTATGACATCACTAGGTAATAGAAGTTTTCAGCTCCATTGTAATCCTTTGGGACCATCATCATATATGTGATCCTAAAATGTGGTTAGGCAGCACATGGCCGTACATGACCTAAATCTCTTAAAGATGTAAGAGGAAAAGGCAGTGTGTGAGTGTGTGTTTTGTGTTGTCTTTTTCCTGGTGCTGTTGCATTTGATGGGTGAAGTGCTTGGAAGTTTTCTTACTGCCCTCGGCTTCTTTACAGTGCTGCCTTGTTGCATATGGATCAAGCAGCATTGTACAGGGCTATGAAGGCATTGAGACTCATTCTTCATATACTTACGAAAAGCATGTACTGCTAGCTAGACCTATCTCATATTTGGGTTATTTTTATTTGAAGGAGACTATATATACAATTCTTTCTTCATGTAATAGATATATTTGTCCATTTAATTTGTTTTTTAATTGATTTTTTTATTTTCAGAGAGAGAGGAAGGGAGAGGAATAGAGAGAAACATCCATCTGCTGCCTCCCACACGCTCCCTACTGGGGATCGAGCCCGAAACCCAGGCATGTGCCCTGACCCAGAATCAAACCAGCAACCTCTTGGTGTGTGGGTTGATGCTCCACCATTGAGCCAAACCGGCCAGGGTCCACTGAATTTTTGTAAATGTCAAGTGCTTTTAACTGAATGGAAATTTGGCTTTGTGAGTCTTCATTCATTCACTTATTCGTTGGATAAATATGTACAGGTCGCCATGTGCTAGGCATCGTTCTAGGCCAGTGATGGCGAACTTTTTGAGCTTGGCGTGTCAGCATTTTGAAAAACCCTAACTTAACTCTGGTGCCGTGTCACATATAGAAATTTTTTTACATTTGCAACCATAGTAAAACAAAAACTTATATTTTTGATATTTATTTTATATATTTAAATGCCATTTAACAAAAATCAACCAAAAAAATGAGTTCACGTGTCATAGGTTCGCCATCACTGTTCTAGGCACTTGGGATACATTAGTGAAGGAAACAGTGATCTCTGACGTGATGGAGCTTACATCTATTCGAGTGATGTAGTAAATAAGTATTTAGTTTGTGTTAGGTAACAAATGCTGTTTTTCAAAATGAGAACATCAAACAGGACAAAGAGAATTTGAGAATAGACCAGAGCGTGGCAGAGGACAGATTGCTGTGTAATTGGGTGGTTGGTGGAGGCTTTATTGAAGATGTGACATTTGCACAAAGATTTGAAGGAAGCAAAAGAATCATACATGTGGATATTTTGGGGGAAAGAGGATTCAACAGAGAGAACAGCTGTGCCAAAACCCAAATTAATGTTCTGAATTATTATTTAAATCCAGAATTTTATTTCTTTAGTTTTTAATAACAGTGTAGTTGTTGGTTGAGGGAATAACTAGCAGGCATTTTAACCTCAGTCGGTGTGCATGCCCTACCCAGTCAGTGTTGCTCTCCAGCTCTGTATAAAGTCCACAGGTTGCGTGTCATTGTTGAGCATACATTGCAACATACTGGCCAGGTTTACAGCTGCTTTTAATCCTAAACACATTTTTAACATATTTTATTGATTTTTTTTACAGAGAGGAAGGGAGAGGGATAGAGAGTTAGAAACATGGATGAGAGAGAAACATCGATCAGCTGCCTCCTGCACACTTCCTACTGGGTATGTGCCTGCAACCAAGGTACATGCCCTTGACCGGAATCCAACCTGGGACCCTTGAGTCCGCAGGCCGATGCTCTATCCCCTGAACCAAACCGGTCAGGGCGATCCTAAACACATTTAACTCTTCCTTGGTTGGTCTCCTTTAATCTCAACAACAGCACCTCTCCAAATTGCTATATTAATTATTTCTTGGCCATTTTCGCAAACAGGTCTCATCTATAATCATTAAGTGGCATCTTTTCCAGAACTTTTCTTTTTTAAAATAGACTATTTTTTAGAGCAGTTTTAGGTTCACAGCAAAAATGAGTGGAAAGTACAGAGTCCTCATATACCCCTGACCCGCCTGCACCACCTCCCGTTTCCATCCGGCAGCTCACTGACTCACTCATTACAACCATGAACCTACACTGACACACCATCACCATCCAAAGTCCATAGTTTACACTTGGGTTCACTCTGGCTGTACATTCCATGGGTGTAGACAGGTGTGTAGTAATGTCCAAAAGTCATGTTTTTAAATATACAGGATTATGGAGTTGTATGCCAGGAATGTAGCAGGCACTAGCAAGGGGTAGTTATTTACATTTTTAAGTAGAGATTTTGTAAACCCTCATGTATTGTGAAACCTATTTATAATTCTTTCTTAAAGTCATTTTATTTGTTCTTTTTCCTTTAGAAAATAAACAGAGTTGTCTTTGTTGGAAACTTTTTACGAGTCAATACTCTCTCAATGAAACTTTTGGCATATGCACTGGATTACTGGTCAAAAGGACAACTGAAAGCATTGTTTCTAGAGCATGAGGTATGACAGCAAAATAATGTTTGTGAATTTTAATAGCATGCTTTTATATGCAGGCTTCTTGTGTAAAGTACAAACTACAGTTTACCTAAATTGTATATTGATTCCTCACTTCAGTTTGAATTGGGGGATCAGGGTTACTGTAACCTGGCAGGCACCGCATTAAGTTGAGACTTCACAATTCTGAGAGGGCAGTATCAGCTCCTTAAATATTGGGCTGCTTGTACACTTAGTGGATCTTATTTTCTCCTCTGAGGTAACAAATGTTAAATGTAAACAATACAAAACTATATAATTTAGCAATGAAAATTAATCTTCCCACCACATCCCCACCCTCACTGCCAGAGATAACCACTGTTAACATTTTGGAGTTTTGTTTTGTTTGTTTTTTTCATATTCACTACAACCAGTTAAATTTTGATCTAAGCAAATAACAGTTTACATAATGTTTCAGATTAAGTAAATTTACCTCGAGTTATTTTGTTTCTGGTCAGTCAACTGGCTACAAGAGTTTTAATAACACAGGTTCAGAGCATTTCCTTAAAAGCATTCGTGTTTCATTGTCACTGCTCTCACTGTAGAGATCAGAATGAGAAACACCAAGTTGCTGGATGCGGGATGGAGTCACTGAAAGTGGCAGGCTTAGCCAAGGGAAGTTAATTGAGGAAAGGGGAGGGGGCACAGAATGCAATAATAGCCCTAGAAATTTTAGTGTCTAAAAGCCACATTTTGCTTTGCCGGTGTGGCTCAGTGGTTGAGCGTCAACCCTTGGACCAGGTTACTGTTTGATTCCCTGTCAGGACACATGTCCGATTTGCCAGCTTGATCCCCAGTAGGGGGCGTGCAGGAGGCAGCGATTAATGTTTCTGTCTCGTGATTGCTGTTTCTCCTTTTCTCTTCCTCTCTGAAATCAATAAAATCAATAAAAAGACATTTAATTTCTTTTAAACCACACTTTAAAAGTAGGTATTTAAAAGGTGTATATATTGAGAATACAGTTTAAAATTTTTTATAATAGCTGACAAAACAAATTGGTAGATTTCTGAATAGATGTTGTTATAATATAAATGTGTTCTTAATAGTGGTTCGTACTGTATGATAATTTAAGAGCTGCACTACATTAATAATTGTTTTAAATTATACAGGGATACTTTGGAGCAGTTGGTGCACTTCTTGGGCTGCCAAATTTCAGCTAAAAGCATCAGGTTTATCTCTGATAATAAATGTCATCCAAGAGGAACTGAAAACCACAGGCATAATTGCTGCATTATTTGTCACTGGAAACGAAGGATAAAAGAGTAGCACTATTCCTGTTGCTTTTTAAATGTCAAAATGGTAAGCTGCTAAATGTTGCCATAGTAACAGCAAGAACTCGGTAGCAGGTGAAGTATTTCTAATTGAAATGCTTTCCCTTTTGTATATAGCCAGTGTTAAATCCTTAAATGCAGTACAGCCTCTGATTATTGAGCTTTCTCTCAAAAAGATTTTCTATTTATTTTATGTAGCCAACATTGCAGTACTGTATGCTCAAACAAATCTTAAAAGGCTCAGAAATGTTTATCTCATAAAAATAATTAATTCTGAATATTTGTTACAAGTCTGTTCTATGTTTTGGGTATTAGTAAGCAGACCGTAACATACCCTGTATCAAAATAAATTGAAATGGCAATCAAAGATGATAATTTTTATGTGATTTTAGAAATGTCAAGGCAATACTAATTATTCATTGTTGTTTTCCTAACATATCCCCCCAAAAAGCATGTTTATGTGATCTTTTCCCAGAAGTATAACCTTTTTAAAAGAAGTACCTTTTTCAAATGCCATAATTTAATTGAAATATTAGCCTGAATTTTAAATGAATCTAGAAAATGCACATATTTGGTGACATTGCACTTTCTAGATTTTATTGTTAATCAGTACATTTACAGTGTTTAATATTTTGTAATTGGAAGCTTAATTATTTATTTGAAAGTCCTATGATGAGGTCCCAAAGACTATTCTAACGAAGTATGGTTTGCATGATTGGAGAGTTCTTTCTGTACCACATTTATCTCAGGCCCAGACTCAGTCCTTTCTGTCTAATTAGGTCTGAACCATCAAAGCTAAAGACTTAATTCTATTATGAACAGCCACAAAATCACATTTATTCTAAATTGATGTTATAGAAGTCAGAGTGCTTTTGAAACTGGAATTCAGAGGCCATACTGCAAAATTATAAAAGGATCAGTGTTTTTGTACATCCTGGTAATAAAAATTATAATTCCTAAATTTACTGTAAATCCCTCTGCCTTAGAATTTGTTCTCTATTTTGAATCATTTTTTATAATGTTATAAACCTTTTCGGATTTTTACTTTGGCAGTAACATTTTAGAGCTCAGCAACGTCGTTAGAGACTATTGCTCATGGTTTGTATGAAGTACAGTGGGGCCTTGACTTACGAGTGTCCCGACTAACAAGTTTTTTGAGATACCAGCTGTCTCTCAGCCGATTTTTTGCATTGAGTTGACAGAGTAATTTCAGTTAATGAACTCCTTAATGAGCTCGGTCTCGGAACGAATTAAACTCATAGTCAAGGCCCCACTGTATTGAGTCTTGGGGAAGCTAGTCACCTCCTTAGGTTACCAGTAAGTCTGATGTGCTTTGAAGAACTTATAGCTGTTTACATTACGGAGAAGTATTGTGGTGTTTCCACAGAACACAGTTTTGCTCCATGGAGAACAGTTTTCACTAGACTATCAAGAGGTGCTTAGAATTTTCAGAATCTGTGCTCAAATACTTACAATTCGGTTTTCTTTTATTTAAAGACATTAATATGAGTACTGATGAATATGCAGAGAAAGTATGTCAGCATAATTTTTTAGAATTTAGAATATTTAGATCTTTGGATTCATGTCATTCAGTATATTTTGAAAACCTACGACCAAACGTTTCTTTCATATTTCCATTGTATTGATGAGGTATTTCAGCCAAAAGCCGCCAATTCAACTTATTTTAAAAGTTTGTGATTTGGGCATTGGTACAAAAAGTTTTAATTCTGAATATTTGAATATTTTAAAAGACCATAACTTCAAGTTATATTTCTGTAGCAAACGGTACATTAGTAGCTGTAGGCTTAGGTGGAAAGAAATGGAATGATCAAAATCTCTACAAGTTAGTTTGATCAATACTTTGTTTAATTTGGGACTATGATTCCTACTTTCTGTCCTCAAGAACTGCAGGTACTTGCTAACACGCATGTAAAGGGGAGTGCTATCTCACCACTCTGCACTTGGCTTTTCTCGTGTATAATCTAGAATGACTGGAATAATAAGAACACAGAATTATGATGAAGGCTGCCAAGATTCTACTTTTGTATTATGACCTCCATGTGAGAATACAATGGTAAATAGGTTTGGTTATGATCCCAATCACTATAATGCCTCACCATTTTGTGTTCTTGAACAGCGCTAATAGAAAGAAAATGTGAGTCACATGAAATTTTACATTGTCCAGTAGGCACAGTTAAAGTAACAAGAAATGGGTGAAATTCATTTTCATTATATGTTTCAATTTAATTCAGTAAATATCCGACATGCTATTGTTTCAACATGTAATCAATATTAAAAGTTACTTAGATATTTTACGTTTTGGTCTTTTGCACTTGGTATTCAAAACCAGTTTGTATTTTATACTTAGAGTGCACCTCAATTTACATTAACCATGTTTCCAGTTCTCAGTAGCCAGATTTGGGTAGTGGCTACTGTATTAATGCAGTTTTAAAACTAGCTCTTAAAATTTGGCTTTTAAAAGCATGTTTGAGAGGGAGAAATATGGGAACCTTATTTTTTAAAAACAAGGGATAGGAAGTAGCTCATTTGGATAGTTAATTTTATACAGACAAGCTGTATTTCTGACCATTCCAAAAATACCTTACACTGCATCCTACCCATCATAGTGTCTCCTTTCCCAGTGATACTGATAAAGTGCCCAGCACACATTCTGACTGCCCGCAGCACTCTCCAAAGTGCGTATTTCCTACACTGATGCAAATTTGATGATTCCAGTGACTTAAATGCCCCCCATCTTATCTAATTTAATTTTGAGAAGCCAATTTTAAAGGATTAAAAAGAGGCCCTATTCTTTGTTGAGTCATGTACAAGAGAATTTTTAACTTTCGGATTTAATTTTCACTTGTAAAAACTGAGTAACATTTTCAAATGCAGGAGCACTATCAACTTATTTTGAGGCTCAGTGAAGAACACAAAGTCTAAATAGAACTTGTCACGCCCCCCAAAAAAGATTGCCTTTTAATTAGAGAGTTTTAGAACTAGTGGCTTTCAGTTCCATGTCCCAACTTCCCCAAGACAAAGTATTGGTAGACTTGCCTGGCAGTTCCTGTTCAGCTACTTTATTTAAATACGTGGACTCTTAGTGTAGGAAAAGTCAATGCTATTGCCAATAATATACATGGTAATTGACAGGCCTTTAGGAAGTTCAGAATATTTGCCAAATATTAGACTGCAAGGGATCCTGAGTCTTGCCTTTGTGTGCAAATGTGATTGCTGTGTTATAAGCTCTGGTTTCTGAAAGTTTCATTTCTGTAAGCGAAAGGATGCAGCTCAGAGGGAAGTTTTTCCTCTGTGTCCAGCGGTACTTTTGCCTTCTAAGAGGAGCTCATCACTCTTAGTCTCACCTTGATTTCTTTCTCTTTTTTTTATGTTTTTTATTTCAGAGAGGGAGAGATAGAAACATCAGTGATAAGAGAGAATCATTGATGGGCTGTCTCCTGCACGCCCCCTATTGGGGGTTGAGCCTGCAACCCAGACATGTGCCCTGCCGGGAATTGAGCTGTGACCTCCTGGTTCATAGGTCAATGCTCAACCCCTGAGCACACCAGCTGGGCTCGCCTTGATTTTTAAGGCTGCGTTCTTGGGTGGAAAGCTTAGCAAAGCAATAGCTTCTAAATGTCCTTTGTAACCAGTCTGTATCATATAGAAAATTTTTCATGTTTTTTTAGTGTATTATTTTTTTCTGGTTGAGTACTTAATGCTTTTTAATCTATTGCATTTGAGAATGTAGTTTAGAAAAAGACTGAAAGAATAATCACCAGAAAAAATGAATGTGCATTATTTTTCATTTCACTTACTGCGTTGTGGTATGTACTAATATAAGCAAAATACTAGAAACATGTTGCCTGTTGTAATAATACTCTTTGACCTGTTTAAGATGATTTGCCATGAAATGTCAGTGATGTCCTATTTCCCAGTAAGTTGGTTTATCTTACTGTATTTTATTCTCACACCGGAGGAATTCAGCCAACTTTGTTTTTTCATCAGATAATCTCACAAAATGGTATGCTTTGTACTACCACCACCTGTTTTCAGTACTGAGCCTGGTAACTGGCAGACCCAAGAAAGAATTTTCTTCCTTTAAAGTGTTTTAATAGCCTATTTTAAAAACTGTTGTGAAAAGTAACTCATCACAGCTTTTGAGTAATTTCCACTTTCAAAAAGTTCCGATGTCTTCAGCAGACCGGGTTGTCAGTCTTGTGTGGTCAGCGGACGTGGGGTCATAATTTGGTTTTGTATTAGAAATGGCACCGGTCACTGGTCTAACTTCTTTAAATGTTTTATTTGTAAAACAAGGACATTGATTTGTCACAGTGGGATCATCAGTTGTCATCAAGTTCCTGGGAAAGGCAGGTACTTGCCTCCTGTGGCAGCGTCTGCAGTGACTGACCCAGTCGGTTCAGATGCTGGCCTCATGTCTTGGGATGTATTTTATGTGTATATGTTGATAGGTACTGGACTTGAATTCTCACCCAACCAATAGGATGGTATTAGTTATTTATCATGTTATGTTACTGCTTATAATGAGCAAGTAGATATACCTTAAACTAATATGAAGCGATACATACATATATTAAAGTGTGTAAACGTATCTGGAATTTTTGTTGTGTTAACTTCAAAATTATATGTGCATTATTATAACTTTATTTACATTCTGGCCCTCACTGTAATCAAAGATTATTTTTCTTAAACATTTTCAGTCTGTTTGCCACAGCTGCCACTAATTTTGTGTTTAAAAGAACTAATGAGGAATATATTTTTCAAAGGCATAAATGAAGGTCAAAATCAAGATTTTGAATTATATAAATATGCAACTAAATTTCAATTCTAAAATAGTGCTGTTTTCCTTTTTTTGCTATTTCTTAACATCGTTCACATGTTGCAGTGCTTACAATTCCAGTAGCTATCAAAGGGCACATCTGCTTAACACCATTGGTAAAGTATGAGTAGATAATGCAGATGGTTTGCGGTCACTTGAGCCTGCGCACCCGCCCCCCTCCCCCCCTCTGCATCATGGCTGCTGTGCCTGCAGTCAGTAGTTGTCGCAGGTGTGAAGCCATTTTGAAATCTGCCTTTTTTTTTTTTTTTTTTACGAGGGGCCCTTTTTAGTTTACAACATTTAGAAACAGCAGGTAACTCTGTAGTCTCCTTGTCCAAACATAATGAATGGAATTAGATGTAAGTCATGTTAAGATGGTTTTATCATTTTTTTATGCATTGTGTGTTTTCACTTTTTTGAATTTTTACTGAAGTTCAACGGCATTTGTCTTAATTCTGCCCAGTTACTGACCAAATCATACACAGATGTTTGTGTGTGTTAACTTTACTTCTACAAGCCATTTCAGTTTAAGTTGCCTTATTCTCTCAAGTTGTTCTTGTCTAAGCTTTGTCATGTTGGAATCCTAACACTGAATCTGATGTAAAAATGTATGATGTGCTACAAATTTTATTCATAACAAACTAAGTTATAGCCTATTGTAACCTATAAGACTTTTTTTGTAAATTGTCTAATTTATTTTTTCATTTATGTACAGTTTCTTATGTAAATTTTTAGACTGTTTGTTGTGGCCTGTTCTGGAAACATTCTCCTCCTCTTCCTTAATGCTTATTTGCATGAGAGAACCTTGGGTTTGGCTGTTTGCACTGTAGGATTTGGCTGGTTTGCACTGTATGGCCATGAAGCCAACTTCAGCATTCTGCCTTCTTTTCGGTAGCTGGACTTTTTCTAGTTTTGTTCATGTTCTAAATGTTAAAATCATGCTTATTTCCTACTTTCCAAATAAATTCACTAAGTTGTTTACTATGTGCATCTTTGTATGAATTCTTTATTTTACATAATGCACTCCCACATTTCCATTCTGTTTCAATGTCGGGTCTAACTGAAGTTGGCTACAGCAGAACGTACACGCCGCGGCCAGGACTGTGTGCAGACTGGTCACCTCTGCATCCCCGTGCTTGGCACAGAGAAGGCGGGCGATAAATAAATAAATAAGTAAGTAAGTAAGTGAGTGAGTGAGTGTGTGCTGAGTGAATTCATTGTAGAGAAGTGTTACCTCTCCAGTCCACCCATCTAAGACAGAAGTAAAAAGGTGGTCACTACCTTCCTCTCCACAACATTAGGAAGCGCAAATGTTCCTCAGGGCTGCAAACCTTGAAATCTAAGATGTGAATTAATGAAATGTGCAAAGTGCCGCTTTTCCTTGACTGGAGGCCATGCTGCCCCACTCAGAAGTGAGTGTGTTCACCTCGTTCCTTCACGCCTAGACGTGCTCCACAGGAGAGGTGCCGGATGAGAGGCCTATTTCATACATGTTTCCTCTAAACCAGGACTTCATTCATTTATGTTTAATAGGCAATGCCTGTTAGATTCGAGTAAAAGGGGGGGGAGGGAGGCTTTGATGACCTTTCTTAATATGTGAGGAATGAAGTTGGAAAATTGACTTCCATGTTTTCATATTGTGTGACTGTCTACTGTAGGCGCATAGGAATGGTTGGAAACAGGAAGATGGCCATGTGAAGTACATAACCTGCCTGTTTAAAAAGAAAAATCCAGTAAACCTGAACTAGGATGAAAATGGAGACTAGAGGAGAAAATGGTGAATTTTGGTGGAAATTACAGATTTGAGGTGTAGAAGTATAGAAGCGATTAGAAATAAACTGTGAAGAGCAAAAGCAGTTCAAGGCTACAAAATAAACGTTCAGAGAGGGGGAAAGGGGTTGTACTGTATTCTATATGCAGACCAAGTAAGTTTTATTTTTTAAAAAAATATATGTTTTCACTGATAGAGAGACAGAAACATCAGTGAGAGAGACAACATCTATTGGCTGCCTCCTGCATCTCCCCCACCCCTGCTGGGGATCGAGTCTGCAACCAGACATGTACCCTGACCTGGAATTCAACTGTGACCTCATGGTGCATAGGTTGCTGCTCATCCATTGAGCCACACTGGCCAGGCCAGATCCAGTAAATTTTGAAAACAAGATGTCTCTTCTGTTTGCATATTCCTCAACTGAATGTATTGTATATTGAGCAAACGTTGTTCAGATTTCAGCATCTAAAGTCTTAATCAGTTCCTGTGCTAAACACTTTATAAATTCCTATTTCTGGGTTTTGAGTGTCTTTATAAAGTTTTGTTTTGTTGGGGGTTTGGGGTGTTTTTTTCCCCAAAAAAATAAATGTAGAAAACCTGGCTGGTCCTTATCTTCCCCTTTACATAAAAGTTGTTACCGTATTTGCCGGCGAATAAGACGATTTTTTGGCCCTGAAAAATATGCCTCCAAGTGGGGGGTCGTCTTATACGCCAGGTACACTTCAGATAGACTGCCCATAGTGCTTGCCCCGTGCCATAGTGACCTCCCGATGCCCGCCCACTTCATTCCACATACCGTTCAGGCATCAGCAGCGCTGCTGGGTGTATGCTCGGCTGTTATGCGATTTTGCTGTTATGCGATTTTATTAATTTCCTTCCTTCCCCTGGCTGCCGGTAACAGTTTTCCTCGGGTACCCGGGACCCAGGCCTTTGGTCTGGCCACAGCAGAGAAGTAAAGCCTCGAAGCTAGGCTTCTCCGCTGTGGCCGCTGCGAGGCTTGGCTTCTCCCTCTGCAGCGGAGAAGGGAAGCCTCTTCAGTCTTCAGTCTTCACTCTAGCCAGAGCCTTCAGTCTTCGTTCCATGCCTGCGTATGCAAATTAACCACCATCTTTGTTGGGTTAATTTGCATACTCATCCTGATTGGCTGGTGGTCATAGCGGAGTGACACCAATTTGCATGTTTCTCTTTTATTAGTGTAGATTATATGTCCTTACACATAATACATATTCTTAGCTAAAAGCAGTGCAGTGTATTTTACAGTCATATTCTAAAACCCTCTTTTTAATATATGCCATATAAAAATTGTACCATAAACTTTTGAAACAGCAAAACAATACACTAGTACCTATTCTCCTATACTATAACTGTTTATGAAATAGCAAGGTATAATTAATTCAAGTGATTTTAAAGTTCTTTATTATATTGATCTCATAGCATATAGTTATTAAATTTGCATGTAAGTAGCCCTAGCCGGTTTGGTTCAGTGGATAGAGCGTCAGCCTGCAGACTCAAGGGTCCCAGGTTTGATTCCGGTCAGGGGCATGTACCTTGGTTGCATGTACCCAGTGGGGTGTGTGCAGGAGGCAGCTGATCGATGTTTTTTTCTCAATTTTTCTAACTCTCTATCCCTCTCCCTCTCTGTAAAAAAAAAAATCAATAAAATATATACATATTTTTTTAAAGTTGGTACTTCTTAAAGTTTTTCTCAGAGGGTCCCAGCACACCCGAAGTGCAGGTGACTGGGCCTTTGGGTGAGTACGTGCGTATTTCCAGTCGGGACTCTAAACAGTAACCACGTCTCTGGAAATAGTAACAGATTAGCAGAGCCAAGAAAGGCATGTTCTTTGGGGGTGAAGAGCCCATTTACTCCTTTTCCTCTCCAAGAGTTTGGAGGCAGTTACTCTGATGTCTTCACAAAAATCATTTTTATCATATCCAACATGCCTTTCAGAAAATTCAAGGCCCTAATCCTGGAAAAAGGTTAAGTAAGTACATATTATGTAGGGGTGTCGGTGATAGCCTGTGTTTTTACATTCGCTAGAACACCTGCTCAGGACAATTAATACTTCAAAAAATCATTTTGCCCTGACTGGTTTGGCTCAGTGATAGAGCGTCGGCCTATGGACTGAAGGGTCCCGGGTTCGATTCCAGTCAAGGGCATGTACCTTGGTTGCAGGCACATCCCCAGTAGGTGGTGTGCAGGGAGCAGCTGATTGATGTTTCTCATCAATTTTTCTAACTCTCCCTCTCTGTGAAAAATCAATAAAATATATTTCAAAAAAAATTTTGTTGTATTTGTAACTATTACTGATTTTTGTTAACCTTTGGTTTGGGACCTGTTTATTTTTTAATTTTTTAAGTATGTTTTGCCCAGCTGGCTGAATAGTTTAGCATCAACTCATGAACCAAGAGATCACTGGTTTGATTCCTGGTCAGGGTACATGCCCAGAATGTGGGCTCAGTCCCCAGTAGGGGGCCTGCCGGAGGCAGCCGATCGATGATGTTTCTCATCAATATTTCTATCTATCCCTCTCTAAAAAATAAATACATAAATAAATAAAATTTAAAAAATATTTTTATTGCGTGTCCAGGGTGGCTCCATGGCAGTGGTTGAGCATCGACCCATGTCCCAAGAAGTGGCTGGTTCGGCCATGTGGGACTTGTTTATTTTTAATATTAAACTTTATTAAAGATGTATGGCTTAACTACAATAACATTTAAATACATACGTTTGATAAATTTATACACCTATGTAACCATCACTCCAGAATACTTCAATCACTACAAAAAGTCCTCTTGCCTGGCCAGTGTTGCTCAGTAGTTGAGTGTCAACCCAGGAACCAGGAGGTCACAGTTCAATTCCCTGTCAGGGTACATGCCCGGGTTGTGAGCTCAATCCCAGTAGGGGGTGTGCAGGAGGCAGCCGATCAATGATTCTCATCATTGGTGTTTCTATCCCTTTCCCTTCCTCTCTGCAATCAATAAAAACATTAAAAAAAAAAAAAAGTCCCCTTGGTCTCCATCCTAGTCACTTCCTGCCTACTCCCGTTCCCTGGCAACCGCTGATCTGCTTTCTGTCACTGGATTCAATTGCTCTTTTCTAGAATTTTCGTATACAGTGTACACTTTTTTTTTCCATCTCACAATGCCGCATCCCTCCCAGCTTTAAGCTCCCTGGAATCACTCTCTGCTTTCTGTGTATAGATTTGCCTACAGTATGTATTCTAAGCCTTAGAAACCGCCGTCACAGTGGGAGAGCTCAGCATCTCTCTCAATTCCTGACAGTTCAAGCAAACAACCAGCAAAACAAAGGGAACGCCACAGTTACAAGCTTGAGCTAAGGGGCATCATGGTGCATTCTGCATCCAGCAACAAGAGAGAACATACTCATTCTCTCAAGCACACGTGGAACATTTACAAGAACTGATCAGGTGCAAGACCATAGCGTCTCAATAAATGTTTAAAAATTAGACCACATTAAGCACATTACAATACAATTAAGTTATATGACAAGAACAAAAACACTCTAATTGCTGACAGCTCCAGAAGCGGTGTTGAGTAGTGGTGAACAGCAAGTATTCTGAAAACCAAATCATGATGCATATCTGAAACTAATATAGTGCTATTTATACCTAAAATTTTTTTAAAGCACGTATTCTTGAGCATGGGTTCAAGAATATGACTTACTAGGCACATGTTTTCAGGCAGATTTTGTAAATTCCATGTGCCTCTCCAGATGCAGAATGAGGCTGGCTAGCAATCTACCTCTTGTGGTCATCACTCAAGT
>NW_006299391.1:91555-99216 GCF_000327345.1 Myotis davidii | reverse complement strand
AGGGATCAGAGTTCCAGCTTTCAGACACACAGTAGGACTGCACTTCCTGGCTCCCTCTGTTTGAGCAGGTCGATCTGACTAGTGCTGGCTAACTAGCGACTGGAAGTGGTCTGCCTGAGACCTTCTGGAGCCCACTTCCCCCTCTAGCTTCACAGCCAGTGGCATCCAAGACGGTGTTGCTCTGCGCCCACCCCAAGTGATTAAAATTAACAGAGGTCCGTCTGCCTCAACCCCCCACAAAATAATGAAGGCACTGTGTTACAAGGGAGAAAACTCTTCATTTAGGCACAGACTCCAGGGGCTTGTTACCACAGCATAACCCCCCTGGTATAGGTATCCCAGCTGATAGGAATGGAATCCCACTGAAGAACAAAATCCTACAACGCGCCTGATAACTTCAAAGGTAGGTAATGTGCCAATGAACTTGGTCATAGGAGAAGCTGGAAAACCAAGTGTCAGTAGCACTGATTGGCAGCGTTGCTTCCATTTAATAATTTACTCCAAGAAACGGGTGGGTTCAGAAGGAACCTGGCCAGTTTGCGAGCAGAAATGAAGACAGAGGGACAAGGACTTAAGCAAGGATGTGACTAATGATGGACCAGGAAGTCTTAGCCAGGTAAGGAGGGAGGATGTGGGCAGGCGGGTTGAAGGGGTGATTGAAGGTGGTGTCAAGGGCGTTAGAAGTCCTCGTGGGGGTGGATTTGGGGTTCCTAAAGGCAGTGAGGGGGACAAATAAGTGGGGTTGGGTTGGGAGAAGATTAAAATCATATGAGTAGCCCAGCCAGTATGGCTCAGTGGTTGAGCATTGACTTATGAACCAGGAGGTCATGGATTCAATTCTGGGTCAGGGCATACGCCCAGGTTGTGGGTTCAATGGGGGGCATTGCAGGAGGCAGCCAAACAATGATTCTCTCTCATCATTGGTGTTTCTATCTCTCCTTTCCTCTCTGAAATCAATAAAATAATAAAATAAATAATAAAAATATTTTTATTTTATTGTTTAAAATATTACAAATAGTAATAAAAATATTTTTGTTAGAAACCACATGAGTAGGCCTAGCTGACGTAGCTCTGTGGTTAGGCCTCAATCTATAGGCCAGGAGGTCACCGTTCGATTCCCAGTCGGAGTGCACCCCTGATGTAGTCGAGGGTCAGGGCCATCTGAGCGCCATGGGGGTCAGCTCGCTGCGAGGGGCCCCAAACTAAAGGCTGTGGCATCTTATGGTCCTGGGTGGGTGGTTTGGGAGCGAGGGGAAAAGGCTTTGGGAGCGTTCTGAGCGCTGAGTCAGTGTGGGGCGTGCAGGAGGCAGCCAATGGAGTCTCTCGCTATTGATGTTTCTATCTCTCTCTCTCCCTCTCCCTTCCTCTCTGAAATCAATAAAAACATTTTTTAAATCACATGAGTAGGTGAGAACAACAATGTTTCCATAGAAACCACCTCCAGCTTCTGCCTCAGCAATGCTCCTCACGTGGCAGAGCTGGAACACTCTGCCTCTCACAGTGGCTGCCACACGCAGCCAGGCTGCTTGCGTATTGTTTCCAGGCAGAGGCTCTGGTGCGGTCCAGGGGGGGAGAGGTGGGTGCGGGCCATGGGGGGAGAAGTGCCTGAAGGACAGTGGCCGATGGGGGGCTTGGTGGCTGCCAGGGACTGAAAATGTCAGACATGAGAAATAAAAGGGCAAAAGGCAAGATTGTGGAAAGAAACACAAGGTTTTTTGCTCAGGTGATAGAAAAGCCCATTCAAACCAACTTCAGTATTGGGAACCCTACGTAGAGTCTGGAAAGGGCGGTAACCATGTATAATCGGCTCCAATGCCATGTCTCAGGCCTGACAAAGGGAGGCGCCCACAAAGGCTTCCCCTGGCACACCTCCCGGGGGTGGGGGGCCGCCCTTCCCATGCCAGGCCTGGGGCACAGGTGCCGCACTGTGGTCTTTGAGGGGGGCCTCAGACCAGGGCTCAGGGCACCTGGCTCCTATCCATCACCACCATTTCTAGGCCTCCTTCAGGTCCCTCCGCCTCCTGGAGAGTGGGGGCCCTGAAGATGCCTGTCCCCTCTGACTCAGGGCTCAGAACTCCCCCACTCCCAGCCTTTCCCCCTCGCTCCCAAACCACCCACTCAGGACCAGAAGATGCAAGAGCCTTCTGTTTGGGGCCTCTCGGAGCGAGCTGACCCCCATGGAGCTCAGGTGACCCTGACACTGGACTAGGGGGCCCCATTCTGTGGGAGAAGCGGAATGGGGGCGGGCTCAGCGATTTCTCCAAGTTTAGCTTCTTGCTCATTCCATGGGAGTCGGTACAGATGCTCCCGATACATCCATCGGCGGTGGAACATACCAGAAGCTGAAAACATGCACCTCACCTACCCAAGAGGCTGGCCCGCCTCAGACGTGCTCGGAACACTCACATGGGCCCCAGATGGGCAAAGGCATGAACACAGACCACCGTATAATGAAGCGGTGAAAGCCTGTGTGTTCACTGAATACGGCACTGAAAGCGCAAAGCACAATGGCCGGACGAGTCCTCGCCATTCACCTCCACGGCTGAACGCGCCTGGCACACAGACAGACGTTTGTAGACATAATTGGGCGGAAAAACACAAAACAGTGTCCAAAAACCCTAGCGACCCAGCACCTGCAGGGGATCCCTCCGTCGCGGGGCTGCCCAGGGGTGCTCAGCCCAGCGTCCGGAGAGAGGACCACACCCAGGGGTCACCAGCCCCGGAGAAGATCAAAATCCTAAATCTGAAGGACAGTGTCCACTGCACACCGACAGCCTTCGCACACACACTGTCAAGGTGAAAGCCGCCAGCTGCAGCACCGTAAGCGGGGACCACCTGTAAGCACTAGACTAGGCTCTCATGTTTGGCTCCCTGCTCTCTGAGCCACTCGGACCCGGGCCGCCCCGGCTCAGCAGAGCTTCTGACCAGCACCAGCCACACAAACACTTCACACCTGGTGTCCGGCACAGGCGTCCCCCCTCCCCTGGAATCCGGGCCTCACAGAGGCCCCAGGTACCAGCAGGCACGCAGCAACGCTCAGCTGTTATTCTAAGCACCGTCCTAAGTCTGCCTTTCGCAATCACGGGATTTTAGGGGGGGGGGGGGCGCTGAATGCACATTAGAATCACCTGTGAGGTCTTCTAAGCCGGGCGGGAGCCAGGCCTTCCCTAGAGCATCTGATTTTCATTTCACTGACACAGAAAGACAGAATCTGCTCCACAATATCCCAAACCGCCCTCTTTCCAGCTCCACCAACTGGTCTGAACCCGGACCCAGGGGCAGGAAGTCACGGGGACGACTGCCATGCCCGCCCCCCTCTCCCCGCCCCCGCCCCCCGCTTGTGGGTCCAGCCTCAGGCCCGGGAAACCCCGCTTCCTCGTCTCCCCCAGGCCGTCCTCCAGAGAGGGCACGTTGCGCCCATTTGCAACGCAAGTCCAAGGCGTGGCTTGAGGGAGGCTGTTTGGAACTCCCCTGGGACCTGAGGCCTGGGGGTCTGCACCCTGGCTCCTGAGGCCTCCCAGGGGGTGCGCCGGCCGGGATGGGGAGCGAGAGGCGCAGGCCACGCACAGGCAGGCCCAGCAACGTCGGGGGCCTCGGACGCCGGCGCCCATTCCGCGGCCATGCATGAGGCTGAACCTCTCCGGCTCGGTTTTCCCGGTGCTTGCTCTCATTCTTAGTTTGAAAACAATGCATGTTAAAGTCAGAGACACTCAGCCCGCTCTGCCCAGGACAGAAGTGCCTGAGAAACGCGAATGGCGGAGAGCCCGAGCGTACTCACCGCGGCTCAGACGTGCGGCCTGCGGCTCCGAGCAGGGCTGCAGCTGGGAGGCGAACTGCCGATTTAAAGGAAGGGGTTTCAGCTGGTGTAAGAGCCTCCTCTGGACAAAGGTCCGTTCCCGGGGCTTCTCCCTCCCCAGCCTCCCTCCCTTCCTCCCCGAGGCAGCTCCCCGCTGCCCCTGCCGCCTGCTGTGGGCCCGAGGTTCAGCTCCCGCGGCCGAGCACCAGCCCCCCGACCCCCCGCACCTGCTGCGGGAGTGACTGCTCCAGCTGCTCGTCCTCTGACACTCACAGCGAGTTCGCCGGCTCCTCATGGGAAGCAGACCTCTCAGGAGGCCTGTAAGCGCCTCGCCACCCCAACGCAACCCCCGGCCTTTCTGCCAAGTCGCAGTCCTCAGCTGCCTGTCACCTTACACTGACACTAAGAGGAAAGACAGGAGGCACGGCACGCAGGGCTCCGTGCAGGTAATTCAGGTTGCACGGCGGTTCCTCCATCAGGCCTCAGGAGCTGGTGAGGCGGGCTCCTGTAGCTGAAAGCTCCCATCCAGCCCTCGGGTGGTGGGCTGACAGGTGCTGCCTCCAGTTCAAATGTCCAGGCCCTCACCCTCCAGGCGATCGTATTTGGAGATAGGGACATTAAGGCGGTCATTAAGGTTAAATGAGACCCTCAGGGTGGGGCCCTAATTTGATAAGGGTCTGAAGATGAGAGACAGGGAGGGGGAGGGGGAGGGGGTGTAGGGGGGTTAAGTGGTGATGGAGGGAGACTTGACTTGGGGTGCGAGGCACACAATGCAGGGTACAGATGATGTGTTGCAGAACTGTGCGCCTGAAACCTGTAGGATTTTGTTAACAAGTGTCATCCTCATAAATTAAATAAGAAGGAGAAAAAAAAGAAGAGAGACACCAGGGATTTCTCTTCCCTGCTCTTCCTCTGTCCCTCCCCTCTCCCTCCATGGCTCTCTCCGCCCCACCCCCACCCAGGCGCACACAGAGAAAGGCCGAGGGAGCCGCAGGGAAAAGGCAGCCTGCAGCAAAGAAGGAAGGCGCCACCAGGAACCACCTGCTGGCACCTTCACCTGGGACTTGCAGCCGCCAGAGCTGGGGGAAAATAAATGTCCATGGCAGAAGTCACGCAGACTGCAGGGTTTTGTTGTGACAGCTGAGCAGCCTAGGACACTTAGAGACACCATTTCCTGCCTCCTGGGAACTCACACATCCTCGGCTCTGGGAAGGTCGGGGGCCAGTGTCACTGCTCCCTGTGTTCTGGGCCTCACTGCCCACTGGGGCCTCCAGCCTGGTCCTTCCGTTCCACATCCCTTAGCCCTGACTCCCATATTCCTCTTGGTACTCACCGTGTCGCTCCATTGGCCAGGAATCCATCTGCAATGCAGAGACACTTTTAGGAGGTTGCTTTCATGCCCTGTGTCCAAGGTGGTCCCACTTCAAAGACTGAAGTGTGTGTGTGTGCACGCGCGCGCGCGCGCTCATGCAGGAGAAAGAAGCCAGGTGCCTGTGCTCGGTCCCCCTCCTGGGCCACAGACACCTGTAAGAAAGAACCCAGGGCTGCTCGTGGAGGCTGAGCCGTCTGGAGGGCGGGTGCTGTGAGGTTCTGAAAGGAATCTCCCTGTGCCCGAGGAGTCCATCTCCAGCCTCAGGGTTTCAGCCCAGCAGTGAATTCATTAGCCTAGGATCGGAGAGAGGGTTTGCAAAGCACAGGAGCCAGCATAGACCTCCGTGGAAGGGCCGTAGGGTTTGGAGTCAGATTCCTGTGGTTCTGGTTTCTGGTTGGGACCTTACCTGGGGCATCTTAAGCTAAAGCTCATCATCTGTCTGAACTGCCATCTCCCACCTGTGAAGTGGGAGTCAGGATCCTTGCTTTGCCGGGTTGCAATGAAAACTTTACATTTTATCTTTTTTTTAAAATTAGGACCTGCTTTTTGTTTGTTTGTTTGTTTGTTTCCTTTATTGATTTTTAGAGAGGAAGGGAAAGGGATAGAGAGATAAAAACATCAATGATAAGAGAGACTCACTGTTAGGCTGCCTCCTGCATGCCTAGTACTGAGGCACAGGCAGGTGTCCTGACCAGGAATCAAACTGGCAACCTCTTGGTTCATGGGTCAACGCTCAACCGCTGAGCCACACCGGCTGGGCAGGAGTTCACCTTCCATGGCAATGCCTGGTTCGGGTTTTTGTAGATGTGTACTCCATCCACCCTCTTCTTCCTGAATCAGTCTGGCCAACAAATCTGCATGGTAGCTCCCCCCCAAACCCCACTTTGTAGCTGTGTGGGTGTGGTGGGGGACTGGGTTGGGGAGGAGTGAAGGGGTGGCTGCCTTATTACAAATCTGATTTATCTTTTTTTTTTTTTTGGTTCAAAAAGTATGTCCTCAGAAAACGCAGACTAACCGTAATCTCTGCCCGAGCAGGTCTGAGAGACCCACTCTCCCAACGCTGCATTAGCGAGCAGTCACTCCCAACTACGGGGCCACCACCTTGGCAACTGGCAATGGGGATTTTCCAAATGTGTGAGTGAATGAATAAAGGAAAGGCCTTATTAAGGCCTCGTTTGGAGCATGCCCAGCGCTCCAGGCATTGCTCCCTCTCCCTGGAGTGAGAACCGTAATGAGATGCACCGAGTCCAGCAGCTCAGGGTCTGCAGGACATGCTCTTCAGAGACAGGGTCTTCCTGGAAGTCATTTTTCCAGATGTTTCTCAACACTTGGCGATGCCACTTTGGGTATGTGATGCCTCACAGTGGGATTCTGGGAGGTGGGTCCACTTCCTCCCCCCTTCTCCCTCCCCTCGCCCCTTCCCCCCACCTTGTTTTGCTGTTTTGAAATCTAAGAAAAGGGTAGAAGAGGGAAGTGGGGGAAAGACTGGGTGTGTTAGGCTATAGGACTGTTTATCAATATCCAACGCCCCTTCCTGGAGGGACTAGTGACTTGGCCAAAGTATAGGAAGTGCCCCTCAGTTCCAAGGGCAACTTTACAAGCTCATTAGCAATTGTCCAGCTCTTCCTGACCCTCCCGCCTCCCCCCAGGGGTTGAGGAAGCCTGTGTGAGCCCCTGGGGAGTCACTGCCCTGCTTGATTGGCGTGATGGGCCCCATCCCCAGCTATTGTAGGGATTGTTTCTGCAGCAAAACCCAGTGGGGCTCACGGATACAAGTGGATACCGTTTCTTTATGCCATTTAATAGTTAAGCGAAGGAGAGCAAAACAGCACACAAAGAAAACACAGACATGGTAACACTGAAGGCGGCAGGTCTGGGGGCGATCTCTCAGGGACAGTCCCGGCGGGGCTCTACTTGCTGCTGCGGCTCTTGGAACTGGACCGGATGGGCCGGTAGACGCCGACCACCACGGCGTGGTCTCGCTCATAGGGCTCCAGGGTCAGCTGCTCCTGGGGCTTCAAATTCTCCTGCTGCAGCTTCCTCACCTCCGAAGCGAACACCGCCTCGGCCGACGCGGTGGAGTCGATGCAGTTGGCCTTGATAGAGATGAGAAAGTGGCCCCCGTTGCGCAGGAAGGTGTGCGCGTTCAGAGCCAGGATGCGGGACTGGTCGGGCTGAGCCACGTCGGCGAAGATCACATCCACCATCCCCACGAGCATGCGGTACTTGAGCGGGTGCCGGGCATCTTCCAGGACCGGGATGATGTTGGTGCGGCTCTTGGCGACGTTGACCAGGTCGCGGCCGGCGCGGTGCGAGAACTCGACCGCGTAGACCAAGCCGTCGGGGCCGATGATGTCGGAGACGTGGGAGACCGTGGTGCCCGAGGCGGCGCCCAGGTACAGCACCTTGCACTTGGGCTTGATGTGGATCTGGTCGACCCCGCCCAGGATGGCCGCGGCCAGCTTGGAGCGGAAGGGGTTCCAGGTGCGGCAC
>NW_006299391.1:82086-90974 GCF_000327345.1 Myotis davidii | reverse complement strand
TGCCGGCTGCTCTCTCCCCTCCCCCACCCATCTGCTTCCTCAGGGACCCCTCCCACCTCTCCTGGGCTGCAGAAGCGGGCGTCTGGGCAGGACCGGGGGAGAGAAGCCTGGGCTTCGTCCTGGCTGGGCCGCTCGCGTGCTGTGTGGTCTCGGGAAGCTCACCAACCCTCTCTGCGGTTCTTGTTTGAACTTGAGCAAGTTTCTTGCGCTGCCTCTCATCATCCCATCTGTAAAGCAGAACCTGCCTCAAAGGGTTTCTTTTAAAAAAAATTTTTTTTATTGATTTCAGAGAGGAAGGGGGAGGAAGAGGGAGATATAGAAACATCAATGATGAGAGAGAATCATTGATCAGCTGCCTCCTGAACGCCCCCTAATGGGGATCAAGTCCAGATCAAGCCCGCGACCCAGAATCCAGCGGTGACCTGGTTCACAGGTGAATGCGCAACCACTGGGTCACCCCAGCAGGCTAAATGCATTTCTTTTGGTCAATCTTTTTTTTTTTAAATATGTTTTATTGATTTGAGAGATATATAGCAGCATTAATAATGAGCCCTGGCTGGTTGCTCAATGGCTAGAGTGTTGGCCCTCGGACTGGAGTGTTCCCGGGTCAATTCCCCGTTCCAGTCAGGATGCATGCAGGGGGCAGGCAATTATGTCTCTCTCTCAAATTGATGTTTGTCTCTCCCCCTCCCTTTCACTCTCTCTAAAAATCAATGGAAAAATATCCTTGGGAGAGGATTTTAAAAAATCGATGAGAGATAATCATCCATCAGCTGCCTCCTGCATGCCCCCCACTGGGGATCCAGCTCCAACGCATGTATGTGCCCTGACCAGGAATCCAGCTGTGATCTCCTGGTTCATGGGTCGATGCTCAACCACTGGGCGACATTGGCCAAGCTCTTTTGGTCAATCTTTTTATTGAGGTATAGTTTACATATACATAACAAAAGTGCCATTTTGTTTTGTTTTAAATCAGTGCACTGGTGTAGAACTTTAACCAATTGAGAATGGTTCTGGCACTCTTTTTAAAATATATTTTTTTTGATTTTAGAGAGGGAGAGGTATAGAGATAGACACATCAATGATGAGAGAGAATCATTGATCAGCTGGCCTCCTACATGCCCACTACTGGGGATCAAGCCTGCACCCCAGGCATGTGCTCTTGGCCAGAATCAAACCTGGGACCCTTCACTCTGCAGGCCAACGTTCTATCCACTGAGCCAAACCGGCTAAGGCGGTTCTGGCACTCTTATACAAGGTTGGTGGGAGTCCAAATTGGTACACATACGTGAACAAAACACTTAAACAATGAACCTAAACTTTGACTTAGTTAACTGCTAAAATTTTATCCTAAAGGGACAACCCCAGCAATGACCAGTGATGGTAGTTAGGACTAGCGGAGCAAGGGTAGTGATGAACACTGTTGTCATGGAAGGGGTGGAGGAGCTGAGATGAGTAGAAAAATACAAGAGATATTTAGAAGATAGAATTGTCCTCACTAGTGTGGCTCAATGGTTAGAGTGTTGGCCTGGGCACCAAAGGGTCACAGGTTTGATTCCTGGTCAAGCGCATGTACCTGGTTCAATGTGTTGTATCTCTCTCACGTCAACGTTTCTCCCTCTCTTCCCCCGCCTCTCCCTTCCTTTCTCTCTGAAAAAAAAAAAAAAAGCAATGGATATTTAGAAGATAGAATCCACAGGATTTTCTGACAGACTAGATATAGGAAGTCAGAAAGTGGAAACTTCCAACCATGGATTGCTAAGGTGTAGTGGCTCCAGCCCTGGTTGCTCTCTCAGCTCTGCTCCATGAACTGTGCGGAATCCCAGAACCTGTTCTGGGAGCATGAGGCAGCAAGAAACTGTTGATTCTTCAGAGTGAGTGGGTCAGACCCCTAAATCCTATAATGTGCCTCAGCAGAAGCCAAGAATCTCATATTTATCCTTGAATTCTGGTCCATATTTCAAAAATCCGTTCTTTCAGTCAGCAGTATCTTCTTGAGTACATAAAAAAAAAGAACCATTGGCACCAAGGACAGTGAACACGCCAATGCATAAGTTTTCGGGTTTGGTCAGCACCACGGACAGCGACACCAATTGGGGCTACTTTGGTGACTAGAGCCGGCTTCCTCGCCAGGAAGCCAACCCAAGAGCCGGGGAAGGTGATGGAAGCAACTGGCAGACCGCCCTATCAGAGGGATTACTTGCCTACTCCAGAGCGAGATAAAACGTACTTGAAGGCCAGGGGAAATGTCAGGCAGTGGGTACTGAAGGTGCACACATTCCATCTGGGCCAGGATTCTTGTCTCAAATTCATGGACAGCAGCAGTACCAGTTTTCCTGCGGGCCAGAGTGCCTCCTTAATGGGCACCAGAAGTCTATTTGCTGGAAGGTGGACAAGGCGTCAGAGAGCGCAATAGATGGTTCCCGACTCGACTTAGAGGTATCTGCTCGCATTACAAATTGAGGAGTGATCTCCAAAACGATGAGCTATGATTGATACTGTGAATTGGATTTCTCCCACATCAGAGCCTGTAATGGTTAATTTTATGTGTCAACTTGACTGGGCCACAGGGTGCTCAGATACTTAGACATTTGGGGAGGAACTAACTTGTCTGGATTCAGGTCAACAACTGGAGGAGCAGCTTTCTTCCAGAGAGAAGTGCTGGCAGAGGCCAGTGTTCCTTTGCTGAGGTCTCCAGGCCACAGTGTTGACAGGATGCCCCATATCTGAATCTCCATTAACCTGGCTCACAACTTTCCCCCCTTCCTGGCTATTCCCTGAGACCCAGCCCCGCCCTACTTATAGGCTCATTCAAGCCATTTCCAGTGACTTTTCCATACAACTGGCCTCTCTTGCCTCATGCTTTGGACTTTCTTAACATCTCTCAAATAAGCATCATCTGGCATCAGCATGCCCTGTACCTCTCAATAAGTGAACCTAGGCCTGGCAGAGGCCACCTGCTCTGGTTCAGTGTGGCCTCTCCTGGGCACCTCCAAACTCCACACAAGTAGCAGCCATCTGCAGATTGCTTTGGAGCTCATGCTGGGTGGCCCCAGGAAGGGCAGTTAGAGGCTGACTCTGAAACGTCTGAGAAGCCCAGAGCCAGTGTACCTGGTGATCAACTTTTACCATGCCGGTTTACAACCTTACCACCTACACAAGTGACACACTCAACGGGAGAACTCAGTGAGCACCAAAGCCCCACAGAAGTGAGTCCCGCCCTGTAGGGTTGGCTCCTGCAATGCAGCTCCTCAGCTGCAGTCGAAGCTAATTTTCCCAACCGATGGACCTGAGGGTCAATCCCTCACAGTATCGCCAACATAAATCAAGGCTCAATACAATAGGAAAGTGCACACAGCTCACACAGGGGCGCACCCGAAGTGCCCTGCTCAGGTGACTAGGGAGGCTGAGCCACAGGGCCCTACAGGACACCTGCTAACAAGGCCACTCTACTAAGTCCAGGCTGCTAAGACATAGCAGCTCTGCCTAATGAATAGAAGCAAGCACAGGGAAGCAGCCAAAATGCAGAGACAAACACATCACAAGTGAAAGAACAGGAGAAATCTCCAGAAAAAGAACTAAATGAAATGGAAGCAAGAAAACTATCAATACAGAGTTCAAAACAATGGTTAAAAGGATCTTCAAGGAATTAATGAGAACTTCCAGGAACTTAGTGAGAATTCCAAGGAAATTAGTGAGAACATCAACAACATAAAAAAGCAGCTTTCAGAAATGAAGCATACAATAACTGAAATAGAGTAATTTACAGGGAATCAACAGTAGAGTAGAGAATGCCAAGAATAAAGTAAGCAATTCGGAATATGAGGGTGAAAAAAACACCCAAGCAGAAAAGAAAAAAATAATCCAAAAATATGAAGATAGTGTAAGGAGCAGCCTCTAGGACAACTTCAAATGTGCCAACATTCACATCAAGGGAATGCTGGAAGGAGAAGAAGGGGAGCAAGAAACTGAAAACCTGTTTGAAAAAAATGACAGAAAACTTCCCTTATCTGATAAAAGAAATAGACATACAAGTCCAAGAAGCATAGAGTCCCAAACAAGATGAATCCAGAGAGGCCCACACCAAGACACATCATAATTAAAATGCCACAGGTTAAAGACAGTGAATTTTAAAAGTAGCAAGACAAAAGCAGGTATGCCCTAGCCAGTGTGGCTCAGTGACCAGAGCATTCATCCATGGACTGAAGGGTCCTGGGTTCAATTCCGATCAAGGGCATGTACCTTGGATGCAGGTTTGATCCTCAGCTCTGGTCAGTGCCTGTGCGGGAGGCATTTCTCTCTCATATTGATGTTTCTCTCTCTGTATCTCTCTCCCTCCCTTACACTCTCAAAGAAAAAAAAGAAAAGCAGTTAATTACCTACAAGGAAGCACCTCTACAAATGTCAGCTAATTTCTCAACAGAAACTATGCAGGCCAGAAGGGAGTGGCGAGAAATATTAAAAGTGATGAAAAGCAAGGACCTACAAACAATATTACTCTATCCAGCAAATCTATCATTTAGAATTGAAGGTCAGATAGAGCTTCACAGACAAGAAAAAGCTGAAGGAGTTAGTTTATCATCACCAAACCAGTGTTACATGAAATGCTAAAGAGGCTTAAGGAGAAGAGCTTCCTTTCTGATCCACCATCTGTGGTGGAGTCACTGCCAAGATGCAGATTCTGGTAAAAACTCTCATGGGGAAAACCATCACTCTCAAGGTTGAGTCCTCGGATACGATAGAAAATGTAAAGGCCAAGATCCAGGATAAGGAAGGAATTCCTCCTGATCAGCAAAAACTGATCTTTGCTGGCAGAAGGATGTACTTTGACTACAACATTCAAACGGAGTCCACTGTCCATCTTGTGTTGAGACTTCAGGTGGTGCTAAGAAAAGGAAGAAGTAGTCTTACACCACTCCCAAGAAGAATAAGCATAAGAGAAAGAAGGTTAAGCTGGCTGTCCTGAAATACTACGAAGTGGATGAGAATGGAAAAATCAGTCGCCCTCGCCGGGAGTGCCCTTCAGATGAATGTGGTGAAGTTTTTATGGCCAGCCACTCTGACAGACATTATTGTGGCAAATGTTGTCCAACCTATTGCTTCAACCAACCAGAAGACAAGTCATTGTATTTGGGTCAACAAAAGACACAAACTAAAAAACATAAAATAAAGAAATAAAAGATCAAAATATGAGTAATAAAATGGCAATACATGCATCTCTATCAACAACTGAATCTAAAAATCAAAATAAATGAACCAGGAATCTAATGAACAAAATAAACTGATGAATTAAATAGAACCAGAGGCATGGAAACATGGAGCAGACTGAAGAATCTCAGAGGGAAGGAGGGAGGTAAAGGGGGGAAGGGGGTGCCGGGAAGAGATTAAAGAATTTATATGGCTTTCGGCTCGGAAGAGGCTCAGGTGCAACTTTTTTCGGTTGTCCCGAATCTGGGTTCATCAGACACCAGCTGCCTCCACCATGCCGCTGTAGTTCAACCCCAACGAAATCAAAGTCGTATACTTGAGGTGCACCAGTGGGGAAGTGGGTGCCACGTCTGCCCTGGCCCCCAAGATCGGCCTCCCTGGGCCTGTCTCCAAAAAAGGTTGGTGATGACATTGCTGAAGCAACCGGTGATTGGAAGGGTCTGAGGATTACAGTGAAACTGACCATTCAGAACAGACAGGCCTAAATTGAAGTAGTGCCTCCTGCCTCTGCCCTGATCATCAAAGACCCGCCAAGAGACAGAAAGAAGCGAAAAAACATGAAGCACCGTGGAAATGTCACTTTTGATGATTGTCAGCATTGCCCGACGGATGCGGCACTGATCTTTAGCTAGAGAACTCTCTGGAACCATTAAAGAGATCTGGGGACTGCCCAGTCTGTGGGGTGCAATGTTGATGGCTGCCACCCTCATGACATCATAGATAATACCAACAGTGGTGCATTGGAATGTCCGGCTAGTTAAGAACTACAAAGGAAAAATGTTTCAATTAAAGATCATTTGACAACCAAAAAAAAAAAAGAATTTATATGAACATATGCATTACATATGGACAGACAGGGTGGTGAAGGCCTGGGATGGGGCAGGAACCAGGTGGAGGGGGGAGATGGGGGAGCGGGGAAAGGGGGACATCTGTAATACTTTCAACAATAAAGGTTTTTTTAAAAAGCAAAAAATAAATTAAAAAAATAATAAAATAAGGAGACTTATCCTATTAATGCCACATCCTGTGACCTCATTTAACCTTAGTTACTTCCTTACTCCACAAACAGACACTGAAAGTCAGGGCTTCAACATGAATTTTGGGAGACACACTTAAATCTATAGTAACGAGCTACTGTTCCAAAGGTCTTCTTTCTAGGAGAAACCTTAGAAATCATCAGTTTATCTTTTTACGGAATAAGAAACTGACAAATTAAAAATGGCGGTGGAGTAAGTGGATGCTGCGGACACCCTCTCACGTCCAAACTGGAATTACAATTAAAATACAGAAAAACTTACTGAATAATCAACGGCAGACTCCCTGGAAAGAACCTTGATAACTGAGGACCAAAAATGGAGACCGCATGGAGGCTGGTAGGAGGGATGGAGGTGTGAAAGGGCTGCCCGGGCCCCCACAGACAGGAGCTGAAGTTCTGGGGAGATATCTCAGCTGTGGGCAGTTGCCACTGAGAACTCTGGGGCCTAATCCCAAGCTGGGCCCCCAGCAGAGAGCACCAGAACTGGGAAAGGTACCCTCGTAATGTCTGCCAGGGAGAGACGGCTGGAAAGTCACGCACCCTCTTAAAGGGCCAACGCATAAAATTCCCTGTGGAGCCGTCCATCTTGTGCTCTGACAGAGGCATAGCAGTGTGGACTGAATTGAAGCAGGGTGAGAAGCCAGGATCGAGGGCTCTGGAGTGAGAGCTCAGAAGGCAGACGCCCTGGTTTCCCATGCTGAGCCATTCCCTCACCTGCAGAGGTAGTCTTTCTCATGCAGACAATTGCCATAGAGGTGGCACCACCTGAAGGGAAGACAACTGACCCACCTATTGGAAAACACCTTGCTCCTTACCAGACTGAGTAACAATGAGCCTCCGGGCAGAAACAGTTACCCTGGCCTACCCTGTTGAAGAAGTCTCTTGCCACACCTGTGGATGACTGCCGGCGTGCACATTAAGAGGAATTCTATCAGTCTGCAGCCAGAGGCAGTCTCTGGAAGCTTTGAGTCTTTTAGTCAGAAATAGCATCTGACACTGTCAGGCACCAGAGATTGGGAGGCGTAGAGGATCTACTTAATACATAGTCACAAACCCAAACAGGGAACCAAAATGAGGAAACAAAGACCCCACAAAGAAAAGAGCAAGAGAATTCTCCAGAAGAAGAGATAAATGAAACAGAGATAAGAAATTTAATCTGAGACAAACCTACAGCCAACCTCATACTCCATGGGTAAACACTAAAACCATTTCCCCTGAGAACAGGATCAAGACAGGGATGCTCACATTCATCACTCCTGTTCGACACAGTACTAGAAGTGCTAGCCATATCAGAAAAGAAGAAATAAAAGGCATCCAAACTGGAAAAGAAGTAAAACTGTCATTATTCGTAGGTGACATATTATACATAGAAAACCCTAAAAACTTCATCAAAAAACTACTAGACTTAATAAATGAATTCGTCAATGTAGCAGGATACAAAATTAACACCCAGAAATCTATGGTTTTTTTATATACCAATTATGAACTTACATAAAGAGAAACTAAAAAATAAATCCCATACTTTGCACAGTGGCAGTAATGTAGCCAATGATGTATATCTGAGGTCTGATTATTGCTAACTGAAAACAAAACAAACAAAAAAATCCCATATACCACTGCAACAAAAAAATTAAGATACCTAGGAATAAATTTAACTAAGGAGGTAAAAGACACAAACTCAGAAAACTACAGAACATTGAAAAAAGAGATAGAGGAAGATATAAACAAATGGAAGAAAATACCGTGTTCATGACTGGTAGCATCAACAACATTAAAATGTCCATACTAACGCCCTCAAAAAAAAATTAAAAAAATAAAATGTCCATACTACTCAAAACAATCTATAGATTCAATGCAATCGCCATTAAAATACCAATGGCGTATTTCACAGACCTAGAATAAACCCTCCAAAAATTCATTTGGAATTAAAAATGACCCCGAATAGCCACCACACTACTGAGAAATGAGGAAATGAAGTTGGAGGGATCACAATACTAGACATCAAGCTTTATTACAAAGCCACTGTTCTCAAAACTGCCTGGTACTGGCACAAGAACAGACATATAGACCAATAGAACAGAACAGAGAACCCAGTAATTGACCAAAGCCATTAAGCTCAGTTAGTATTTGATAAAGGAGGCAAGAGCATACAATGGAGTTAAGACAGTCTCTTCAATAAGTGGTGTTGGGAAAGTTGGACAGAAACATGCAAAAAATGAAACTAGACCACGAACTTACACCGTACACAAGAATAAACTCAAAATGGATAAAGGACTTAAATGTAAGTTATGAAACAAACAAACAAAATCTTGAAAGAAGCCATAGGCAGCAAAATCTCAGACAGTCTCTCATAGCAGTATGTTTACTGATAAATCTCCTAGGTCAAAGGAAACTAAGGAGAAAATAAACAAATGGGACTACATCAAAATAAAAGTTTTGCACAGCAAAAGAAACCATCAAGAAAACAAGAGAGCCCACTGCTTGGGAGAACATCTATATATATAAAAGCCTAAGCGACCATTACAACCAGTTGACCAAACAACTATGATGTAAACTGACCACCAGTTTGCAGATGCTCAACACAGGAGCTGTCCCCTGGTTGTCAGTGCACTCGCACAGCCAACCTCCCGTGGTCCCTCCCCGC
>NW_006299391.1:55458-81932 GCF_000327345.1 Myotis davidii | reverse complement strand
TAGAAAAAGGAACCTTCTGGCACTGCTGGTGGGAATGCAGACTGGTGCAGCCACTGTGAAAAACACTATGGAGTATCCTTAGAAAATTAAAGATTGAACTTTCATTTGATTCAGTAATCCCACTTCTAGGAATATATCCCAAGGAAACAGAAACAGCAGTCAGAAAGGATATATGTATCCCTATGTTCATAGCAGCACAATTCACCATAGCTAAGATTTGGAAACAGCCTAAGTGCCCATCAGCAGATGAGTGGATTAAAAAACTAGGGTACATCTACACAATGGAATACTTACTACGCTGATGTAAAAAAGAAAGAACTCTTAAAATTGGCAACAGTTGTCAAGGGGGAGAGGGGAAGGAGACATGTGTAATACTCTTTGTAATACTTTAATAAAAAAATAAAAAGATTGGCAACAGTTGCCCTAACCGGTTTGGCTCAGTAGATAGAGCGTTGGCCTGCAGACTGAAAGGTCCCAGGTTCGATCCGGTCAAGGGCATGTACCTTGGTTGCGGGCAACATCCCTAGTAGGGGGTGTGCAGGAGGCAGCTGATCAATGCTTCTCTCTCATCGATGTTTCTAACTCTCTATCCCTCTCCCTTCCTATCTGTGAAAAAATCAATAAAATATATATTTAAAAAAAATTGGCAACAGCATGGATGGACCTGGAAAGCATTATGCTAAGTGAAATAAGCCAGCTGGAGAAAGATAAATATCACACAATCTCACTCATTTGTGGAATATAATGAACAATATAAACTGATGAACAAAAATAGATCCAGAGAAAGAGAAGCATCGAACAGACCATCAAACCTCAGAGGGAAGGCAGGGAGGATGGGAGGAGGGAGGCGTAAGAGATCAACCAAAGGACTTGTATGCATGCATATAAGCATAACCAAATGGACACAAACACTGGGGGGATGAGGGCATGTTCTAGGGGGTGGGAGTTGCCAGGGAGAGGTCAATGGGGGAAAAAGGAGACAATATGTAATATTTTAAACAATAAAGAATTAAATATTTTTTATCTGAAACAGACTTCAGAATGATGGTAAGATGCTCAACAGCATGAGAAAAGATATAACTATGAAAAAAGAATAGTGGGAAATAAAGAATGACATAGCACAAATAAAGAACACATTGGAAGGCATACACAGCAGATTAAAGGAAGCTGAGTACCGAATCAGTGAATTAGAAGACAGGGTTGAAAAAAATCACTCAATCAGTGAACCAAAAAGAAAAAAATTAATTAAAAAACAGGAGATCTTAAGAGAGCTGTGGGACAACATGTGTGCCAGAAGAGGTAGAAAGGGAGGAAGGGATAGAGAATGTGTTTGAAGAAATAATAGCAGAAAACTTCCCTAACCTGGTAAAAGAAAGTCACACAAGTACAGGAGTTACAGAGAACCCCAAACAAGAAGAACCCAAACAGGCCCATGCCCAGACACATCATAATGAAAATGCCAAAAATCAGAATAAGAAACTTGAGATCAAGGCTAGCTAGCTTGTCCACACTACAAGTCCTATAAACAGCAAATTTCTATAAATTGATTATCTAAAAATCCCCACAAACGGGCTCTCCTATGTCATGAAACTGTTGGCCGATATGGAAATGCAAAGCATGCCAACACAAAAGAAAGAAAATTTAAAAAAATTTCAACTGAGCCCTGTGGGTTTGGCTCAGTGGATAGAGCCTTGGCCTGTGGATTGAAGGGTCCTGGGTTTGATTCTGGCCAAGGGCACATGCCCAGGATGTGGGCTGAATCCCCAATAGGGGGTGTGCAAGAGGCAGCCAATCAATAATTCTCTCATGATTGATGTTTCTCTCTCTCTATCCCTCTCCTTTCTTTTCTGAAACCAATAAAAATATATTAAAAAAATTTTTCAACTGACTCATGTACTTTCATTAACCTCAATAAAATTTTTATAACCTGAATTTTATTACATACCATTATAGTTATAACTTATTAAGATCAACTCGAAGGTTTCTTTAAAGTTGGAGACCCTTGGAAACAGCATGGAGTAATACCATTCATTTTTATTAAGCACTTGTTTCTCAAGGAATTGTGTTAGTTTCTTTACTTAAATTCTCAGTTCAGTGTTGTATTGGAATATTACGTTAACTAATGTCTCAGGCATCACTATTAGCCTAACTTCTGCTGACCCCTTACTGTCATAAAAAATCTCTACCTTCTTGCCCTGGCTGGTGTGCCCAGGGCAGTGATTAGAGCATCGGCCCAGGCACTGAAGGGTCACTGGTTCCTGGCCAAGGGCACATACTTGGGTTGCAGGTTTGCTCCCTGCCCCCGGTTGGGGCAAGTGCAGGACACAACCAGCTGATGAATCTCTCTCATAACGACGTTTCTCTCTCCCCCTTCCTTCCCTCCCTTCTACTCTCTCTGAAAAGCAATGGAAAATATATCTTCAGGTGAGGATTAACAACCAGAACATACTTCTCCACCTGCTGTCTTACTAGCAGAACTACAGTTTTATGGAGTGAAATAATATACCAAGCTCAGGAAATGAATCTTGACTGATCTAAGTAAATCATGGCAATCCTGTCGTTTAGATCAGTGGTTCTCAACCTTCCTAATGCCGCAACCCTTTAATACAGTTCCTCATGTTGTGGTGACCCCAACCATAAAATTATTTTCGTTGCTACTTCATAACTGTAATTTTGCTACTGTTATGAATCGTAATATAAGTATCTGATATGCAGGATGTATTTAGGCGACCGCTGTGAAAGGGTCGTTCGACCCCCAAAGGTAGTGGTTCTCAACTTTCCTAATGCCGTGACCCTTTAATACAGGTCCTCACGTTGGCGTGACCCCCAATTTCATTGTTATAAATTGAACATAATTAAAGCATAGTGATTAATCACAAAAAACAGTATGTAATTATATATATGTTTTCCCAATGGTCTTAGGCGACCCCTGTGAAAGGGTTGTTCGATCCCCAAAGGGGTCACGACCCACAGGTTGAGAACCGCTGGTTTAGATTTTCATGAAACTGTTTTTCCAGCTTCCCTTGCAAGTAGGACCAGCTTATGACCAATGAGACGTTGAGTTAATCTGGACCTTCAGGAAATTTTCCAGTCTGCTATATTTCCATGCTCCTTCCTCTGAACCCAGGTCTAGTATATGGCTAGTGCCATCTTATACTAAATGGAAAGAGCTTAAATTTGGGAGTTAGATATACATGGATATGAATCTCAATTTAGTTCCCGAGCTATCCAGGGCAATATCCTTATTTCTGTGGAACGTCACTTTTGTCACTTGTCAACCCCTTCCCCGGCAGAAACGTGTATACTCGTTTTCACAAAATGTTCTTTTTCAGTCGTCGACGAGTATACTAAGAAAATATGGTTAAAAAATATGGTTTATAGGAAGACGAGTTACAAACTGTTTTCATAACCAGCATCAAAAATACTATATAGAACCAAAATAAAAAAATTAGTCTGAAAAAGAAACGTTTTTAACAAAAAAATTGTTGGGGAAGGGGTTAAAATAGGCAAAAGTATCTATGATAGAACAATGGAATAAGGGATAAACAATGAAGGTTTGAAAAGTTCATGGAGCCTATAGTGGGGTTCAATAAGTGGGATTCCTTATCTAATTAAATTTAATGAAAACATCCCTGTCACGCCAATCAACACTCACCGTGGCACACAAAACCTGTGATTCCATGCCCTCCACCAAGTCATTTTGATTTAATGCTCAGCAGAAAGAACACATTTGTGATGGCAATTTTTTTTTCTTTTCAGAAGCCTAGTTGTTAGAGATAAAGAACCACATATTATATAGGTAGTTGACAAATTTCCTTTTACTTGTTTTTATATCCACATGATTGTAAAAAAGCCAACAGTGCGAATGGCCACTTTGGTAAAAACACACAGTGTTCAAACCTAGAAAGATTACATTCTTTGGACGGGTTTTATTCCCAGGATATCGAACCCTTTGGCCATGACAGCAGTCACTGCTTCACACAGCAGCATACGGCCCATGTTCACCTTCAACACTTTTCCTGAGAAGACAGAACAACAAAGATAGTAATTAATTTGTTTTTCATTTTGAAAATCGTTATTAAAGGATCTATGTTACTTCTGGATTTTACTGAGAATTGAATAGCCCAACCCATAGATTGGGCTTTAACTAGAATCACCTTTACCTTAAACTACAGAAACAATCGAACTAAAGGTGTTTCTGTTCAAGCCCGAGCTGGTTTGGCTCACTGGATAGAGCGTCGGCCTGGGGAGTGAAGGGTCCCAGGTTTGATTCCGGTCAAGGGCATGTACCTTGGTTGCAGGCACATCCCCAGTAGGGGGTGTGCAGGAGGCAGCTGGTCGATGCTTCTCTCTCATTGATGTTTCTAACTCTCTATCCCTCCCCCTTCCTCTCTGTAAAAAATCAATAAAATATATATTTTAAAGGTGTTTCTGTTCAAAAAGTCTCTTTTTATCTGATAACTAGAGGCCCGGTGCACAAAATTCATGCGGGGGACGCGGGGGGGAGAAAAGGGTCCCTCAGCCCGGCCTGCACCCTCTCGCTATCTGGGACCTTTTGGGGGATGTCTGACTGCAGGTTTAGGCCCGATCCTGCAGGGATTCCTGCGGATTGAGCCTAAACTGGCAGTTGGTCATCCCTCTCGCAATTCGGGACCCGCTGGCTCCTAACTGCTCGCCTACCTGCTTGATCACCCCTAACCACTCTGCCTGCCTGATCAGCCCTAACCACTTGCCTGCCTGCCTGATCGCCCCTAACCACTCACCTGCCTGCATCATTGCCCTTAACCCACTCTGCCTGCCTCATCACCCCTAACCACTTGCCTGCCTGCCTGATCGCCCCTAACCACTCACCTGCCTGCCTGCCTGCCTGATCGCCCCTAACTATTCTGCCTGCCTGCCTGATCGCCCCTAACTGCTCGCTGGGGGGCAGGGCCGTTCTGGTGTCTGGTTGTTCTGGTCATTCTGCCATTTCAGTCACTGGGCTTTTTTTTCTTCTTTTTTTGGGCTTTTATTATATAGGATAAGACAACAGATACAAGATTTGAAATTATTACAAGTGTAAATTTCATCTTCCCATTTAAAATTTAAGAGTTCTTTCCCAGGCCTTAAGGTCTTACGTAAGTATAAACTTTAATACCACGATAATGGTGAGATGTTTTTTCTTAATAAAGTTTCAGTTCACAGGCATGAACCTCAGAAATATCTACTTGCCCTGTGACATATTAATTCACTCTATTTCAATAACTTTGTAACATGACAGAGCAGAAAGCCTAAGATAAAAAAATATATAATTCCCCCCACCCCAAGGGCAGTTTTGCATTATTAAGAACCCCCAAAGACTTGTCCTGGAACCCTCAGCCACACTGAAATTATCCCATTCCTAGTGAATGGTCTTCTAATTGTTTCCTTTGGAGACTTATGGTTTTATACCATGTGCCCAGGGGTGGGAAAACTATAGACTATATCGAAATGGAAAGAATTCCATTTATGCTTTTATTAGAGCTAGTGCAATTTTGTCATTATATATGAAAACCACCTATACCCAATTCAAATAAATGCCTTTAGGTGTCCCTTCTGCAATGTGACCAGCGGACATGGCACTTACCAGTTTGCCGATCTTTCTCCACACAATAGCAGTTATCATAAAATTCAGTGAAAGTAGTTGCCAGCTCATAGATATAATCACAGAGAGTGTGGAGAAACAGGTCATCCAAAATCTTTTGCAGAATCTCAGGGAACCGTAGGATACACCGGCCCAGTTTCCATTCCTTCTCGTGGTCCAAGGTGATCTCGGTCTCTCGAGCGGCTTTCCGGAGCATCTCTTCATCAATATTGGCCAGACGAGCAATAGACCTGGAAAATCAGGCAATACCAACCACCACCATTCCTCTGTTAGGCACATTCTCCTTCACGTGAAAACATGGAATAAGAAGTGACTGATATATTATAAGAACTGTCATTTTGGGTTCAAACAAGACAATGCTGTACCCACAATTACCTGATTCTGGTGAAGGCATACAACAAGTAAGCAGCTGTGTTTCCTCTATCGTCCAGCATTTTGTCAAAGGAGAAGATGTAGTCATTCAACCGGTTATGGGAGAGATCAGCATATTTGATACAGCCGTAAGCAACGGATGTCTGAGCAGCCTTCAGTTCCTCTGGGGTTAGAACCTTTTGGAGAAACAAAAACAAGCCTCACAGCTTACTGACCACTGCCTTTGTCCTGGTGTCTCATGGGCAGAATAGGGAGCATCTATTGATGCTCCTTTATCACTGAACTGTGGAACAACATGAGCCCATCCACAAAGAAAATAATGAAAATACAACTCATCATACTACGCATAACAAAGAATGTTTCTATGAGAAACTTGATATGTAAAGTATAAGGTGTCAGTTTGAATTTTTTTCCAATGTATTCAGGAGATATAAAAGTGAAATCAATTAGTAAGTTATACCCACTTCATTCCATAAAGATTCTGAGGTAGCAGAGAGCAAACAAGACAGTAAAATAAAAACTAAAAATTAGGGTAAAGTAATTAATTGAAATCAAAACGGTGTCAAAAGTAGGAGGAAGAATTCATGTAGTTTTGCCAGTATCTGGTCATACATTTTTTTAAATTTAATGTATTTTTATTGATTTCAGAGAGGAAGGGAGAGGGAGAGAGAGAATAGAAACATCAATGATGAGAGAGAATCATTGATCAGCTGCCTCCTGCATGGCGCTAACTGGGGATTGAGTCTGCAATCCAGGCCATGTGTCCTGATTGGGAATAAAAATGTGACCTCTTGCCCTAGCTGGTTTGGCTCAGTGGATAGAGCCTTGGCCTGCGGACTGAAGTTTCCCAGGTTCGATCTTGGTCAAGGGCATATGCCAGGGTTTGCGAGCTCGATCCCCAGTAGGGGGCAAGCAGGAGGCAACCAATCCATGATTCTCTCTCATCACTGATGTTTCTGTCCCTCTCTCTCCCTCTCCCTTCCTCTCTGAAACAGATTTTTTTTTTTAAAAGGTGTGACCTCCTGGTTCATAGGTCGACGCTCAACCACTGACCAACTCTGGCCAGGCTGGTCACACATTCTGAACTATTATTAGGCCACAAGTAAGTAATTAAAGATTTCTGTTCTGAACTTGATTAAGTAGCTTATAGTAGACCAGTGATGGAGAACCTTTTGAGCTCAGCATGTCAGCATTTTGAAAAACTCTAACTTAACTCTGGTGCCGTGTCACATATAGAAATTTTTTGATATTTGCAACCATAGTAAAACAAAGACTTATATTTTTGATATTTATTTTATATATTTAAATGCCATTTAACAAAGAAAAATCAACCAAAAAAATGAGTTCGCCTGTCACCTCTGACACGTGTGTCATAGGTTTGCCATCACTGTAGTAGACTAACCTTTACACCAGAAGCAACTATTTAAAAGCTGGATACCCTTAGCTCGTTTGGCTCAGTGGACAGAGTGTCAGCCTGCAGACTGAAGGATCCTGGGTTTAATTCTGGTCAAGGGCGCATGCCTGGGTTGGGGGCTCGATCCCCAGTAGGAGGGTGTGCAGGAGGCAGCTGATCTATGATTCTATGTCATCATTAATGTTTCTCTCTCTCTCTCTCTCTCTCTCCTCTCCCTCTCCCTTCCTCTCTGTAATCAATAAAAAATAAATAAAAACTGGATAAATTAACTCGGAAGCTAGAAGACAATGGAACATTGTTTTTAAAATGCTGAAAGAGCCCTGGCTGGTGTGACTCAGTGGTTGAGTGTCGTTCCATGCACCAAGAGATCGTCGGTCGATTCCCAGTTGGGGCACATGTCTGGGTTGTGGGCTTGATCCCCAGTAGGAGGCATGCAGGAGGCAGGCCTATTGGTGTTTCTCTCTCCCCCTTCCTCTCTCTCTAAAAAACATAATAAAAATGAAATGCTGAAAGAACAGCTGACAAACTGGAATCTTATACCCAATAAAAACATCCAAACTGAAGGCAATATAAAGATGCTTTCAGACAACTACTGACAAAATTTGTCACTAGCAGACTTGTACTATACACACACACACACCCAAAATGCTAAAAGGAGACGTTCTGACTGAAGAAAATAATCCTAGGTGGAAGTAAAAAAACTGCAGGAAGGAATAAAGTACACAGGAAAGCTAAATGTGTGGATAAATAGTAATAAACATTTCCGGTTTAAAACAAACACTGAGCAGAAGACTGAACAAACCCTTCACAAAAGAAAATATATAAATGGCTAATAAGCATATGAAAAGTTAGTCAACATCATTGCTCATAGGGAAATGTAAATTTTAACCACAGTGAGATGCCACTACACACAAAAGAAAGGCTAAAAACAGACAAATCAAGTGTTGGTGAGGATGAGGCAAGTGGAATAATCATATATTACGGGTGGGAGCTCCTTGGAAATTTTTAGTAAAATTAAGTATAAGCCTCCCTGTTGTGTTGCCTATTCTGATGGCTCATCAGTGGCCTTGGGTGGTAGTCTGCTATGACTATTCTACAAATGCTCCCAGAGAAAGGAGCTCAGCAGATGCAGATTGGAGACTCAAACTGCCCCAGTCTGCAATACTTTCCCATCACTGGTTCAAAGCAATGCCGGGGAAACTACCAATAAGAAGCAGAGATACTATGCCACATTAACAAAGAGGCCATGTTTTGTAAACGCCAAAACTGTATTTTCAAAATAAATATTCAGCAACTCACAAAACAAACTTACTGTGCAATAAGATCTGAGTAATAAAGCCTGTTGTAAATGGACTGACTCCTTCCCAGTTCTATCGATAAAACAAAAACAAAATCACAACACAATGCATGGTACACCATATGCACATAGGCCTTGAATTACCTTGTCTCTTTCTTTTTCCTTCAATTTGTCCATGGATCGTTTTAGTCCTTCTTCCAAAAGGTCTATGAGGCGCACTGTTTCACCTGAACGTGTTTTGAACTTCTTTCTAAAAAAATTTATTGAAATTCCTAATTATATAGATTTTGAAACAGACCCGACTTAGAAATCTTTGAAAATGAAGGTTTGATACTGCCCTATTCCAGTTGGTAATCAGGGAAGATGCCAAAAGAAACAAACAGATACTTTCAAGTGTCCTTCCTCTATAGCCCTTAGCTTAAAGCATTCTATGCATTAGGTTCCTAATAGCATTCTCGACATGTTCATCTTTAATACATCCCCTAAGATGGAAAACAGCATTTGTTATTTTGTCTATTTTCCTGAACACTAAGTTTGGCTTAGCTGTTTTACTTTCTTAGTAAAATTATTAATAAAATACACATTTGGGAAGTAGGTGAATTCTTAACTGGAATCTCATTTGCATTTCTCTATTCAGTAACCAACCCTGAATGCTTATTATAATCAGGTGGAGAGCTTAAAAAACGCTTAAAACACAACAATGCTATAAATGAAACATGTTTTTCTATCTCTCACAAAGCCTATCAAAATAATTGTGATACTTCCCATTAAAGTTTTATTTTCAGAATTGCCTTAGAAAGGATCTTCCTGCCCTAGCCGGTTTGGCTTAGTGGATGGAGCATCAGCCTGCAGACTGAAGGGTCCCAGATTGATTCTGGTCAAGAGCATATGCCCAGGTTGTGGGCTCGATCCCCAGTGGGGGGCGTGCAGGAAGCAGCTAATCAATGATTCTCTCATCATTGATGTTTCTATCACTTCTCCCTCTCCCTTCCTCCCTGAAAAAAAAAAAAAAAGAAAAAGAGAAAAAAAAAGGATCTCCTTGCCCTTTATCATAGAATTGAAACACCTTTATTATCCCAGAATTCAGGAAATACTGCATGGCTTTCCTTATGCCATCCCCTCTTTGAGTGTCCAACAACTTGCAAATCTTGTCTGATGAAATGATATCCATTATAAAGCCTAGTCAAAGGGCTAAGGGAAGTCTTCCTTACCATCACCACTTTGAAAGAATTGGTCTTTTTTGTTGCTTCCTACCTGGGTAAATGTGGCAGCCTACCATATTTAAATATTTACACTAAAATGCTCGGAGATTCTGCCACCTATTTTTTGTTGAGATTTTTCAGCTTTAAGACATTTTACAATAAACAATTTATTGTTTTATTTATCACCCCTGTTATTCCTTGGATGCCTGTTTATTGAGCACCTGCTGTGAATGCATCAGCTGGATGCTCGAAGGTGTGTAGATGAAGGTACCCAGAACGTGGCTTCTTCCCTGAAGGAGCCTATCATCTGAAGCAGAGCAATTCTCTGTGGAGCCAGTTCAAGTGGTTAACTATCACTGAAATTCGTCTTCATTTTTAATGGTCTAGGATGCCATAATTACAAGATGCTGAGAGTGCAGAAATGTAAAACCACCACACAAAAACCCCTTAGCTATTACATGATAAGGAAGTTAAATGTCAAGATATATTTTGGTGGTAAACATAAAAACTAAAAGCCAATTTAATGATGTCACCTAACTATAGGAATAATCATCTAAATGTTCATCCAAAAATTCAACAGTTAAGAAACTAAGATGCTATAAGCAACACTCAACTCACTGGTTAGTTTCTCAGCACTTTCTTAGGACCATGAGCATCATGAGGTCCCAGTTAAGTGTTTTCTGATTCCAAAAATGTGCAGCTCTTCAGAAGGTTCATACACTATAATTAAAACATGTTTGCTGTTGATGCCGAGGCCTTTGATCTCCAGATAATCTGCATCTAAAATAATACTTTGACACACCTATCTGTCTTTTATGTTAATTGGGGCTTTTGTACACTGGCCAGTCAAGCATTTTGAGCTAGAGCTACTTCATGTGGTTATTGTAAGCATTACTGTCTTTGTTTAATGGTAGTATTTGCGCTGTGTCACCAAATCTAAAATGCCACAGATTTTAAAGACATATTAATTAAATAGCTAAGGAATCTCTATTGGATATAAAATGTTAAAAAATTTTGTGCCTTGGAATTGATGAACACTCTATATAAATATTTGCTTATATTTACCTTTTTATCATAAAAGTTAATCAGAATGTGGGGAAAGAACAGGATTATAGAAAAACTGAAAGTATAGACAGTAACATGTCTCAAAAATACTTGAGATAAGCATAAAAATGGAAGCTGTGAACCTTAAAACTCAGACATTTACAAAATGCTTGAAATATATTGTTGAATATTTTGTTGGAAATCTAAGGAGGTACTCTGATAGAATTTATAATTTAGATCTGTGGGAATGAAACTATTAATTCTATAATTTGGTTTTCTTTCAACTTTGTATAAATCCCTCTAAAAAGTTACATCCTCTGGCAGTGATAAGACATACATACAAAACAGCTCAGCTGGGTTCACCCTTAGAACACATGTAGATTTTAAAAAGTGTGGACTTTTAAAATTCTAACATGGTATCAAATGAAATATAGCTTCTTCCAAAGAAATTTGGGCCCTTAGGCTTTCCAGACTTACTTGTCTTCCCCCAGCACCACACCAAATCCAGCATGATACACCCGAGTTACTTTAGGGTCATACCAACCAATCATTTGGCCAGCAGCAAATACTGTCTGGAAGTGCACAGCCTACAAAGGAACAGAAATAGAAAGTTACTTGGTAAGCTTTCTAATAATAAAAAGACTTACAGCTCTTATGCTAAGCATAAAGGTTTATAAAATTCAAATCACTCACAAATCTTGTAAGGCAAGCGTAATATACTAGTGAAAGCTATTTTTATTACCTCCAGATGAGAAACAGTAAGAGCAGGACTGGTACACTTTCTATGTCCAAAGGTTTTTAAAGCAACTGAATTTAGGGCAGGTTCATGTACACTAATTTCAGTTAAATTTTCTGTCACACAACACCATTTCAGTTGGGAATGGTCACTGAGGTTCAGAGAAGTAACAGTTTCCTGTTTATGGAGACAAGCTGAAAAGCAGGGAAGTGTCCAAGTATGGCCAAACCCAAACCGTGTTTTTTCTCCTATGTTATAAATGATGTTCTGAATGTCAGTCTTTGGGGAAAATTTAGTCTTCAAGTGCCAAATGCCACAAACCTCACCAGACCGTCTCATCTCTAATCAATATAAGAAAATATACGAATCTACAAACTCACTTGTCCACTGTCCACCACGTAGATAATTGTATTTGCTTTTTCCTCAATTAGTCTTTGTTTAAGAGCAGCCAGGTCAGATGTATCATAGGTATAACCTCCATCGGACTTCACTATGGTTAAAGGTATGGAACATCCTGGGACAAATACAATCTTTCTGCCATCATCCACTTGCACAAATCCTAGAAGAATAATCTTTATTAATAATGTTAAAAGAACCCTGAAAGAATATAAATGCTTAGCCATTATAGGATATTTATTAGAGAGCTCAGACATTACATGATTTTTTTCTCTCCGTGACCTATGCATCTTGCAAAATGGCTACTGTCAAGGTTGTCTGGCACCAGGGTATTTTCAGGGCACAGGCGAGATATCCTGACCATTTTCTAGACTGACACTCCCAAACTCTTTGTAGAACACCTCACTGGAGCCACCCGCTCAGTAGACACAGCATATGTAAATCCATGCTTTGTTTTCAAGCTGGAGCTACAGCCTTTCCTGGGAGAGAGATGCAATTTCTATCACTGCCTCTTAAGCTGTGTTGAAAGAACATGATGACAATACTGACAACTATATTTGAGTGCTACAGTGTGCCAATACTATGCTAAGTCTTATGTGCAATAAATACTATTATTTTGGGATTTTTTAAGTTTCAGAAACTGATGCTTGGTAAAATAAAGGTAGTATAAAATGGTGGTTAAAAACATGCTCTATAAACTGCCTCAGGGTGAATATCAGACTTATCACTTATGAGCCCTGTGACCTAAGGAAGTTACTACCTTCTCTGTGCCTCCTTTCTCATCATTAAAGAGTCTTTAAATTTTTATCTTTTTTTTTAAGAGAGAAACATTGGTTTGTTGTTCCACTTATTTAAACATTCATTGGTTGATTTTTTTATTTGCCTTGACAGGGAATCAAACTTGCAATCTTGGTGTATCAGTACCACTCTCTAAGCAAATGAGCTAAAATTTTATGTTAAAAGTATGGTTCCAGCCCCGGTCAGGTAACTCCATTGGTTAGAGCATTGTCCTGATACGCCAAGGTTACAGGTTCTAGCCCTGGATAGGGTGCATACAAGAAGCAACCGATGAATGCATAAATAAGTGAAACAAGAAATCAATCTTTCTCTTCTTAAAATCAATCAGTCCATAAATAAAAATTAAAAATAAAAGTAGAGTCCTGCCCCGGGGCGGTATGGCTCAGTTGGTTGAGTGTTGTCCCATGTACTGAAAGGTTGCCAGTTCAATTCCTGGTGAGAGCACATATCCAGGTTGCGGGTTCAATCCCCAGTTGGGGTATGTAGAGGAGACAATCAACTGGGTGTTTCTCTCTCTAAAATCCATTAGCCAAAAATGGAATAATTTGAGCATTACAAAAAATAACAAAGCAAGTGATTGAAAAATATAAAATACTAGAGGCCCAGTGCACGAATTCATGCCTGGCGGGGTCCCTCGGTCTGGCCTGCGGGATCAGGCTGAAACTGGCTCTCCAACATCCCCCAAGGGGTCCCAGATTGTGAGAGGGTGCAAGCCAGGCCGAGGGACTCCATTGGTGAATGATTGGGGCGGGGAGGAATGCCAGCTGGGGAAGGACCGCAGGAGGGCTCCAGGGCATGTCGGGCCTCTATCACTCAGTCCTGATCAGCCAGACCCCAGCAGCAAGCTAACCTACTGGTTGGAGCGTCTGCCCCCTGGTAGTCAGTGCACGTCATAGCAAGTGGTTGAGAGGCCTTAGCATATCATTAGCATATTACACTTTGATTGGTTGAACAGCTGACCAACGACTGGACACTTAGCATATTAGGCTTTTATTATATAGGATACTAAACCTCATTTATAATAATGCTAAGAACAACTCAGTTGTCATATCTGGAAGAGGCTAAGAAACTATTATTCTGAAAATTGATAAAGAAAAATTAAATCAAGCATTCTACTATCTTATATAAACTGTACATCAGAGTAACCAAAATTATGTGACAAAGTTCTGCACACGAGAAATTGCAGGTAACAAAGAAGGAATGACAGAATGCCACCATTTTCCAACCTCTAATGAAGTAATGGATCAAAGCCATCATCATCAATAGCTCCTAAAACCGCTGGGGAAAGTCCAGTGGGGAGATTTAATGATAGATCAGGTGACAACACCTGAACCCCCGAATCCATCTTAGTATCACAAAAAGAGCCAACAGGATATTGTTTACATTCTTGCAAATAAAAGACAAAATAAGTAAAGAAAACACAAACCAGAATTTAATCAAGCCTCTTTTAAAAATAGAGGGTAATTATGTTAGATAATACCATATGGAAAATTCTGTAAAACAAATGGCTCAGTTTCTTCCAACAACAAAAGGAAAAAAAAGGAGGAAGAGAAGCGATACCCATAGATTTACAGAACTTAAGTATATTTTAAACAAATGTAATGTTCAGACTCTGAAAAAAACACACACCAAACTTCATGATTTAAATAGATTATGAATCAATGTGAGATATTTAAACTCTGATGGACCACTTACTATTATAAGAAATTATCATTAATTTTCATGGAGTGGTAATGGTACCATGATTTTGAAGTGGGAGGAAGAGCCTGTTCATTTGGACACATACCAAAATAATTATGGGTGAAATTATATGATGTAATAAGCAGTGAACAGACATAATAAGGTTCTTCTGTATTCCTAATTGTTGAGGTTGGGTAACAAGTACATGGAGTTGTGTGTGTGTGTGGGGGGGGACTATAATAGTCTCCACTTTAGCATTTGTCTGAAAATTTCCATAATCAGAGTTAAAATATAAAAGGAGCACCCACCTTTATCTTCAAATTCCTTTACAACATCATTCATCCTATCTTGATAGAAGGACTCCCCCCTCTCTATTAAAGAGATGTCCAATGCATCGTAGATTTTATTAAACTCTAAGGAAAAATGTCACCAAATGAAGAAAATGGTTAAGAATTTAAACAAAGAGGAAACATGCATCTTACAGTAAAATAACTTTATTGTTTAATTAAACCATTTGGAAGGAAGAAAATTATATTTAAAAATGTATGATACAGAACATTATATGCATACTGCCATTTTGAAAATGTGGCAAGAATATGGAAAGACACACATCAAAATATTAATAGTGGGTGGGACTATAGGTAATGTTTTCTTTTTCCTGTCCACATTTACATTTTTCCTACAAAGAATATGTACTTTTGTAATTTAAAAAACTTTTATTTTTAAAAAAGAACAAAAGAAAGAAAAGCCTTTCCTACTTGAAGATCAAATATTTACTCAATTTCTTTTTACCTCTTCCTAATTTGTACCATTTAACTGACTGTCTAGCCATGCATCAGTGACACAATATTACCGACAGTAGCATTATAAAACATCTTACTACCTAGTGCTGCAAAACAGCCATCATTAGTTTTCCTTTTTAAAGGTTTACTAGCTATTGTTATTTACTTATTCTTCAGAGTGACCTTTACAATTACTTTGTCAGGTTTGAAAATTTGAAATTGTCTTATAATGACAAATGAATTTCAGTAAGTAGGGGACTTTGTATGATACTCTGTTCAAACATTCTATTACACCTGCTGTGTATTTCTCTTCGTTTCAGTTCTACACATCTCTGGATAAATTTATTCCCATGTGTTGTATAGCTTTGGTTGCTATGTGATCAGAGGTCTTTTTTTTTCTACTTTCTTTCCTAATTAATTTTTTTCTGATTTCTGAGAAAGTTTAATCTTCTACCTGCTTATCTTTTTTTTTTAAATAAGCAAGTTTCTATGCTTAAGAGCAGCATATATTTTTTTTATATTTTATTGATTTTTTACAGATAGGAAGGGAGAGAGATAGTTAGAAACGTCAATGAGAGAGAAACATCGATCAGCTGCCTCCTGCACACCTCCTACTGGGAATGTGCCTGCAATCAAGGTACATGCCCTTGGCCGGAATCGAACCTGGGACCTTTCAGTCCGCAGGCTGATGCTCTATCCACTGAGTCAAACCGTTACGGCCTGCCGGCTTATCTTAATAAACTTGCTTTAAAAGTCTATTTGCCAGTCCTTGAAAGCTTAACATGTCATTTAAGATCAAATCTGAATAAAGACTCAAGGAAACGACATGCAGCAGTCCTTGCTGAGTGAATGAACAAAGTCCAGAAACTCACCTTGGCGGGAGACATCACAGATAAGCTTCCAACCTTTTATGATATCTGGATCCTTACTCTGGAGCAGAACTACACACTGGTACGCTCGCTTCTTAAATTCCTCCTCAGTATCAAATCTCTTCTTGGATTCCTGTATTTAAATAAAGAAAAGTAAGGTTTATAAAAAGAGCCAAACCTGTATTCTAGATTAAGCATTTGTTCATTTCTCAAAATAACAAACAAAACCCACCAAAAAGCCAAAGAGTGAGGAAGTGAAAAGTTAGAACACCAGAACAAGTGGTCTATCTCATAGTCAAGAATACTGTTACAAACGAATGTGTCAAAGAATGCTATTATTTCTTTTGAAATCATTTTACTTGAAAATACAAAATTCTCATCATGTTACTACCTCTATCTTTTCTAATTCACAAAAGCCTACTCACACCCTTGCTTTTGTGTTTCAGTGGAAAAATAAATAATAGCTAGCAGGTAGGTCTGGTTTTACTGGACTCTATTTTCCGTTTAGATGTGGCCCTAAATATATATATTTTTTAATGGATTTCAGAGAGGAAGCGAGAGGGAGAGAGAGATAGAAACATCAATGGTGACAGAGAATCACTGATTAGCTGCCTCCAGCACTCCTACTGGGGATTGAGCCAACAACCTGGGCATGCGCCCTCTACTGGAATCGAACTCGGATCCCTTCAGTCTGTAGGCCGACACTCTATCCACTGAGCCAAACCAGTTAGGGCCTGAATATTTTTTAAAATTAAAAATAAAATTACTTTGACTATTTTATTTTAATTTTAAAAGCAACACTTATATATATATATACTAGTATATAGTTAGTTAATCCCACCCCAAACTAACCAGTAATAACAAAACTTTGGTATATAATTCTAGACATTTCTTTGTAAATACACACCTGTATGTTTTAACAAAAACTGGAAATACAGCACTTTTCTTTTACTATAGTTTTAACATTTTAGCAATGTAATATAAACATCTTCTTGCATTAATAGAGTTGCTTCATTATTCAGAGCACAGAACTCCAACAGGTAATTATAACATTAGCTATTTTACTTGTCTCATATCAGTAAACATTTTGGTTGTTTTCAATAGAAAACATTTACTAAAAGACAAAACAAAACAAAACCCAACACAACCAACAGAAAGCCCCACAAATGTTTACTTTTTTTTAAAATATATATTTTATTGATTTTTTACAGAGAGGAAGGGAGATGGATAGAGAGTTAGAAACATCAATGAGAGGGAAACATCGATCAGCCGCCTCCTGCACACTCCCTACTGGAATGTGCCCGCAACCAAGGAACATGCCCATGACCGGAATCAAACCTGGGACCCTTGAGTCCACAGGATGATGATCTATCCACTGAGCCAAATGGTTAGGGCATTTTTATTTTTTTAATGTAATAATCCTATTCTTGGGAAGTTAAGATAATTTTAAAAAGGAAAAAGAACTGTATGTACCAAGTTGTTCACTGAATAGATAAGAGCCCCCCAAAATGGAGGGGAAAATCAACAACAGATTAACAAACTCTGGTACACTAATCCAACAAAACAACATGCAGTCATTTTATAAAGTAACCCGAAAGAGTTTATAATAAAATGTTAAGTATAATACAAAATTATACTATAACCGGTGCACAAATTCATGCAAGGGTGGGGTCCCTTGGCTGGTTGACAATGGGGGGCGGGTGGAGGTTGGCTGTGGGAGCGCACTGAACACCAGGAAGCAGCTCCTGCGTTGAGCATTTGCCCCTGGTGGTCAGTACGTGTCATAGCTACCAGTCGCTTAGGCTTTTATATATTTAGATTACAAATAATGTAATAAATTTATGGATAAGTTAAAAAATCAAAGAAGGTTGACCACAGTGATTAATTTAAAGGTAGGATTTATGGTAAATTTTAGAAAAAAGAGTTTTTATGTTTTTAAAAGCTGATTTTAGAGAGAGGGGGGGAGACAGAAACATAAGTTGGCTGTCTCCTGCATGTCCCCTACTGGGGATCGAACCATAACCCAAGAATGGACCCCAACAGGGAATCAAACTAGCAAATTCTTAGTACATGGGATGATGCCCAACCAAGCCACACAGGCCAGGGCAGTAAATCTGTCTTTTAAAAACTGTTCTTCCAGCCCTGATAGGTTTGGTTCAGTGGATAGAGCATCGGCCTGCGGACTTAAGGGTCCCGGGTTTGATTCCGGTCAAGGGCATATACCAATAAAATATATTAAAAAACAAACAAAAAAACAAACAAAAACCTGTTCTTCCAGCCCTAGCTGGTTGGGTCAGTGGATAGAGCGTCAGCCTGCAGACCGAAGGGTCCCAGGTTTGATTCCTGTCAAGGGCACATGCCTGGGTTGCAGGCTTGATCCGCAGCAGGGGACATGCAGGAGGCAGACAATCAATGATTCTTTCTCATCATTGATGTTTCTATCTCTCTTTCCTTCTCCCTTCCTCTCTGAAATCAATAAAGATATATTTAAAAAATAAAAAAATAAAAACTCTTCTTCAATATACTTAACATTTTCAAAATATATAAAACTGATAAAACAACAGCATCAAAAACATTTTAAATACTGGGAGAGGGTGGAAAAATATTTTAAATACTAAAATGTATTTTGATTAACAAACTCCTAAACTCACTTAATAATAGGTAAAGTGGGAAAATTTAATTTTTAGCATACACCAATACAATAGCAAAGAATGTGTTAAAGGGTAGGGAGTTTAGCAACTTTTATTTAGGTCCACAGCAGCTTCAAATACCATCTAAACTCCCTAAGGAAAATGAATAATTATTACTTAATGGTAAACACACAAATAATGTAACAATAAATGATATCAAACCTTATAAAAGGCCTGCAGATCCCCAATAGGAGGTGAAACTGTTAGGTAATCTGGAAATTTATCCTGCAGGTGAGCGATGAGCATGCCAAACTGGGTTCCCCAATCTCCTATATGGTTTAATCTGATACCAATCAGAGAACAAAATTTTAAAATGACAAACATTAATATTTAGGTGCCTGTACATCCAGTAACACAGACTGCATACAACAGGTCTCCAGGGTTTGCTGAATGAATGAAGTCTCTATCAAGACTGTGATCTGCTTATTGTGTAGTTAACTGGGACAATGATAGTTGAGCCAATGTTGGTCATTATAATTTTATGAAAATTTAACTTTTGAACCAATTATCTCAGTGTAATTTGTACCGCTGGTTCTCAAATGTCAATGGACAAAATTCTTCAAAACATGCCAATCGAACCACTTCTCATCCCTGTTTTTAACTAGTCTCAAACCACCACATCACATCTTAACTGGATTACAATAGCGTTCTAACTTATTACTATAGTAATTCCTCCTTTGCCTGGTTTCTTCACAGAAGCCAAAGTAATGTTTAAGTAGATTATAGACACACCTCATTTTATTGTGCCATGCTTTATAGCACTTCACAGGAGTTGCATTTTTTTATTTACTTATTTTTTTTTAGAGAGAGTGAAAGGGAGGGGGAGACACACATACAGAAACATCAATATACACAAGACAAACAAATTGGTTGCTGGGGATCAGGCCTGAAACAAAGGTATATGCCCTTGACCAGAATAGAACCCGTGACCCTTCAGTCCGTGAGCTGACGCTCTATCCACTGAGCCAAACCAGCTAGGGTGAAGTTGCATTTTTTAAAAATCGAAGGCAAGACCCTCCACCAGCAAAAAGATTATGAATAGCTTTACTGTGGCACTGGCTCTATTGTGGTGGTCTGGAACTGAACCTGCAGTATCTCCAAGGTATGTCTATACTTGGTTCTACTAATTAAGACTCTCCAGTCGCTTCCTATTACACTAAGGAATAAAATCCTGATTTCCTGCCATGGCCTGCAAGTCCCTTGCCTACCTTTCCCCGTATTGGAATATAAACCCCTACTATACCGGAGGCACTCAAGAAATACTTGTGGAATGAATGGGGCCGGGGGTACCTTTTCCTTGGTTCCACCCGCAGTTACTAGTTCAGAGAGGCCCAGGACATAATTTTTTAAAAAAGCCTACTGATGATTAAGAGCAGAACCACACTCATAAAACACTGATATAGTCAAAGATTTTTTCTCAAGTGACATTTGTCATTTGCTATAGAACTTTCCAAAGGCAAGAGTATATACCTTAGCACATCATATCCTGCAAATTCAAAGAGGCGGCACATGCTCTCTCCTATGATAGTTGACCTGAGATGGCCCACGTGCATCTCTTTGGCTATGTTGGGAGAGGAAAAGTCAACTACAACCTGGAATAAAAAATAAAAAGAGAGATTTTTATTGATAACAATGTTGTACTATAATTATGTAATGTACAGGTACAGAGGCAATCACATCACAACATATCATATAAATAAATCAAAGCAACACATACACATTACATTTGCACAATGTTATATATCAAATACATTCAATAAAAATAAATTTTTAAATGGGGAAGAAACATTTTATTCTGCTAACACATTCATTAATAACATGTAATAACAAACTCAGACTTAAAATAATAGCTTGGCTTATACTTCAACTGCGTTGTTTTTCTGATGAATCTACCTGTCCATAATTAATTGAATTTGTTTATACAAATTCGTTTATACAAATTATCTATGCTTTGTTTCAGCAGTATCTCAAAAACATCAGCTGGTTGCTTCAAATGCCTTATGAAATAAAGTGAAAAGAAAAATCATGTAACAAGCAAGGTCCAGGAAAAAGGCTACGCTGAGTTTTGCTCATAATCTCACATATTAGTGATTAAATCTCAGTATGGGAAGTAAAAGCCATTCCCAGTTACAGCACTTTTCATAGTCTTAAGTATTACATTAGTATATGAATTAAAAATTGTACATATATCGCCCTAGCCGGTTTGGCTCACTGGATAGAGCGTCGGCCTGGGGACTGAAGAGTCCCAGGTTCGATTCCGGTCAAGGGCATGTACCTTGGTTGCGGGCACATCCCCAGTAGGGGGTGTGCAGGAGGCAGCTGATTGATGTTTCTGACTCTCTATCCCTCTCCCTTCCTCTCTGTAAAAAATCAATAAAATATATTAAAAAAAAAATTGTACATGTACCTTTTTGTTCTCTCCAAGGGCAGGTAGTTGAACACCATTCACTAGGAGATTGGTCAACTGCTTTGATACAAAGTTCTTTCTTAAGTGGACATTAATAAAACCTAATGAACAGTAGAGAGAAAAAAAATCAGCTAGCCTCCTATCGTTAAGAACTGCTTTTTCCCAAAGACCTCAATTTCACTTATGCTGGCTCCACAGAGCTAATCTGGCTTTGGCAAAACTCTTCGGGATTCCAGGACCACTTGGGGCCTTGACTTGAGGCCCCATGTCAGCTCCGTTTCAGCATTTTTTCCAGACCTTACCACTGTCCTGAGAGCTGACTTAATTCAGGGCCCCTTCACTCGCAGCAAATGATTTGTTCACCTCTGAACAAAAAATAGACAGCCTTTTAGCCGTAGACTTATCTGCCATTGTCTACCTTTTTGCTGAAGAAAAACTGAATCATGGAGAGGTAAAGGAACTTCACCTAAGATCAGGCAGCTAAGTCTAGACTAAAACCTCGATTTCCTAACTCTCAATCCAAGGTGCTTTCACCATCTTGTTCAGTATACAAGTCTTAATCCTACATTTATATTTAACAATGGTTTTCATTTTTATTCCAAAAGGGCTCAGCATCAATACAACGACTTAAGAAGGGTAACATTGTCATACCAGGACCAGCAATTTCAACTTTTTCAATATATTCATTGTCTGGGAGGTGTTTGGTAATGTTTTCGGCAATTTCTCTTGGATTAACTCTCTGTTCCTTGGTTTTGAGCATCTACAATACAATACAAAACGATTCATTACACACTGGGTTTCGGCAAGTTACTCAGAAATGCACAACTGACAAAGCATTAGATGCATATGACACAGACCAATCAAAAGGCAGAAGCGGAGAAGTCCAATGACCTTGTACATGGACAGACTAAAGCATCAAGTATCAACAGTCTCAAGAGGAATACAAAAGTGCCCAAACCACGTGACCTCCACTTCAGAATGAGTTGCCACACACGTCTATAACAGTTTTACAGACATTAGTTATTACTCTGTTTCCAAGATAGTTACATTTCTAATTTTCAAATTACGAGTGTGCCAATATGCAGACTTGGGTAATAACAACCACCCTTATAAACTTGACCCCAATGAAGACACACCTTATCTTGGGGGAGGGGGCCAGGGAGAGGGAGGGATCTGAACTCTAGCTGAACCCTTTCTATTCAACAAAGAAAGGAAAGCGAAAATGCCCAAAGTTGGGCAATTAACCACAAACACATTAGCCAAGGCAGCTGTTAAAAACAGGGAATACTGACTGGAAATGAAATCCATCAGCCCACCTCAAAGACACCACAGTTGCCTCAAATATTGGATGGAAATGCCGGATGGTAAATGGCTAACTTTTACTCCCTCACCTTCTATCACTCACCAGTAACACCCAGCAACCCTGGCTGCAACAGGAGGGAAGTACAAAAACAGAACAGTACCTACTACTGCCCTTAAATATTGAGAATATTTATAAAATTTAACTGAATATTCATATCTGTGCTTTTTTAAAAATTAAAAATGAAATCCCTTTTCTCAAGTTTTTCAGAATTGTGGGATATGTTATTTTTGTTGAGGAAACAAAAATTTGCTATTATTTATATAGAAGGTAATAAGGAAGCTAATGTGTAAGAAATCACATCACTCACCTGAGAGATACCCATAGCACTGTTACACTGATAGTCCCCAAACTTGGGCTGCTGACTTGGTGTCACTAGTAGAGGAGGATTTTCCAAATCTGGATACGCAGCCTTAATGGCACAGCCAAAGACCTCTTGTAGGCGGCGATTGATGTTAATCATATTTTTAGTTGGTCTGTTCCTTTCTGCTTGAAGACTCTGGGGCGGAAAAAAAAGAAAATATGTCAATAAAATATTAAATTATCATAAAAATTTTCCCAAATATCTCGAGAAACCTTCAAATACCTTGAGAAGACCAAAGGTAACATACACTCACACCGCGATGCTCTCCAATCTGAGGTATGCTAGGAAATGTAACAGGACAAGTCTATCCCATAGAACATGTAAGACAGAAACAGGAAATGCCCCAAGCTCTCTTTCTATAGTTATTTTATCAGAACAGAAACTGAGAGAAGGAAGTATGAAGAGTTGACCAAATCTTCTTCTTAGCTTCTCTAAAGTTCTGAAAAAATAGTATAAAATTTGACATATATAAAAAATGCTGGCAGTAAAAACTCTATGGACAAAAACAAGTAAAAAAAACTTTGTAAAGTATATGATTATCTCACCAATATGCTGTACACCTGAAATTAATACAAAATAATGAACTGTAAAGTGTAATAATAATAGTAAAAAAGGTATTCATGTTGTCTCTTAATTAAAATGTTGACCTCTTCCTCACGAAATGTGATAGGTAATATCGAAATATCAGAAAAGCAGGTTGTTTTGTCTTACTGTTAAATAATCCCATGTTGGACTACTCCTACCTCCTACTTCTCATTTTCTGTGAAGTGGGATACCTTCATTTAAGATGGTATATAATTAGTTACCTCTATTACTACACTTACCACACCTTCTCAGAATTATGTGTCTCCACTACCAGACTCCTGGAGGAAGGAAAAGCACTTATTCATGGCTCCTTCCCTGACACCTAGCACTGCACCTGCTATGCAACAGGTAAAAAAATGGTGACTGAACTTATATGCTTTTAATGGAATACAAATAAAAACGTTGCCCACACACTAGTCATAATTTTATGTTAATCAAAATGTCAATAACAATGGCAAAAATGATAAAAGCTGGGATTTGAGTAGCACTGTGTCAAGAACTGGGCCTAGCCTGGCCTGTGCTGCTCACTGGTTGAGCATCAACCTATGAACCAGGAGGTCACGGTTCAATTCCCAGTCAGGACTCATGCCCGGGTTGTGGGCTCAATCCCCAGTAGGGGGTGTGCAGGAGGCAGCCGATCAATGATTCTCTCTCATCATTAATGTTTCTCTTTCTCTCCCCCTCTCCCTTCTTCTCTGAAATCAATAAAAACGGATTTTTAAAAAAATATCCTACTTCATCTTAAAGACAGATAAGGACAGCTTAATGGAAAGGGGATGAGGAAGAGTTGAAGCTGCCGAGTTAATGAAAACAGCGGTAAAATGCCTCTGAGATAAACCATCCAATAAGTGTTTCTAAGTCAGAGCACATGGCAGAATGCTCCAGGAACAGAAGTGGGGTGAATGGGCGTCCCACACAGTGCTGTTTCCCTTCTTGGCTTGCTGTTTTCTGTTGTGTACCTTGTGTTCAGCTCAGGAGCTGTTACTCAGTAGACCACAGTATCTGTGAAAGAACCGCCGTGCCGCCCACATTACACTGGCAGCGTTCTCATACTTACACACTAGAGCTAATTTGTATCAGGGACATGTGCATTAGAATACACTGCACGGCCTTTTGTATCTTTTACATAGTCATGAGCACATATTAGGCACTTAATACTTTTGAACTGAAAAAAAAAAAACAATAGAGAAATGAGTATCAGTAAGTGTGGAAAGAATGAGGCAATGACAAAGGTAAGGTATTTTGGGGAAGATTCCATGGAAAAGGAATTTTGTGATTTTAGAAGACAGAAGGACAAAGCTATCTGAAGCAGAACAGAGCACACAGAGGCAACAGAAGATTTCATGAGAGTAGGGCAGGCAGAGTCTGAGATGAATAAATGGGACCGACTGGAAAAGACACCGTGCCAGTCAGCCCGGCTCAGAGTAGTACACACACAGGAGAACATGCATGGGAGTGAGGTCCTCCCCGAGGATGTGTCATCAAGCAGACCCGAAAGGCAGGCCAAAAAATTAAACCCAACAGAAGCAAGCTAAAACTTTTTGAACGAAACTGATAGACACTATTAGATGGTGAGGTCAGTAAGTAACAAAGACAGCACAAGCTTCATGGAAAAAAATTGTTCAGAAATATTAAGTTGGAAAAGGAACCCAACCACTATGACACTATAAAATATAAAAATAAAATAGCAAAATAACCAACTTGGGGCAGAAGAGGACTGTGAATGTATTTTGAAACATTTCCCATTGACTGAGGCACTTACTTAAAATTCAAAAAGTATCCTGTTAAAAGGCACTGCCAGTGTAATGTGGGCGGCACGGCGGTTCTTTCAAAAAGTAAACTGTTAAAAAATAATGTCTTGCCCTAGCCGGAGTGGATAGTGTCGGCCTGCGGACTGAAGGGTCCCAAGTTCGATTCCGGTCAAGGGCACATGCTCAGGTTGCGCTCCGGGGTTGCGGGCTCAATCCCCATACCTGTTTTGCCCTGGCTGGTATGGCTCAGCTGGTTGGAGTATCGTCTATACATCGAAAGGTCCCAGGTTCCACTTCCAGTCAGGGCATATGCCCAGGTTGCAGGTTCAATTCCTGATTGGGGCAGGTGTGGGAAGCAAGCGATTGATATTCTCTCTCATCGCTGATGTTTCTCTCTCTCTCTCCCTCTTCCTTCCTCTCTGAAATCAATAAAAATACATTTAAAAAAAGTCTCAAAAAAAAAAAAAATAAGAAGTCTTAACTTGAAGCTAGCCAAACATTCAGGACGAGGAAACAGATTTCTAAGAGCCCTGGAAGGCAAATTGTCCAAATTCCTCAGAGCCAACTTTCCGAATCTTCAATAGCAAGGAGTTCTAAAGAGAGGCAATCACTCAAACGGTAGAATGAAACCAGAACCAGGGGCCTCACCTTTCGCAGGATATTCAGTCGATACTTTAATTTTAAGTTTTCTTCCCGCAGCTGCTCCAAATTCGGAGAAGCTTCTAAACAGCCACCGTTTTTCAGCCGATCAATTTCAGCCGTCAGAGACTTGATCTCTCTTTCCTGTAAAAGAAAAGGCACTTTGTTCGGCCCGTAGGACAGATGGCCTCCGTGCTGTAATCCGCTGGACCGTCAACTCACTTCCTCCTTTCCCCTCTCCACCCGGCACGGGCAGGGCAGGGCAGAGGCGATAGGGACGGAGGACTTTCCCTTTGGTAAGTGGGGACAGTCCTTCCTCATGCTCTTTGATGACATCAGCACCTTACCCTTGACAATATGGAAAACTTGGGAAAGAAAAAACACGAGTGTGTAGCACACGACGGGGCAGGCCTCACATCCCAGGTTTCTTTCTTTGGCCCAAGTGTTTGCCTTTTGCCCTTTCCG
>NW_006299391.1:54465-55407 GCF_000327345.1 Myotis davidii | reverse complement strand
TCGATCCCAGACCAGGCGTTTTACTCTGATACCTAAAACCAAAGACATGCCGACTCGCAAGGAAGTAAAGCTTCCAACCGAACTGCTGTTACCGAGGGAGAGGGACGTCCCCTGACATGTAAGAATGTTTACCAGGACGTAACTACAACCAAACACCCCACCTCCCCCCCCAAAAAAAAACCCCCCACAACAACAACACAAAAACACAGCTGGCATAAATAAGCAAACATTACCTTCCAGGTGCTGAGCTAAACACTTCAGAAACTGTGTCTCTAATCCTTCCCACCGCCAGGGAAGAAGCACTTATAACCCCACGCTGACCCAGAACGTGGACAGTCCTTCCTCATGCTCTTTGATGACATCAGCACCTTACCCTTGACAATATGGAAAACTTGGGAAAGAAAAAACACGAGTGTGTAGCACACGACGGGGCAGGCCTCACATCCCAGGTTTCTTTCTTTGGCCCAAGTGATGCCCGGAGCAGCCGACCTGCCCGTTTGCTCGATCAGCCTGAACCTCGGGGCTCCTGGGTTAGGGCTATAAACCCGCTCCCTGGACGTGGCGATGAACTTGAGCTCCTTGCCTCCCACCCCTCCCGACCCGGGCGTCGGAGGTCGCGGCACCGCCCAACTTTCGCTTTCACTGTGAGCTTGTGACGGCGAAGGCAGCGAGCAAAGTCCCGTGCGATGGATGAGCCCTGCCCTGGGCTTTTCAGAATTCCTCTTGCTCAGCACCACGGGGAGAAGGGAGGCTGAGCTGCAACCCCAGACCCACGGCGCCTTTCTTCTCCCCCGCCCGCCCCCCGCTCTCCCCGCAGCCACACGTGTGCGCGGGGCAGGAGGGACCCCGAGGGGCGGCTGTAATGAGCTCGCCAGGCTCCAGCTCAACAGGACATGCTGGCTGGGAGACCGAGGGTGTACGAGAGGGCGGGCCCTGGAACGA
>NW_006299391.1:45237-54403 GCF_000327345.1 Myotis davidii | reverse complement strand
CCTCCGAGGCCCCACCGCCCGGCTCCCGGGACCCCGCTGCGCGCGCCTGGGGGACACGGGCCAGTCCCGGCCGCTCTGCCACCGCCTCGACGACGCTCGGGCGGGAGCCGGGGCCGGTCCCTCCCCTCCACGCATCCGCCGGGGCCCCCTGCGGCCCGACCTGCTGCTGCAGCCGCGCGGAGCACTGAGCCACCAGCCCGTCCATGCTCCTGTCAGCGTCTCGCGCAACAAGTAGCCGGAAGCGGAAACAGCCAGCACTTCCCAGAAGCGGAAATCTTCCCCGATCGCGGTCTCGAGGCTGACAGGGCGCCGCCGCCGCCTCTGCTGCCCCCTGGCGGGATCCAGGACGCACTGCGGGGAGAACCCGCGGGAAGGCGGCCGGGATGGGGGCTGCTGCCCTGAGACTGGGCTTTTGGGGGAGGGCAATGGGGTTCGGACCCGAGCTGCTCTGTGTGCTTGCACGGACTTGGTGAGGCGCTTACCTACAGCTTCTGTCTCTCAAAGGCTTCAGTTTACCCGTCTGTGAAATGGGCACCGAGCTATACGATCTGTTTAGATACTCACCAAGCATTTATTGTGCATTCTCATGGAGGTTGCTTTCTTAGAGGCAGGAAGCACAAAGATTGCCAGCGAGCACTCTTGCCTCGGTTCACCAGGCACACTACAAACAGAGCCAGGACGCAGCTGACCTCCGGGGCCAACGGCAATCGCAAAAGATTTGCAGTTGAATTAAAAAGGGGAAAAAAAAAAAAAGCCGAAACCGGTTTGGCTCAGTGGATAGAGCGTCGGCCTGTGGCCTGAAGGGTCCTAGGTTTGATTCCGGTCAAGGGCATGTACCCGAGTTGCAGGCACACGCGTGTAGGAGGCAGCCAATCACAAGTCGACGCTCTATCCACTGATCCAAACCGGTTTCAGGGTTTCAGCGAGGTTGCTTTCTTAGAGGCAGGAAGCACAAAGATTGCCAGCGAGCACTCTTGCCTCGGTTCACCAGGCACACTACAAACAGAGCCAGGACGCAGCTGACCTCCGGGGCCAATGGCAATCGCAAAAGATTTGGAATTAAATTAAAAAGGAAAAAAAAAAAGCCGAAACCGGTTTTGCTCGGTGGATAGAGCGTCGGCCTGCGGACTGAAGGGTCCCGGGTTTGATTCCGGTCAAGGGCATGTACCTGAGTTGCAGGTACACCCCCAGTAGAGGTGCAGGAGGCAGCTGATCGATGTTTCTCTCTTATCGATGTTTCTGACTCTCTATCTCTCTCCCTTCCTCTCTGTAAAAAAATCAATAAAATAGATTTTTTTTAAAAAAGAAAAAGAGGTGACAGATTTGACTTTGGGTGGTGGGCACACGGTGCAATAAACTGATCATGTAACATAGAAACCCACACCTGAAACTTGTATGTTCATGTTGACCAATGTCACCCCAATCACTGTAAGTCTATTTTTAAAACATTTGTAGTCAAAAGGCAACAATTGGTTTTATGAACGAGACAATCAGATCCAGTGAGGTTTTCTCAGCTAGCATCCTAGTCACCCCCTTTCTCCACACCCCCATGCAGAGGAACCGCAGGATTTCACGGTTTCATTCCTGTAAAGCAAATGTTCAAAGTCCCTGCGATTGGGGCCTCGCGTGACCACAACACTGTGAAACAGAAACCAGAACTGAAAGACTCAGACACTTGGGGAGTTCGAAGAGCGGGCTGTGCTCTAGCTCTGGCCATGTATTATCCCAGTGACCCTGGGCAGGGCATTTCACATCTCTAAGCTCCTGTTTCCCGTAGATTCTGGAGAACATGTGTGCACAATTGTGTGTACGTACAGTGACTTTATTTATTCTGCATACAACAACTGGATGTATGGATTGGTGTTTGGCCAGGGACTGTTCACAGAGACTTCAATGCCGGGGCAGACACAGGGCCTTCTGCCTTCGGAAGAGGTGCTCTGGCTCTGCCCACAGATGCTCCATCAGCCCAAACAGCACCGGTGAGGAGGAACATAGGGGGCAACCTTGGAGGGGGGCACTAGCAATCTGAGTCTGTGCCAGTGACCGGTGTCCTAGTGCACATTGTTAGCCTAGAATGAAGTCACTGCCCCTTCCTTGGGCAATAGTCTGTTTTCCTGGGTGCTCCCAGTTTGCAGGGGCCACAGGCCGGGAATCTGGCAGCTTGGCCAGAGGGGAAGGGAAGGGAGGGGGGTGGGTCTCTGGTGCCACCCAGGCCAGGCATTTACTAGTAGATACATTCTAACTTCCCCATTCTGACGGACTCAGGAGGGGCTGTGAAAGCCTGTCACAAAAGCCAGGTAGCGCCCTGGCTGGTTTGGCTCAGTGGGTGGAGCGTTGGCCTGCGGACTGAGGGGTCCCAGGTTCGATTCCGGTCAAGGGCATGTGCCTTGGTTGTGGGCGCATACCCAGTGGCGAGTGTGCAGGAGGCAGCTGATCGATGTTTCTCTCTCATTGATGTTTCTGACTCTCTGTCCCTCTCCCTTCCTCTCTGTAGAAAGTCAATAAAATATATTAAAAAAAAAAAAAGCTGGGTAGCTAGGAAACAAAGAAACGTAGGAATATATATACAAGGAGTAGTCTCATTGTAGAAGGGGTTCAGGCTCTGGATCTTCGAATGCCCAAGCCAGCAGCGCTGCTTTAAATAAAGGGTTTCCCCTGGATCTCCCTGAAAGTAGTCACTGTGTACTTTCCGGTCGCCTGGTGAATTCTGCAACACTGGCACACACTTCCCGGGCAGGAGGATGCGCTCCACGTAGCCTCCGCCGCTCACAGAGGGTGGTCGGAACTCTGCGTCTCTCTCGGCGGCTGCTGCCGCGGGGGGTGAGGGGCTGACCATGGCTTGGAATGCTGGACAGAGAAAGGTGTGGCCGAGGGAAGGAATCCCATTGCACGGCCCCTGAGTTTTTACTGGGCACCCTCCACGGGCCACCAGGCAGACTACAGACACACGAGGATGCAGTGAACCTCAGTCAATTCAGACCCCAAGGGTACCATCCCCCATCCCCCCCAACCCCCACCCACGCTTTCCCCGCTTGTTCCATCTGTTTCTCTCTGCAGGGCTGGACCCGGAGGTTGAACCACGGCTACGGGTAGCTTTGGGAAGAGAAAATCTACTTTTTAAAAAAAATGTTTTGTTGATTTGAGATACAGGGAAACACCAACGAGAAACATCAACATCAACCGGCTGCCTCTTCCAGGCCCCCTAATGGGGATTGAGCCCACAACCTGAGCAAGTGCTCTGACCTGGAAGTGAACCAGTGACTTCTTGGTGCATGGATTGACACTCAACCACTGAGCCATGCCAGCCGGGCAAGAAAACCTACTCTTTAATCTTCAGGTGGCTAATGCCGGGAAGGGCTGCCTGGCCCAGCTGGGACCCCATATGGGGAATAATGGTGGACTTTATGCCACTGTAGGTACCTTCTCCATAGGAGAAGCAGCAGGTAAGGAACGCAGTGGGAGGTGGGGGAAACCTCCGCAGCCAAGAGAAGGGCTCCACCCCCTCATCACACCTCCCGCACGGGCCTCCGTGGCCTGCAGAGGGCCATGCACGTTAGTGTCCCCCGAGTGACGTTCTAACAGGACGCTCCGTCTCTGCCTGGGCTTCTCATTTTATACCGGCGGGTCCATCACACTGCAGTGTGCTTTGGGCTGACAGTGAGGCATGGATAAGAGCAAGTGCTGGGCCCATCCCGGCAGGGCGAGGGTCCGGGGATGTGTGTCTGTAATAAGCTGGCCCAAGTGACTGTGCCATGGCTGCCGGTGCCACATGCTGGGAGGAAGGTTGCACAGGATAATGTCCGGGAATGGGAGGAGAAAGAGGTTTTGCTGCTTGTTTGTTAAGGATGGACTTCCAATCGTCTGCAACAGTCATTTTCATTTAATGAGCAAATGAGTGGAGGGGTGAGCAAAAAACCAAACCAAACCAAACCAAGCCAAAACCAAGAGAATAGCACCTGGACTGGACGGGGGATGGGTGGGGAGGGAAGGACTGGGAGGGGGAGAGACAAAAATCAGGGAAACACGGGTGAAGGGAGGGGCGGCGTGGGGCGCGGGGGGAGGAAGAGAGAGAGGAGATTCGTTCAGAAAGGCCACTTTATTGATGGAGATAAAATGAAAAGCCCTCCCTCACTCACGTCAGTGGCTTCACTGGGCATCTGAGACGGCGTGGGCAGGCCCGTGGCCAGCTCCACCTCAGGCGGCCGCGTAAAAACACGTCACAGCTGGTGAAGACTCACAGGCACACCCCAGAATCCGCGACACACTGGCTGTGCGTTTTAAAATATTGTACAAAATACGTTAGGTAGGAAAGGTCAGCTGTGCTGTGATGTCTGCGGGGCGTCCTTTTAGGGTGACCGTCCCCAAAACATGACTTACTTATTGCATGAAACCTCTAGAAGGCAGAGCTGTACAAAAAAAAGAAAAAATCTAAACCATTTTATTTTAAGAGCAGCAACTGGACACTGCTTTTAGTTCATTTAAATTTTCTTTCTCAAAAATACATTCCTAAATATACAAACTATACAATCTTGTCGTTTTAATGCTGTGTGTTGTTTTTTTTTGGATTTTCTTCTTCTTCTTTTTTTTTAATAATAGAACCCAAACTAAAAAAAAAAATCTTCATCTTCAAACCAGAGGAGCGCTAGAGGACGTGGGACGCAGAACCTTCATATAACACCACATAAATAACAGCGGCCGCAGTCTCTGCTCACGGCAGGGTCCCCGGACCAGAGGAAATACTTTTCTGGGGCTCAGACGTCGTCTGCGGAGAGGGTGGGGATGTTCATCCGCGGCCGCGTGAAAAAGGCCATCTTCTCCCTGTAACAGAGACCACACCGTCAGGGCAGGAGCTTCGCCCTCCCCTTACACACACCGCGGGCAGGGCGGTCCTTGGCGGGGGAGCCATGCAGTATGGGGGAGCCATGCAGTACGTGGGAGGATGGGAGGCAGCATCCCTGCCCGCGCCCCCTAGATGTGTGTCACAGCTCCCTCACCCCTCTTTCCAGTGTCACAAGCAAATATGCCCCCAGACTGCCCTGGCCGGTGACTCAATGGTTAGGGAGCACCAGCCCTCAAACTGAAGGGTCTTGGGTTTGATTCCCCGTCAAGGGCAGGTACCTGGCTTGCAGGTGAGGGCGCATGCAGGAGGCAACCAATTGATGTGTCTCTCACACTGATGTTTCTCTGTCTCTCTCCATCTCTCTCCTCTTTCTTCCTCCCCCTCCCCCCACCTTCCAGTCTCTCTGAAAAAACAATGGAAAAAACATCCTCTTGGTGAATATTAAAAAAAAAGCACACGGAATCGCCAAATGTCTCCAGGAGGGACCCAAATAATTCCTGCTTTAGGGGACATTAGCAGGACCAGGGGCCTTTAGTTAAAATCAGGGGCCTGGGCTTAGAAGGCCCTTTGGGCCACTGCTAGTGCTTGTTTTAGATTCTCAACTGGTTAAAAAACCGAGATGTTCTAACATGGTCATACAAATTACAGCACATTCTACATGTTTCCTTAGTCTTATCTGAGAGGACATCACAAGTCTAAATGCAAGGCCCTCTATGGATGGGAGGCCAGGACAGATGGCACTGGGGCCCTCCTGCGAGACGCCGGGGTCCAGCACAGCAAGAAAGCGCATCAGGAGGTCCCAGAGGGCAGGCAGAGCCAGGAGGCCCTTGGGGCACCCGCACCCCTGGCTTATTTATCATGCAGCCCATCCTCCGAAATCAGCAATTACTGTTACTGGTGCTGGAAACACTAAGAGGAAAGGCCCGAGCGGGTGGCTCATTCATTAACTCTTTGAGTGCCAACCAATATTCTAGGAACTATGCTAAAATTGCCAAGGCATTTTTGCTGATTTTACAGCAGTTTAGGGAAAAAATTGTGAATCGCAAGTAAATGAAGTTACATATTCAAAAACTTAAGGGAACCTTTACCACATTGACATATTTAGCAATATCATCATCACTAATAAAAGCAGACTTAGAACTGGACGCCATTTCGAAGCTTTGATAGCACTCCTGGCACTTTTGGCGAAAGACGGGAGGAGCACGATCGTGCTCCCTGGCACTCTAGGGGTTAAACAAGAGGGACTAACAATTTAGCTTGGGTTGTTGGGGACAGAGAAAGACAGCCAGGGAAGGCAGTGCAGGCACACAGGCCGCCAGGGACGGCTGGGCAGGGCTTTAACATCTGTGACAACGAGAGAGAAAGGTCCGTGGGACAGGGAGCAGGGGACGGAGGCTGGGCCGGCGGGGTGGGCCAGGGAAAGGGAAGGGCGGGCGGGCGGCCGGCCAGGCGCCCACCTGCTTACCTGAAAGACTGCACTTCTGGGGGCTCCTTGCAGCTCTGGCCTCTGAGCCTGTGCACGTCCTTGGCGGCCGCCCTCATCATCTTGTCTGCCTGCAGCTCGCCTTTGTGCCCCGCGCGGTCCATCTGCAGGGCAAAGCAAGCAAAGCCGTGAGGCTGTGGGGAGTCCTTTGGGCCTCCAGAAATGGGCCGGCCACGGAGAACTTTCTAGTACAAAGGGGTAAGTTTGTTGTAGTCAACAGGTCTGTGGGCCACACCCAGGCACCCTCACCCTTCCTGTTCCACTGTGGGACCCTCTTGATTCCGAATGAGGAGGCAAAGTGGTCCCACCATCTGCGACAGTGGCCAGCTATCGGGCGGCAGGAACCTGAACACCCGTGGGGACCCCGGAGACGGGCTGTCTGGTGAAATGTGTGCTACTTCCTCTAACCCTCGGGGCCACCAGAACGGTCGAGTGTATAATGACCTCTATTTGACAGCCTAGGGAACGGGGTTTCAGACATGTTACACATGGCGGACCAGTAGTTTCATTGCTAGCTGTATCCAGTGGCCAGGAAAGTTTCTACTGAACGAGTACAAAAAAAGTTTTACATCAATGTTAAAGGCGCGCTTTAAAATTAAATACCCATTGCATTTTGAAGGTATTTATTACATGTCCTTACAAGCTAATATCTTTTTAAAGTCTGATACTTTGTAAAACACTGTGTAATACGAAGCGAGAATTCTCGTGATCTGTCCAGTGTTACAAAATTTCTTTAACGTCAAACAAATAAGACGTTACTTGGGCACAAACCCAATTCCAAGTCATGCCGTGTGCTCAAGGCCCTACCTCTTTTTTTTTTTTTAATGCTCAATCGAGGGTATTTTTCCATTGACTTTTAGAGAGAGTAGAAGGGAGAGAGAGAGACACTGAGAGGGAAACATCTATGTAAGAGAGACACATTCATTGGTTGCCTCCCACACAAGCCCAGACCAGGGCCAGGGAAGGAACCTGAAACCAAGGTATGTGACCTTGACCAGAATCGAACCCAGGACACGTCAATGCGTGGCTCAATGCTCTATCCACTGAGCCAAACTGGCTAGGGGATATGCCCTTCCTCTTTTTTAAAAAAAATATATTTTATTGATTTTTTTACAGAGAGGAAGGGAGAGGGATAGTTAGAAACATCGATCAGCTGCCTCCTGCACACTCCCCACTGGGGATGTGCCCACAACCAAGGCACATGACCCCGACCAGAATCGAACCTGGGACCCTTCAGTCCACAGGGCGACGCTTTATCCACTGAGCCAAACTGGTTAGGGCTGCCCTTCCTCTTGATGCAAACCTATCTAAGTGCCTCTGAACAAGTCACTGAGAGCCCTAAAATATCCATGTCTTTCCAACACTGCACACAGCCAGAGCTCTGGTCAGTGAAGACACTGTTTAAATGGCTCCTTAGCAGATCAGTCAATCCCAGACAGTCATGCATGTACTATAATTTACTATAATTGAAAGGTCGGGTTTTCTCAAGGCGAGGCCCAAAAACACTTATTTTCTTACCTCTTCCTATGCCTTGGTGAATGGGAAGCTCAAAGGTAAATGTGATAGACAACCACAATTAGGTTAAAAATATATGTATTCCCTCCTCATCCTTAGAACTCTAATTCTCCATTTTCCCTAAATGCTCTTATTAAATCCCTGATATAAGTACACAGGGCATAAGTAATAAATTAGAAAGAAACATTTGGGGACTTTCTGCATCGCTTGAGTCAGCCTGAAGCTCCGACGCTAGTCCTGACCAGGAAGTCCAGCACCACGTTGCTGCTCTAAGGCACCACCAGCTGCGTCAAGAGCTGGGGCCTCAGCGGGTGGCCCTCCCAGCAACCCAGGCAGGCGCCCTCTTCACGGAGCTCGCTGCACTGCCTGGCTGCGTGCGGACAGAACTGGCAAAGGCTGGCATCCCTGCCCTGCGTGACAATCTGAGGGTGGCAGGTGTTATGAAACTGAGTCAAAGGCCTCTACTAGCCCAGTGTTGCTTCCTTTTTAGAGGTAGTTTGGGACCTGTTACAGCTCAAAGCCCACTAGGGCCAAACTTAAAATTTTTACCCATCCAGTTGTTTTAAACACAGCTCGAACAAGCAGTTTTAAACCATTTAGAAGCGGCCTGCTTTGCATACCCTGTGAAGCTAGGCTCCACCCATTGTCTGCTGGCCGATGATAAGATACACTCTGGGGCCATCAAGGACCCCAAACTGCTGCTCTTTGACCCAGAGACTCCTACTGGTGCTGTTGAGTGACATCATCACGATGCCCCCTCTCCAACCCCCTCTCCTTAGGAGCTCCCTTGCCCTCCTGCCCTCCAGGTGTGGCCCCAGTCAAATTGTCTCTGGGAGGTCCCGTGCTGTGAGGGGCTTCTCCGGCAGGCTAACTTGTTTGTGAAAGCAGCGCTACCCTGATAAAACTCATGGCGTGCTGCTGTCATTCCCTCAAACTCACTGCAGGAGGACGGAGGACGGAGATGCGAGCAGGCTGTGCTCCCTGCTTCTTAGTCCTGAGCCCTGCATGGCCCACCCCTCTCTGCTTGGGCGATACCTGCTGGGTGGGACTGGGTGGACAGGCATCAGGGCGGGTTGCTGTCCTAGATGAACTGCTAGTGTGCTCCAGCCAGATGAGGTGCCAATGTTTGATGAAGGGTCGCACACAGAAATACATGTGAATGGATAATAAGAGCTTGTGCACATCAACATGGAAATGCAGTAAAAAGGGCCTGGCTGTGAGGTCAAGAGTTGGCTACATCCCTAGCTGGTTTGGTTCAGTGGATAGAGCATCAACCTGTGGACTGAGGGTCCTGGGTTCGATTCCGGTCAAGGGCACATGCCTGGATT
>NW_006299391.1:37181-45124 GCF_000327345.1 Myotis davidii | reverse complement strand
CAATAAGCCTGTGTGGAGGCATCCTTTCCTGCCCAGTCACTGGGCAAAGGGAGGCAGGGGCGGGAACTCTCTCAGTGGGTCTCAGGGTTGGACGACCCATTCAGAGCTCCGGTCTGTGGTGTGCCCCTGCTCCTGCCAGAGCGGAAGGACCCGCAAGGCCGGCGGCACTCACCCGCTTCTCCAGCATCCTCAGCAGCAGGCGGAAGCGCTCGTCCTCGCGCAACCCCGGGGGCAGCTCCTTCTCCCCGTGGCTCCGGGCTTGTTCGAGTTGCTCCTTGAGCTCCCTCAGCACCGAGATCTCCTGTGTCAGCTGGCTGTGCCAGGTCCGGGTGGCCTGCAGGTCTAACTCCAGGTCCAGCGAGGTGCGCATCAGGCGCTCGTGGCGCAGGGATTTGAAAGATGAAGGCTGTGGGGGTGGGAATGGCTCTGACTACTTAGTCATCCTTCAAAAATGCCCCCACGCCCTCAGCCCGATTTCTCCCATTCTACAGCGCATGTTTAGTGAGCATGGTTATGCCCTGTGGGGAAGCCGGGACTTGGTTGGAAAGTCTGTAAGGAGGATTCTCCGAAAGGTCGGGGGTCTCTGAGGGGACCTTGCCGAAGGCAGCCGCCCCTTCCTTGACTTTTCCAAACAAGTCCACGCTCCCGGGTGTTTTACTAGAATCTCTGTTTAGTCTGCAAACCCAACCTTGTGGAAGCATGTGCTCTCTCAAGGATACGCACCCTGCTGATTGTATCTAAGATCAATCTTAGTTCAAGACATTGGGGAAAAGGCAATGTCTTTACACAGAGATTGTAAAGACAATAAGAAGCTAACCAGGCAGACAATCAGGGCTGTTTCAGTTGCTAAAGCGAAACAGTCCCTTAGCCTTCTCTTTCACAGAAATGTGTGTCGGAGTCGTCTGTTCCTCCGCCACTCAGGGTCTGCTGGTCAGGCTCCGGCAACGTCCCAGGCTTGGTCCTGGGCACTTGACTCCATGACCCCAGTTCGTTTGCGCAAACCCTATGAGGTCCCTCCCGATGGTTACCACTGCACAGACGAGCTCCCAGAGGCTGTCACACATTGTGAGTAGCAGAGCGGAGATTCCACCCGAGGCAGTGGGCCCCAGACCCCATCCCTCACTCCCCTCACGGTGCCTGGCTCCCTGCTCTCCGTGTCCTCCACATTCCCAGTCTCAGTCAGAGCCTGCTTTTCTGTCTCCTGCCCTCAAGTTGCTTCCTCAGTGCAAGTCTGTCCCCTTTCTTGACTTGGTATTCCCGCAATGGACATCTATTGCTTCTGCGTGTGCAGCATCTACGCCCCCAGTCTCACAGGTAACCCATCATCTTCCCTTGGGGACCCACGCCTCCTCCATGCCCAACCCACGTGGTTCCTGTTGGGCTTCAGGGATAGGAACGTGACCTGAACCTGGCAAAGCAGAGCCACAGTGATTGCTTCCAGGGCGAGTATGTTCTCTCAGCCCAGACAATAAAACTCAATTCTGGGACCTTTGCGAGCGACTTGGGAAAAGGCAGTGTCTTTACACAGAGATTCTCAAACAGGCAAGTATAAACCTAGAACCGATCACAGTCATCTTCACTGTCACATGGAGTGACCCTGATTAAGAATTCAGCTAAAAAAAGATGAAGAAGAAAAGAGTCATAATATGCTATGTGGAGGGAGCAATGTCAATGGGGGGCACTGAGGTTTGATGACATTCTTTCAACTCCTGCATCAATCCATGCCCAAGACTAGTCCAACATCCTGCAGTTTCATGAAATGAGCCAATAAATTGTCCTTTTCATTTTTAAGCTACATTTGAGTTCTTCAGTTATCTGTATGCCTAAGATCCTGCATCATCCTATATAATAAAAGGCTAATATGCAAATCGACCGAACGACAGAAGAACTGGTTGCTATGACGTGCGCTGACCACCAGGGGAAGACACTCAATGCAAGAGCTGCCCCCTAGTGGTCAGTGTGCTCCCACAGGGGGAGCGCTGCTCAGTCAGAAGCCGGGCTCACGGCTGGGAAGTGCAGCAGTGGTGGCAGGAGATCCTCCCGCCTCTGTGGCAGTGCTAAGGATGTCCGACTGATGGCTTAGGCCTGCTCCCTGCAGTCGGACATCCCCCAAGGGCTCCTGGACTGTGAGAGGGATCCCCTGGAGTGCATGAATTTTCATGCACCGGGCCTCTAGTATTAGTATAATCATTAACTCTCCTCTCAAAACCCAGTAATGATTTAAAAAGAATGGCTAAGTGACTGTGGGAGACTGAATTCTAAGCTGGCCCCCAGGATCCCCACCCCCTCACAGACACGCCCAATATAATGCCTGCCCCTTCAGTGTGGGTGGGAGCTGTGAAGATAATGGATATCACTCCTGTGATTATGTAACTAATCAGTTGATTTGAATCATGCTGGGTGGGCCTGACCTAACTGGGTGAGCTCCTCAGTGATGAACTGCCCTTCCTGGAGATAGGCTCGCCGTAAAGAAGCAATACATGTATGGAGAGGGCCACATGGCAAGGACTGAACATCACCTCTGTGCGTTGTGAATAGCTCTAGACCTGCAGCTAGCGAGGAAATGAAAGATTATGCATCCTGCCAGCACCCCACGGGGGTGGGGATGTGACTCTCACTCTAGTCAAAATTCCAGATGAGCCAGCACCCAGATTTCAGCCTGGGGAGACCCCGAGCAGAGGGTCCAGCTGGCCTGTGCTGAACTCCTGCCCTCTGGGAACTGAGAGAGCGTGTTGTTTTCAGCTCTTAATTTGTGGTAATTCGTTATGCAGCAACAGGAAACAAATACAATGGCCAATAAAAGGATTTGCGAGATGGTGCGGAAACGGCTAGGATGAGCCCTACCCTCACTTCCACTTGCACAAGTACACTTTCAGGAACACCAGACAGCTCAGGGTAGAAGTTTTCTAAGGCTCATCCAGTCCAGTCTGTGCTCATAAATGAGCAGGGCCAGGAAATCCACTGCAGAAATCTGTGGCCCAAGTTCCCCAAGCAAGACATGAAGATTCTTCTGCGTGGCTCTGGCTGATGCCCAGGCTCAGAGCCTTGCCGGAAGCAGGCAGAGGCACAGCTCAGGTAGCGAGTGGGAGGATGGCAGCAACCCAGGCTCGGGCCCAGCCTCTGGGCTCTCCTGTCTCTTGGGCATAGAGGATCCGAGGGAAATGAGGGCTCAGACCAGCGTCAAGGCTCCCTTAGCAAGCCAGGCCCTTGGCTGAGCGGAAGAGGAGATCAAGAAGGGGGAACTCTGTGGGGCCGGCCTTGGAAGGGAGTTTGGGGGCACACAATGGCATTTCTCCGTCCAGAACGCTGAGGAGCCTATTGAAAACGCTGTTTCCTGGTGCCGAATTATACTGTCTAGGTGTGTGGCCTTGGAATCTGCACCATCGACAAGCTCCCCAGGAGACCCTGAGGAACCCACCAGAAGACGGGAGGGGGTGGGGGCTGAGTGGGCAGCTGGCCGTCTGTCCCTGTCACCCGAGGGAGGCCATGCCCAGCTTCTCCCTCAGCCAGCACTCTCTCCTCTTCCTGTGCACCCTCCTCTGCACGGCCTTCTCCTGCTCACTCTCACTCTTTCTGGAGATTCACGGGAGGGGAGGGGATTGCCGGAGGACCGGCTCCTGACTCAGGCCTCAGTGGGTCTGCAGGGGACGCAGAGGAGCCTTCCCTGCATGTGCTTTCACTCTGCTCTCTCTCCTGCTCCCCCTACTTCTCTTTCTGATACTCTGGCAGCCAGGTTTCTCCTCGTTCTGCAAACTCAGTGGAACTGCTGCAAAGTCTGAGCTACAAGCATCTCCTGCAGCCCTGGCGGGTGAAAGTCCGGAACAGGAGTCAGTCCTGGGCCAAACGCCACCCGACCCCAGTCCCTCAGCCACGCCTCCATAAGGAAAGGCGAGATTTCTCTACAGCGACCGTGGTGGCCTCTGCCCTGCCTGCTTCAGGCTGGACCAAGAGAATCCCGCTCACACGCCGGCCTCCGGTCGCTGCCGGGGATGCCCGGCTTCTCTGCCAGCTGGAAGGGCTGTCAGGACCCTGACCCGCTCAGCCAGCTGGACACACTGACACACTGAGCGGTCTCCTGTGAGGCAGGCTCCATCGGTGACCCTGGTATCTTCGGCGATTTCCAGCCAGGAAGGCCCCTTCTGCCGAACCTATTCCTCAGGATAATAACATTACATATCCCCTACGGCACGTTCCCCAGGGCCTACTCAGGCCTGACAGTTCACAAACTTCCATCTGCAAAAACCACCACTGTTGCAAGAGCGACCTGTTCACACCAGAGGCCGCGGAGCAACGGTCAGACACCCGGGCATGTGCTTGGGAGGTGACGGGGGAGGGGCTCACAGGGGCCCCGAGGAGGCCGCCTTACCCGCTTCACGCGGACGCTGCGCCGCTCCAGAGAGTTTCGAACGAAAGGTGGCTTCTTGGACAGCGTGGAGCTGTCGCTGTCACTCCGATTCAGCTGCAAGAAAGAGCCATGAAGTCATTGAAGGGCCGAGGGCATTCAGAAGGCACGCGGGGTCAGGCGGGTGGTGGCGGGGCCAGGCGGGTGGTGGCGGGGCCAGGAGGGTGGTGAGGGCCTCCCCGGCTCCCAGCCCGGCCCTTTCTCTCTGGTGCAGACACTCAGAGTTCTGTTCCCTGGGCCTGCAGGAGGCAGCTTCATTCGGCCTCTCTTTCCTTTCCAGGTGAACGTTCATCGAGCATGTACTCAGCACAATGCAAACTGCAACCTGCTATACTCGCCATATCTCATTTAATCCTTCCAACAACCCCGGGGGATTGACAGTGGTTCCATTTGAGCCATTAAGATGGGCTCTGTAGGCGACAGGGAAGATTCACACTGTCTGGTGTCAACCCTACTATTCTGCTGCCAACTCGCCAGGGATATAGACACGGTGAGAGTAGCAGGATTTGCACCCAGAACCGTGAGGTGAAGGCTACCTCACAGGAAGCCGGTGCTGTGAGAGGGGCAAGGGCCACATGTTTGCTTACCCGGCACACGTACTGGCTCTGGGGTCCGGGGGAGAAGGTCTTGGAGCGGATGATGGTGCTTCCTCGAAGAAATGGCGCTGGGGACGGCGTGCCCACCCACCGGTCCTTGGGCTGCATCACTGTGGGCGACGGGGCAGGGGTCTCTGTGTTGGTCTCTTTGTCCACCTGAGGAAGACGTCAGAGCTTTGAGACCACGGAGTTTTAGCCACTGGCCCCGAGATGCTCCCCACGCCTGTCACTTCGCCTCTGTCCCACGGACACAGCTGGGCGCTTCTTGGGCGCCCACCCTGCACAGCCAGGACAGCACCCCAGGCCCGAGGCCGGCCCCTATTCCTCCAGGACACCTGTGGCTGGGGCTGGTGGGATATTCAGCATGTTCAGTCCCCAAACAAGCTCCTGTACCTGAAGCTCTATGGCCTGAATGTCACACCCCCATCCCAAGCCACACACATTTTGTCAAAGCCACACCAAGGCCCCCGCTGCCCCAGCCAAGAGCTGCTGATGTTTTATTGGAATTATGGAGGCAACCAGCAAATCTCCTTACTTAAACCGGGGGACCAGGTTTTCTTTTCTTGTTAAAATATGTTTTTATTGATTTTTAGAGAGAGAGATAGAAATATTGATGAGAAAGAAACTTCATTGATCGGCTGCCTCCTGCACGCCCCTACTGGGGATGGAGCCCGCAACCCAGGCATGTGCCCTGACTGGGAATCCAACTGGTGACCTCTTGGTTCCTGGGCTGATGCTCAACCACTGAGCCTCACTGGCCAGGCTAGGGGACCAGGCTTTATACCGTCCTTTCACGGTAGTCACCAGTAAAAGGTAAGCAAACAAAAACCACGGAAAGGCAGGGCCTCCCTTAGCCTTAACAGCACCTTTGTGTAATTTTGAAAAAGGAGCCCCCTTTGTCTGGAGAAACTTCAAAATGCTTTCCCCTTGGTGTGGGTTAGAAGGCAGCCCGGGATGCTTCTGGACATCCCTTGGCAGGGCACCTCTGTGCCATGCACCACCTTCAGCTCCACCCCCGGGTGCCCTGCCAGCACAACGGGAGCTCTATGTCCAGGAGCCCTGCAGGTGGAAGAACAGAGACCCCTGGAGAGCGAGTGCTGTTGTCACGCAAAACCCGAGAGCAGCAGGGAAGCAGGAGGCAAGGGACTGGCCCCTGGACTCTCTCCTCCTCCTGCACTTGGACCCTAATGAGGAAACACATTCCTTCAAAACCCTAGAACCTGTCTTCGAGGGGAGTATTACTGTGTCCAGTTCAGAGACAATGAAATGAAGGCTTGAGAGGGATGAAGTCGTCTGCCCAGGATTCTGCAGCTGGCGGATAGCAGAGCCCGCATCTGAACCCAGACCCATCACCTGACTGCAAAGCTTGGGGTCTGTCCAGAGAAATGGGGAAAAGGGCAGACTACAGGAGGGAAGAGGGGGCGCGTCAGCCTCTCCGGGTTCACTGTTAAGGGAACGAGCCAGATTACAGGCAGGGACACTGCGGTACGCCCTCTGCTGGGCACTCCATGGCGGGGGGGGGGGGGGGGGGGGGGTTGGGGGGGAATGGGCACTGGGGGGGGGGGGGGGGGGGGTGTCCCTGATGCTGGAGGAACATTTGACCCTGAACCTTTCGCGATTGCCTGGGCTCAAGGACTGAGTGCTAGTTCCCCCAAGTCAGCCCTTCTCATCGCCCCAGCCCTCCCTACCTTTACCGCCGGGGACTCTTCTGGATCTGGTGAGGATTTCTCAGCAAAAACCTCCTCCTCTCCCTCCTCCGCTGCAGTCTCGTTGTCACTGGTCTCCTCCTCAAACCTCCTGTGATGACAAAGAACTTTGGTTACTCGCCCAGAGTCCACTCTGACCTGCTCACCGGCCTTTAAGCCCTTTCAGGAGAGAGAACACATTTTTGGGTGGAAGGGAGGAAATTGATTGTAGTGCATAGTGAGACGAGTCTGGGCCAATGTAATTCCCCTGCATCATCACTACCAGCATCTAGACCACTCCACCCCGAAAGGCTCCCTTATCCCCTTTCTCAGTTAACTTCCCCCCAAGCCCAGCCCGGCACTGATCAGCTTCCTGTCACTACTGATGAAATCTCATTTTTCTAGCATTTCATATAAATGGAAGCAGATAGTATGTGCTCTTGTCTCTGGCCTCATCTGGTGACTGTATCAACTCACTCTTCTTTATGGCCGAGGAACCATCCATGGTATGGATGTGCCACCATTTGTTTAGCTACTGGAAGCGAAGAACATCTGGATCGGTTCCATTTCTTAGCAATTGTAAATAAAGCTTCTACAGACAATCACGTGGATATAGGTTTCCTTTCTGTTTCTCTCGGATAGTGTTAGTTTGCCAGAGCTGCCCTAACAATACCACCCACCGGGGTGGCTTAAAATAACAGAAATTTGCCCTAGCCGTTTTGGCTCAGTGGATAGAGCGTTGGCCTGCGGACTAGAGTGTCCCAGGTTCGATTCTGACCAAGGGCATATGCCCGGGTTGCAGGCTTGATCCCCCCAGTAGGGGGCATGCAGGAGGCAGCCAATCAATGATTCTCTCTCATCATTGATGTTTCTATCTATCTCTCACCTTTCCTCTCTGAAATGAATAAAAAATATATATATATTTTTAAAAAACTATAGTTAAAAAAACAACAACAGAAATTTATCCATTGCCGGTCTGGAAGCTAAGAGTCCAGGATCAAGGTGTGGGTAGGTTTGGTCTCCCAAGGCTTCTCCCTGTGGCTTGCAGATGGCCACCCTCTTGCTGTGGCCTCACGTGGCCACGTGGCTTTCCCTCTGTGTGCGCATGCTTGGGGTCTATGTGTCCAAATGCCCTCTTCTTCTTCTTTTTTTTTTTTTTTAAATATCTTTTTTTGATTTTAAAGAGAGGGGAAGGGAGATAGAGAGTCAGAAACATCGATGAGAGAGAAACATCGATCAGCCGCCTCCTGCACATCCCCC
>NW_006299391.1:30089-36983 GCF_000327345.1 Myotis davidii | reverse complement strand
CAGCTGCCTCCTGCACATCTGCCGGGGATGTGCCCACAACCCAGGCACATGCCCCTGACCGGAATCGAACCCGGGACCCTTCAGTCCGCAGGCCGATGCTCTATCCACTGAGGCAAACCGGCCTCGGCCAAATGCCCTCTTCTTACAAAGACACCGATCATACTGGATTGGGGCCCACCATAACTCTAACAACCTCATGTTAACTTCATCATCTTCTAATGGGCCCATCTCCAAAGACAGTCACAGTCTGAGGTCCTGGGATCAGGGCTTCAATATATGAATTTTGGAAGGGACACAATTCAGACCAAAACAGCTATATACCTGAGAGTGGAACTGCTGGGCCACACAGGAAGTATGAGTTTATCCTTTTAAGAAACTGACAAACTGGTTTTCCAATGTGGTTATGCCACTTGACATTCCCACCAGCAAGGTTACGAGGATTCCAGTTCCCCGTCTAGCCTTGGTATCGTCAGCCTTTAAATTTAGTCATTCTCCTGGGTGTGTACCCACAGCTCGCTGTGGTTGTTAATCAGCACTTTCCCATAGAGAATCTTTTCATGCATTTATTGACCACCCATATATTTTCCTTTCGCAAAGCGTCTGTTAGAACCATTAGCCCATTGAAAAGCTGGGTTGTCTTGTCATTATTGAGTGGGAAGAATTCATTCTATATTCTGGATAGTATTAATCCTCTGCAAATATTTTCTCCAAGTCGGCTGCTTCACTTTTTTAAAAAAAATATATTTTATTAATTTTTTACAGAGAGGAAGGGAGAGGGATAGAGAGCTAGAAACATCGATAAGAGAGAAACATCGATCAGCTGCCTCCTACACACTCCCCACTGGAGATGTGCCCACAACCAAGGTACATGCCCTTGACCGGAATCGAACCTGGGACCCTTCAGTCCGCAGGCCGACGCTCTATCCACTGAGCCAAACCGGTTAGGGCCTGCTTCACTTTTTAATCTTCAAAAAGGGTACCTTCCAAAGAACAGAAGATGTTGATGGTGACAAAGTCGGATTTACCAATTTCTTAATAGTTTGTGCTTTTTATGTCCCATCTAAGAAATCTCTGCCTACCCTAAAGTTGCAAAAGAAAATTTCTCCTCCATTTTCTTTGAGGAGTTTTATAATTTCAGATTTGATGCTCAGCCCCATGATCCATTTCAGATTTAATTTTTGTGCATCATGCTCAAAGTTTCTGTTTGCTATATGGATACTTAATTGTTCCAGCATCATTTGTTGAAGAGACTTTCCTTTTGGTTGATGCTCTTCAAAATTATCCTTTCCCCAGGGGCTCCACGGTTGGAAGGAGTTGCTGTGACAAATAGACTGCATTTGTTAATTAGTAATTTATTTTGATTCCCATCTTTCCTTCTCAAAGACATACATAACCGCCAGGCTTGTGATCAGCATGAGACAGCGTTACCACACTGAGCAGGAGGAATTCCAGCCAAAAGCAGAAATCCTGACATCTAGTTAGCCGGCTCCGGGAGACTGCGGATAAACATAAACGCTCCCTCGGGACTTTCCCGTGCGGAGAATAGACCCTGGATCTCCACCCCCAGCCCCACGATGAAAACCTCCTCTGCACTTAGAGGGGGACTTTGCTCTCCCTCCTTCACACCCGCAGCCTGTCTGTCTCCTTATAAAAGAGCCATTATACATGAGAACACGCCAGGGGCACCTCCCCAAGAATTCCACAGACGCCACATTAACCACCACTTACCGAGGGCCTAATAAGCTCCAGGTGCTACGCTAAGGCCCTTCGACAGTGCAGCCGGCGATGACTGTCTCTGTTTTATGGACTGAAAAGCTGAGGACCGGAGAGTTGAGAGCCCTGGTCCAGGGTCACGGGCTGCTAAGTGGGGAGCCTGGTTTTCCACCCAAGTCCACTAAGTGCTCAACCACGAGGGAAATCTCTTTTTGACTGTGAGCCTGATCTAAATATTTCCAGAAAGGAAAAAAAAAACCACAACCACCCTCAACTGGAAGGAGAAAAAAAGAATTAAAACAGGCATCTTTTCATCCTTTGGAGTTCAAAAAGAAAAAAGAAAAAAAGAAATATCTGGTAATCCCCTGGGCTGGTGAAGGTAGGGGAAACAGGCTAATCCCTGTAGGGGGTGAATGAGAGCGGGCAATTTACACTCTGAAGTCAACTTAGTCTCTGCTAAAATATCCTCGATTTGGTACTGCCGTCGGATTATACTGATGGCAGAGAGCGTGTCGGTTTAGGGGAACTCATAAGCACTGCTGGTGGGAGCACTGACTAGTACAATCCTATCCGAGAGCTATTCTGCAAGGCCACTTCTCAGCTTCTGCCCTAGACAAATACGCACACGTTCCCAGGGAGGTCAACATAAAGATTTTCACTCCGGCGTTGTTTGTGATTGTATGATCCTATATTGTTTAATACTTTCAGAGTTTTGTTTTGCTTTTGAATCTAAAACACACACACACACACACACACACACACACACACACACACACATCCAGTCTTCTGACTATGTGCACTAAAGAAACCTAACACCCCGCCTCCCCCCAAAAAAGAGGTGGGTGTGGCAATGGCACCCTGAGCCTTGGGTGCGGGAGGAGGGAATGGAAATGAGAACAGAGGGCTGGTCTCTCGGAGGCCTCCACACGTGACGCCAGAGCGGAGCGGGGCCCAGCCAGGCTAGTTAACATTCCAGGACCCAAAGAAGCCTGCAGCCGGAGGAGGGGGCTGCAGACGGGTTTTCGCCATAGGGCAGCTCTGGGATTCGCAGCCCTCTTTGTAAGTCAGTGTCTAGGGAAGTCTGAATGGCCAGGGGTGGGGAGAGAGGGGGCCACAAAGGGAGAAAGAACAGAAGGCGGTTGCTAGGCAATGGCGTGAAAAGCCTCAATGCAGGCTTGGAATTTGGGGAAAACCAGTGATCTCGCGCCAGGGTTTTGGAAGACAGGTCCTAGGCCTATTTCCGGCATCAGACTTCTGCCTGTGTGCAGCCCAGCCCAGCCCAGCAGCATGCTAGAGAGAGGGAGAGAGGGAAGGAGAGGGAGGGGAAAAGAACGGAGACAGGGAGGTGGGGGGAGACAGAGAGAGGAGAAGGCACTGGGAAGGAGGGAGACAGAGGGGAATGAGAGAGGAATTGGGACAATTTAGAGAGAACCCTAAAACAAACAAATGAATAATAAAAAAATTCAGGAACCTTGCCATACCCTTCGTTACTGCAGGACAAGTAAAGGAGACTACGAGAGGGGTCAGACTGAGGGCCCAATCCAGCCTGTTCGGGACAGTCCAAGCTATGAATGGTTTTCATGTTTTTAAACGGCTAGAAAGAAAAAATCAAAGGGGTGCTATTTCATGATGTGCAAATGCTGTGACGTTCAATGTCAGCGTCCACAATCAAAGTTTCGGCGGCAGGGACACGGAGGCTGCCGTGCGTGCCCTCTCTGGCTGCTTTCACAGTAAAACGGTCGAGTTGAACAGACCCAGCAGGTTCTTCATGGCCCACAAAGCAGACACTTACTATCTGCCCTTCCCAGAAAACATGCGTGAGCCCTGGAGTAACAGAGAGTAAGCAAAGACTCCTTCTGAGATCAAATGTATAATTTGGGGCATAACAGAGACATACAGAAGAGGTACTGAGGGCCTCCTGTGTGTTATGTTTATCATGCATAATCGCTATGTTTTATTTATTAATTTTTTAAATATATTTTTATTGATTTCAGAGAGGAAGGAGAGGGAGAGAGAGACTGAAACATCAGTGATGAGAGAGAATCGCCGATCGGCTGCCTCCTGCACGCCCCCTACTGGGGATTGAGCCCGCAACCTGGGCATGTGCCTTTGACCAGAATCGAACCCAGGACCCTTCAGTCTGCAAGCCGACGCTGTATCCACTGTAGGCATGGCTATGTTTTAAATCTGTATTTTGCAGATGAGAAATGGAGGCTGCTCATCAGAATCACCCAGGGAGCTTTTAAAATGTAGTTATGCTCAGCACCCCCCGCCTCCCCCAATACCTAGGATCGCACAGGAAGTCATCTGAGCGAGCCTCCTGATCCCTATTGGTCTGAGTTCAGTGCACAGAAGCCCAACGAGGCTGCCTCCCAAGAGGCAAGACTTATAGGCTGTGTTCATGTCCAGGATGGAATCTGCCTTCTCTCTTTCGGGCTGGGGGTTCGCAGTGATGCTTGTCGTTTGCCTAACCGTAATTCCTGCCCTCTGCTGAGTGTCTACCATGAGCCCTTTTATCTTCATTAGTGGCTTTCCCTTCCGGCCTTTCCACGACCCTCTGTCATCGGTGTCATGTCCCCATTTTTCAGTGGATGCTGTCAGAGAGGTTAGGATGGCTTGCCTGAGAGTGGCTGCCCTGAGGTGGAGGCAGTGACGGGAGGAAGCGTGGTGTGGGCTGCCCTGGAGCTGGTAATGAATGCCCGTCCAGCTTCCTGATTTGGATGCTGATCCCACAGGGAGTTTGGTTTCTGAAAACTCACTGAGCTGTACTGGACGCTTAGGTGAACTTTTCTGTATGTATGTTATCCTGCAATAAAAAGTTAAAAATGTGCCCTAGCCGGTCTGGCTCAGTGGATATAGCGTCTGCCTTTCTGAAAACTCACTGAGCTGTACTGGACGCTTAGGTGAACTTTTCTGTATGTATGTTATCCTGCAATAAAAAGTTAAAAATGTGCCCTAGCCGGTCTGGCTCAGTGGATATAGCGTCCGCCTGCGAACTGAAAGGTCCCAGGTTCGATCCCAGCCAAGGGCACATGCCCGGGTTGTGGGCTCGATCCCTAGTGGGGGACTTGCAGGAGGCAGCCGATCCATGATTCTCTTCCATCATGGATGTTTCTATTTCTCTCTCCCTCTTCCTTCCTCTCTGAAATCAATAAATATATATATTTTTTAAAAAGTTAAAAATGCTGCCCTGGCCCGGTGGCTCAGGGCACATGCCCAGGTGGCAAGTTCGATCCCCAGTCGGGGTGCGTACAGAAGGCAACTGATCAATGTTTCTCTCCCTCTCTCTCTCTCTCAACATATCCTCAGATAAGAATTTTAAAAAAAGGTAAAAATGCTTTGCCCAAGGTTACACAAAAAAACGATGAAGCTAAGAGTGAGCCCTTGCCTACATCACTGTTTCTTAAGGTGTAAGAGACCTTTCTGTCTGGTTACAAGGGACTAAAGGGCCCCGAACTGCACAATGAGAAAGCTGTCTCCGCTTCGCTCTCTGTCAGATTACATCACGGAGGGTCTCCACCACTAGCTGAAACACTGACCAAGCTTCCTTTCTAACAAGGGGAAGGGAGACTTCCGGCTTAAAACCGTAGCCAGCAATTCATATAGCTACACTTCAATGCCCTTGTTTTATTTTCATTACATTTAATTTTCCACGGTCACTTTCTGAGGCAGGCTTGGCCTCCTCAGTGTCCATTCCCACTTTCTGCCTTAGTAACAGAACCCTGATTTTTGAACCCAAGTGAACAGACCTTGATTCCTAGCTTCCCTTGCAGTTAGATAGGCCAACTGGCTCATAAGTGCTTTCAGGAATGCTCCCCGGTTAAGAGGCACAAGGGCACTCTTTCGTCCTCTTTCCTGATGCCTGCCTGATGGCTGGTGACTCAGCAGCCACTTTGGGCTATAAAACAGCCTCGATGATGGAGGGCCCACCATGAGGACAGTGGAGCAGAATGAGAGAAGGTGCCTGGGTTCCCAGTAGCACCTTGCAGCTAACAGATGAGCCTTGGATTGCCTTCTCCCATAATGAAGAAATAAACTATCTGTTTAAGACTCTTATTTCTGCTCTGTTCCTCGTAGTCAAATGCAATTCCTTACTGAAAAAACCTCCAAATTATGGCACGTTATACTTCTTTTCCACTGACAGTGGTATCCAGCTTAAAAAATTTTAAACCAAAGTAAATGTAAGCGCTTCCAGACAAACTAATGACATGAGATGTGAACCAGCGTGAGTGCTTCATCGAACACAAACGACAAATCGGGACGGGGGTTTGGGAACCGCTGTACCGGACTACGTACTGCCTGGCTGCCTGGACAGAGCCCGTGAGGAAGCAGGTTCTGAGTCTTCCCGGGGGACACTCTCCTGGTGGCACCCGCCTTCAGGGAGCTCATCCCTGGGCCCACGTCCGAGCCAGATCAGTTCCCGAGGCCCAAGGGCACCCCTGCTTACCAGCTGTCTCCCAGGTCCTGGGTGCTGCTCCTTCCCTCCTGCCTCTTCTCCAGCTCCACCGCTGTCTGTTCCAGCAGAGCGGACACAGCGTCCTGTGGAGACAAAGACCGATGGGTTCCCTGACACACCCTGGACACCGCACCTCCTGGCAAGAATCGGAGCTTCTCAGGGTGTGGCCCTCCCAGTGCACCGAGTGGGTCAGCAGCTTGCCCCCAGGTCACATACATTGGAAATACGTTGGCTCTTCTCCCTGCAGTTCTCCTGCAAATAACCGTGTGTGTGGACAGTTTTGGAAGACAGCCCCGTTTAGTAGTTGAGGGAGACAGAATTATAGGCCCCCAGTTGTAAGGAGATGACAGTGCAGCCAAGGAGACCATCATAGGAACCATTGGTTACAAAGCAATGTGATAGGGACCATGCCAGATGTTAAGGATTAATGGTTGGGAACAGAGAAGCAATGGCAAAGTCAGCTTAGGGGGGTGCATTCAGGGAAGGCTTCCTGGAGGAAGACCATCTATACTGAATGGTATCTACAGTAAAAAAGCTGGTGTGAGTTAAATTATTTAACCCCTCAGACTCCGTTTCCTAATAACCTATGACAAAGGGTTGTTATGAAGATTATACGCATAAGGTATGAAAGAGTGCCTAGCACATAAATGCCACTCAGTAAGTGGCATCTAACTGAACCTTTGTAGCCATCCTGGCCGGGAGAGATTCTGATTATTCCCTGGAGG
>NW_006299391.1:22513-30065 GCF_000327345.1 Myotis davidii | reverse complement strand
AAAGAGAAAATGAATGTGCCTCAGGTTAATGTGACTTATCCAAGAACAGGCTCTAGAAAGCAGAGGGGTCTTGTTGTTAAGACCTTTGCCAGCTCATGGTCACGTGTTTGGAGCGCAGGAGACATGGGTTTGCGATATAGCTTTGTTGCTTATTAGATGTTTGTCCTTAGGTAGTAACCTTTCTGAACCTTGGTAAACTGTACATAATCAGGACAGTGCCTGACAAAAAAGGAAGTACGGAAAATGATGATGATGACAAAAAATGAGGAAGAAGAGGAGGAGGAGGGGGAGAAATAAATAGATTTAATTCTGACCCTTCTCCATACCTGAGTGACCTAGCCCATCCCGTCCACTGAAATTCTAGGCAGTGACTCCCCAAAGTAACCAAGTACTGATGGAGGGAAGAAGCAGGATCCCTAACATGCTCTCAGGGGACCCCATTAGGACCCCATCACTCTGTGTTCAAGGACAACTTCATTGCTCAACAGAGCCCTGGCCTGTCTACGTGGCCAGCGGATGTGGGCTTTCCAAGTGCAGGAAAGAGTTTAAGGATAGTTCATAGGTGAAAGTGTACCGCACTAAAATGAAAATATGTATTTTTTAACTAAAAAAAGAGGCAAATGTGAGATTTTTCAAGAAAAACTAATTAACAAAACAGAATCACTAATCAAGCGCTCTGTACAGGCACTTCTCCAAAGCTTCCTAACAACCTTCTCTGACCCAGATCACAAGTGTAGAAGCTGACAGGTGAAATGACGGACCACCGCCACCCAAGTAAGAAAGCCCCAGTCTCTTGCCCGGCCGGTGTGGCTCAGTGGTTGAGTGTCAACCTATGAACCAGGAAGTCAGGTTCAATTCCCCAGCCAGGACACATGCCTGGGTTGTGGGCTCGATCCCCAGTGTGGGTGTGCAGGAGGCAGCCGATCAATGGTTCTCTCTCATCATTGATGTTTCTGTCCTCTCCCCTTTCTCCTTTCTCTCTGAAACCAATAAAATATACTAAAAAAAAAAAAAAAAAAGAGAGAGAAAGAGAAAAAGAAACCCCTCACCCCAGTCTCCTGGCTGTTCTTCCCATGGTTTCCCTCTGCCTCTTACAGAAAGCCTCCGCTAGGCACATAGTAGGGTCTCAATAAAGGCTAATTTTGTACCTTGCAGTTTTTTCTTTTCTTCCCCAATTCATCTTTAAAACGTTGTGAGTGAAGGTGTTCACCACACAAGTTGTATCAGGGCAAGGAGAGCACAGAGGGGAGGGCACGAGAAATCTGCAGGTGGGGGAGATCTCTCCTACCCTGTAGGGCATCCCCAAATAGTCCCACCTGTGGCCTTACATTCCAGGTCATCTATAATAATAAAAGCGTTCCCTGCTCTGTTGCTTCAAGTATTTGTAGCTCAGGAGGTTGTACCAGCGAGTCGACCTCTCCCCAGACCGGCACACCTCAGCCAGGCTGATCTGGGCGCCTCCCTGTGAGGAGGGAAAAGGGAGAGTTAGGAGCAGGGCCGACAGGAGAGCTGGGGAATTTGGCCCCCGTATGGAAAACATCACTCCGGGTGGGACGGAAGCTTCCGGGGCGGAAGGGAGGGCTAGTCGTTGATCACTTCCAACAATCATGCATTCACAAATTATCCATTCACTGGTTTACTCATTTGCCAAAAGCGTATTAAATGTTTATCTCTAGGTACTGAAATGGAGAGATCCCCAGGCTAGATTGTTCAAGAGAAAAATAGGATAATGCAGGACAGAATATATAGCGTGCCACATTTTCTATAAGAAATATTTGAGGTACAAGGGGGAGTGAACATGATCACATGATCCTATGTACAACAAGAAAAAATGAAGCCCGGCCGGTGTTGCTCAGTGGTTGAGCGTCGACCTATGAACCAGGAGGTCATGGTTCGATTCCCGGTCAGGGCACATGCCTGGGTTGTGGGCTCGATCCCCAGTGTGGGGCGTGCAGGAGGCAGCTGATCAGTGACTCTCTCTCATCGTTGATGTTTCTATCTCTCGCTCCCTCTCCCTTCCTCTCTGAAATCAATATGTATATATAAGAAATAATGGAAAGAGAAAAAAAAAGCCAATGAATGTGGTTACCTATAGAGTAGGTGGTGGGACTGGGGTGGACAGGATAAAGATAGGAGGGTTTCTCTATAGTAAACCTTTCTAAAATTTTTTTCTTTGAATCATGTAAATAGATCCCTTAAGGATAAAACAAACTACAACAAATCAACTGAATAGAGAGGAGCCGCCATCTAGTATAAATTACCTTCAGAGATGATAAAATGTGAAAATGACGTGTACCCTAAAATCTGTGCTATAGACAAATGTTAGGTGATGAAAGCTGCAGGGAAAATAATACAGGGGAAGGGTATACGAGGGGATAAAAGAGGATGGGGAGTGCGATTGTCCACAGGGTTGCAAAAAGACCTCACTGAGCCCTAGCGGGTTTGGCTCAGTGGATAGAGCATTGGCATGCAGACTGAAGGGTCCCGGGTTCGATTCTGATCAAAGGCACATGCCCACATTGCAGGCTCAATTCCCAGTAGGGGGCGTGCAGGGGCAGCCAACGATTCTCTATCACTGATGTTTCTCTCTCTCTCCCTCTCACCTTCCTCTCTGAAATTAATAAAAATATATTTTAAAAAAGGACCTCACTGAGGTGGGCAGCATGTGGGTTAAGCCCAGAATGAGGCAAGGGAGTGAGTCTTGTCCATCAATATTTCGGAAGAGACAGCAAGTGCGAACGCCTGGAGCGGGGAGCTTGCAGGTGTATTCAAGGGCACAAGGAGGCTGGAGCAAGCCTTGGGGCTGAAATCCAAGATAACAGGAGCAGGTAGAAATGGGGTTAAAAAGAAAAGGTTTTGTGACGCATAGGAGAAATAACAGCATGTTGGTCTATTGACCGGCCAGATGCGGCGGAGGCGGCAGTCCCGAAGACAGGATGGAGCAGAATCACTACGGCCGGCCGTGCCGTCCATGAGAGAGAATGGCCAGAGACGGGGGTGGGGAGGGCCCATCCTTAGAACCAGGAGAAATGGCAGAACCCACGAGACCAGCTAGAGGTGGTGGGAGCTGTGGGAACTCTTTGGGTTCCTTCTAACCTCTCACTGAGTGAAGCCAGGGCCCGCGGAGGGTGGGGCCGGAGCTGCTCGAGGCTGGAGGAGAGAGGGAAAGAACTCAGCACTGGGAGGAGAGGGGAGGGAGCCGTCTATGGAGACGAGAAGAGTGCTGAGCATTCTCGGGGCTCACGGGAGCTTCGAGACATGATGACAAAGCAACGCCACCCAGCACAGCTGCGTGCTTCTCCTGTTGCGCAGGGGGAGAGAGTAACCTGCGACAGGCCTGGGGTTGTGCCACGCGGGGGTGGCAGGGTGAGAAAGGGTGGGGAACCACTGTGCTGGTTAACCATGAACCTGTGGCACTGAGCTCAGTGGTCAGATGTGGGCGACCAGGGCCCTACTGGACAGCCTGTGACCCGTGAGGCCACGCTAGAGCATCTGATAGGACTGTGGCCTGTGATACTGGGGAAGGCAGGCCACGTACTCCTCCAAACCCCTAATCTGGGTCTGGGGCACGAGAGACACGCACAGTGACCCTGTGAGAAGTAGGACAGTGCGATGGCTCTGCACAAGGGACGTGGGATCTGTGTTCACACCCAGACTCCTCCACCTACTCACTGGATGGCCCGGGTAAGTTACTCAGCCTTGATCCCTTATCTGTCAAACAGCGGTAATCCTAACGCTGCTTCCCAGGGCTGCTGTGAGGATGACGGGAGACACTGCACACGAAGTTCCCAGCCCAGCACTAGACACACGGACACACCCAGGATGGGCACTGCTGTGGCCTGGCGGACGAGATGGCTCAGACTCTGCAAATGCAGCGGTGAGGGGGCCTCTGCGTGGAAGCAGACAGCCCCATCCCCTCGTGTCTCACTTTCTCGCCTCCTCCAGCCACCAGAACACGACAGCCTGACACTCCATCTCCCCACAGGATACGGAGAAACAGGCCTCTCATTGGCCGAGGATGGAGACAAGCCACGGTGGGATGAGCGCTTGGCTGCTGCCATGGCAACCGGCACTGGCCAGACATCAATTAGGGAGGAGGAATAAAAGGCGTCCAATTAGGAGAAGAAAACAGGGCTGAGTCTTTGCCATCTAGGCATGGCCAGGGCTGCGGAAACGCTAGGCTGGGGGGAGCCCGGGCTCGGAAAAGCGCTCTGCTGTCACTCAGCGTCCTCCACGCCTGCCACACCCTTCGGTCACCATCCTCACCTGTGGGCTCCAGGGAGCACGGTGCCGGCACTGAGGACACACCGAGGGGCTGACCTGGGTGAGCTGCAGAGGCGAACCTGCCTGGGTTCTAACTCTGCACCTGCCACCTCCTGACTGTGTGACCTTGAGAAAGTCCTTTCTCCTCTTTGTGCCTCAGTCTCCTCACTGGTATAATAGGACCTATTTTATAAGACTGACTGAGAATCAATAGAGAGAATACATGTAAGCTTAGCCCAGGGCCTGCCACATAAATGCTGACTATTGCCTAACTGTCGGTACTAATGACAACCGCAGATGCAGTGATGTACCCAGCTGAGGAGGGACAGGAACCAGCTTCCAGGGAGACTCTTCACTGCTCTGCATCCTTGCTATGGCACCAGCAGTGCCAGCATCTCCTGGGGGCGTGTCAAAATGCAGAACCTTGGACCCCATCACCTCAGACCCCATCGCAGACTTGCTGAACCAGACTCTGCGTTCTCACCAGAGCCCCGGGTAACCTGTGCGTGTCTCCCACCAGTTTGGGAAGTGCTGCTTGAGCACCTCATTTAACCCCCAGAGAGCCACCTGTCAGGTAAGGAAACTGAGACTGAGAGAGGAACTGTCTTAGGGAACTCAGGCTGCGCAGGGAAGCACAGGGCTGGTGACAGCCAGGGGCCAGCATTCCAAAGCTGCGGCCCCCAATCCCCAGCAGACCAGGGTTTCACAGCACAAACCCGTCAGGGTCGGGGATGGAGAGCAAGGAGTTTTCCCGCTTCTCTTATCTCATTTGTGCATTACAACAAGCGCCTGCGTTAGCTTCGAAGCCCCATTTTACAGATGAGAAAACTGAGCAACACCTCTATGCACTTGGGTCAGCCTGGCTCTAGGGAATGGCTTTCTTGGAACACAAACGTACCTGGAGCTACTTCATCTCTAATCCCGACTTCTGCCAATGGGGGTGGGGGAGGAGGAGGAAGTTGGAGGGGCTCTGCTCTGGGGAGTGGACTAGCAGTGGCCCCATCCAATGAGAACCTACTGTGTGCCAGACACTTGAGTAGGTGCTTTACATGAACTGTCTCTTGTAATCCTTATAACGACTCTTCTAGTGGGCACGAGGCAGGCATTACCATTTGCATTTTATGGATGAGAAAACAGGACCAGAGAGGTCAAGTAAATTGCCCAAGGTCACCCAGCTACACCCCGAGTGGTGAAGGTGGGATCTGAGCCCCTGTATATGTGTTCTCCTGTAGTGCCACATGGTAAAGCCACGGCATGCGGCTAGTTATCGGCATGCGGCTAGTTAACGTCGAGGTCCTGGCATCTTAAAAAACATTTTCAGGGCTGTCACTCTTCCTCCTGTGAACCGAGCTCCCCCACCCCCAATAAGTCTGAGAGTGCCATCTGCCCGTGGAAAGGTCTCTGCACAGAAGCCCAGCTGAGCCTACAGCCGTTTTTCCAGACCTTCTCCCTGCAGAACACGATGCACAATTCCCCAGAGGACAGACAGACAGACAGACACAGCCCTCACCAGGCAGTCCTCCGGATGGCTCTGGTCAGTGGTACAGACGTCGACTCTTAAGGTCTTCTGGTGAAGGGCTGGGTAGGACATGGACACCCAGAACACCTCATTGAACACGAGGGCGTCCGAGGCCTCCAGAGGCCGCGTCCGGAACAGGCAGGTGGTGCTTTCGGAGCAGGGAAGGATGGCCACACGGATGTTCCTGGAGGGAGACAGAGATGCAGGAGAGACCAGGTCAGCCCAGGTCTGGGCCTGACGTGTGGGGCAAACCGCGTGCTGCAAATGCCAGAGTGAACAACCGTCATTTCTCAGGTCGTCACGCAGGTGTGTGTGTGAAGGGTACAGAGGGCCCCTAAGGATAACGCACTGCCCTTCCTCCCCCTGAATCTCTTAAGTCCTTAGGACCTCAACGCATGGGGAGCCTGAGGCCAGCAGTGTGCAAAGGTCCACGTGCAGGACCGACGAGGCTGCTTGTTACCCCCGAGGAGCCCTCGTACCGCTGCTGGTAGGAAGGCAAAGTGTGACGACCCCTGCAGAGGGGAACGTGCCATCCGAACAAAATCAGAGGCATTTACCCTTGGACCCAGACAGCTCGCTCTTAGGCTCTCCCACCCAGATACCTGTGGGAGGACTCATGAGCTATGCAGAAGGTTCCCCATCCCGGTGCTGTGTGGGTGAGCGTGAGACAGAAAACAACCCCCGGGTGCTATCCCATCTTCCTTCTGCCTGGCCGGCTTTCCTCCTGCCCCCCTCCTTCCCGCATGGCGCACCCCCGGAGGCTGGCTGGGTGCAGACCACAGAAATAGGAGCGCCTGCTGCTGTCGTCAGGGAGACGAGAGGAGAACAGGTAGGCAGACGAGCTCAATGAAACAGAACCCGTCTGCAGTGAGGAGCCAACAGGCAGAGGGTAGGTATTTGCCGGATGACCCATTCCAAGGAAATCCCGACAGAAGTACAGGGATGGCCCTGACGCTTGAGGATGGCGCGCCTGTCTCTGCGGGGAACACCTGAGCTCAGAGCAGACAGAAGGGGGCATGGCCACCTTTTCCACGGGGCCTCAAGTTCACAGGCACGGGGATCTGCTCCCTGGCCCGTTCTTCGTGCTGGCACACGGTCGGTGCACAGGACGTACATGTGAAGGAACCGAAGGGTCCAGAGGGCTTCTCAGGAGAGCGGGTGTGTTTGCCGCCGTGCCCGCATCACATTCACTGCCTGACCCTTAGCGTCAAGGTCACAGGCATGAAATACCCGCAGCAGGTTTACGGAGGCCGCTGTCCGAGCAGGAGAGTGACCCAGGGATGGCTGCGGAGAGGAAGACACACACTCCACCTTGCCCGCTAGATACTCACACTTTCTGGTCCTGCTGCAGCAACAGGGCAGAAAGGTTACTCAGCTGGACGATTAATATTGCAAACTGCTTATTCTTCTCGTCGTACCTACGAGGAAAAGGGGCATATGGAGCACCTGTGGGTAACGCATGTGTCTCTTTTTTCCTTTAAATATGTTTTTATTGGTTTCAGAGAGGAACGGAGAGGGGGAGAGAGATAGAAACATCAATGATGAGAGAGAATCATTGATCGGCTGCCTCCTGCATGCCCCACAATGGGGATGGAGTCTGCAACCCGGGCATGTGCCCTGACTGGGAGTTGAACCGTAACCTGATGGTTCATAGGTCGATGCTCAACAACTGAGCCAGGCCGGTTGGGCCGTCTCTCTCTTAATAATCACAGACGTGGCTGCCGGCAGCTCTGCAGACTGTGGTGAGTCAGACAGCACAGGCCAGCGCTT
>NW_006299391.1:20568-22472 GCF_000327345.1 Myotis davidii | reverse complement strand
AGGGAAGGACACATTTTAAAGGGAAGTCAGAAGTTTGTGTGAACTTTCCTGATACTTAAATATTGGCAATTAATTCTTATTAAAAAAAAATACTGAGGCCCTGGTGGGTGTTGGCACCCTGCAGAGAAAGGTTGCCAGTTTGATTCTCAGTCAGGCTACATGCCTGGGTTGCGGGCTCAATCCCAATCCCCTGTAGGAGGTACCAGGGGGGCAGGGGATTGATCCATGTTTTGCTCTCACATTGATGTTTCTCTCCCTCTCCCTTCCTCTCTCTCTAAAAATCAATTAAAAAATCTGCTAAAAAGATATTGAGACCCTGGCTGGTGTGGCTCAGTTGTTTGGAGTGTCATCCCATACCAAGAGGTGGCTGGTGGGTCCAATTCCTGGTCAGGGCACATTCCCAGGTTGTGGACTTGATCCCCAGTTGGGCCACGTTCAGGAGGCAACCAATTAATGTGTCTCTCTCACATCAATGTTTCTCTCTCTCTCCCTTCCTCTCTCGAAAACCACTTTAAAAAAAAAAAAAGGTTAAAATTGCAAACTTTTTTTAAACAATTGAGGCCATCCCCCATCAAGAGAAAACAAGAACCACCCATCTGGGCTGCGGCCCCCAGGGGGTGACTTCGGTCCAGATGGTGGAGACCTGGTTGAGATACTGCGACAAAAGCCACAGCAACGAGAGGCAGAGAGGGCTCAGGCAGGGGCTGGCTCTGCCACTGGCCTGCACAGTGAGTCGGGGCACGTAACAAGGTCTTCAAAACCCCGTTTTTCTCTTGTAAAATGGGTGCTGGGAGGCACAGGAAGTGTGGCCCCTTTTAATTAGGCGTCCACCCTGTCAGCAGGTCCTGCTGCTCTGCCTTCCCCCCCGGGGCAGCGGGCTGGGCAGATGCTGCCCTGGAGGAAGAGGCCTTGCACAGACCCTCTGTCCCCTCTCCTCGTTACTTACTGCAGGGCAACCTGAACCCGCGTTGCTCCCACCGCGTCTGGCTCCTCACTGTCGAAAGCAGGGGCTTCGGATGATGCACCGAGTCTGGAAGGCACGCGGGAAAGACAGGCGTCAGAATCCCTTGCAGCGACCTGGGCTCTGTCCGGGAAGGTGTGGTCGCTCCTCAAGGAGAAAAGGTTGGCAGGTCTGCTCAGCCCCCCTGCACACCCTGCCTTCCCACCATCGCTCCTGGTCTGACTTGAAGGGGCTCCCCTTTCTCTAGTATGTGCTCCCCTAGTCTGATGCCCCTTAATGGCGACCACGAAACTAGTGCTCTCCCAAATCTGAAGCGCCCCAGCCCTAGGAGCAGCTGCCCTGCCTGCATCTTTGGCTGCTGGGGGAAAGTGGGGTCCCCGGGGCATGCCCTGCTATAGGGGACGCCCCTCCCACACATCTTGGGGGATCACAGTTCCCAGAGACCCAGATCTCAGGGACCCACCTCTGCACGGAAGCCTCATACACGCCACTGTCCCCGGCCACGGATTCATCCGACACGGCAGCCGAGACGCAGGCCACTTTGAGGCCACACCCCTGGGCCGTATTCACAGCTGGAGGAAGAGGTGGGAGAAGGGTGGCAAGGTGGAGTTCAGAACCAGGGCACTGCCTTTGCAACACACACTTGAGATCCATCCACGCTCTGTCCTAAGAGGGTCCTGACAAATTCCAACCACCTGTGAACGCGACAGCCAGTTGCCGCCTCGTTTCGGAGTGAGGAAAGGGTAGCATCTGATTCTGTGTTTGACGCCTGGGTGAAACTGCCTGGGTTCAGTTCTCAGCTCCACCACTTACTGCTTCAAGATATTGAGACACTGCCCGGCCGGCAGGCTCAGTGGTTGAGCACTGACCTGTGAACCAGGAGGTCATGTTTCGATTCCTGGTCAGGTCACGTGTCTGGGTTGTGGGCTCACTACCCAGCAGG
>NW_006299391.1:15817-20527 GCF_000327345.1 Myotis davidii | reverse complement strand
CACATGCCCAGTTTGGAGGGTATGCAAGAGGCAACCCATGGATTCACATTGATGTTTCTCTCTTCCTCTCCCCCCACCTCTCTCTCAATACAATAAAAACATATTTTTTTAAAAAAGATACTGGGACACCGATGTCACATCTGTGAGCCCTGATTCCTCATCTGTAAAATGGGGAGAGTACTCACCTTGTAGGGCTGTTGGGAACTCACTCCGACATTAGAGGGAAGCTTGTAGCATAGACGGGTGTGGGGAAAGCGCTCTACAAAACCCACTACCTTGGTCCTTACTGCGATGGCACCCCCATGCCTTCCGGGTGAATCCCTACACACCTGGACCCTCGGGAAGGACAGAAGCACTGGCTCTCTCACTCGGCCTGTCCCATTCCACCCCTAGCTCAGCTCAGCTCCCTGCCCTTGACAGAGGCCCTCACAAGTCTCTGGGGGCGGGGGGTGGGGGCAGACTGGAGAGACTTGGGGTGAGCAGGCTGGGGAAAGGGATGTGGTGGGAGCCTGGGAGATGCAAGCAGCCACCTGGGGTGGCTTTTCCAGCCTGGGGCCCACACCTGCTGCAGCCTGCAGACCTCCTGTCTCCAGACCCCCACATCTCCACCCTCCGCTGAACCACTTACGGAGATTAATTTGTCTGCGGACTGAACGGCAGCCCTAATCCCTTAACCTGCTTAGCGTCTGGGCTCAGCCTGGCATCGATCACTGTGGGGAGGCTCTGGAGGTGGCATGACGGAAACGCCATCCTAAGAGGGGCTGTCTCTGGCCCACGGCCCGAAAGGACACTGTGGGGGCAGGAGGGGAGTCACTCCTGGCACCCGGCTGGGGTCTGAGTGTCGGCTGGGGTCAAGTGTTGTTAGGGGTCCCACCTGCACCTCCTCTCCAGGGACCAATTGTCTGAAGTTGCCCCCTGCTGCAGGAGGAAGCCTGCTTTTATTCTGTTTGAGAGCACACAGCATGACCCCCCTTCCTGCTGCGGGAGCCCAGGGGTCTCTCGGCTCCTCATCTAAGGAAACTCACGCAGCCGAGCCTCTAATTAACTAGGGAATCTGGCTCTCCCTTGCACACAAAGGGATAATTCTGGGCACCGCGTGGCCCTCCTGCCCATTCCTGTAGCCTCGATGCTCAGATGGGTCCGGCTTCTAGTTGGCCATTCGAGGAGGCAGGAGCAGGCACCTGAGGCAGACAGAGCCGGCACCGGCTTCACGTGGGTTCCGGGCAGGCCTGGCACCCATCCTGACACTTCCGCTTCCTAGCTGTGACACTGACCTCGGACAAGCCGTGTAACCTCAGCATACCTCACTTCCTTCTCCTGTTTTGTGGGGACAGAGCAGCACCTACCTCAGAGTTGCTGTGAGGCTTAAATGAGCACATATGCATCACAGCGTCTTGTATACCTGCACTCAGTCAGTCACAGCCAGGAAAGGCCAGAGCTGAAGGTGAGCTTACTGAGCACCTGCTCAGTTCTGACCTTCACACCCAAGGTCAGGCAGACACAGTGGGGCCAGAGAGCGCCGCAGTGTCCCAGGGACGAACACCCTGGGCTACTTCGCATGCTGAGAGGAGAGTGACAGCAAAGATGTTGGGTTCGTGGGTCAAAGGAACACCCATATTCCAATCCTTGCTTTCCCGCTTCTGTGTGTGTGTGAGGGGGGGGGGGGGTGTGGGGGGGGGGGGGGGGGGCTACGGCAAGTGATGTCATCTTTCTAAACTGCTGTTTTCTCATCTGTGAAGTGGGCACAATACAATTAAGCTATTGCACGCTAGAAGTCACATCGCCCACCTTTGATGCACCCCGATAAATGTTAGCTGTTACGATTTATTACGCGGCTTTCTCTCGATAAGTCTTAGCTGCCATCCTCAGCATTGCCTTCTGTTTGGGACATTACAACATGAATCTCAATTTGCATCAGCGTGTTCATTCTGACCCCATGCAGAATGGGAGTCAGATCACATTCCCTGGCTGCAAACACTCACATGGATGCCCACTGCAATTAGGATAAAACCCAAACTCCTTCCCACAGGCCCCCAGGCCTTCCGGGACCAGAATCCCCCTGCATCTCCAGCCCTGCTGGTGACCCCGATGCCTGGCTCCTCCTGCAGACCCCTTGCTCTGAACTCAGAGACTTGCTCTTGCTTCCCCCAAGGCTGGCTCGTTCCCCCTGTGGAAGTCCTGGTTCAAGGCCACCCTCCTTCACAACCCAACCTGAAGGCCTCCATCACATCCCCTAGTGTAATTTCCTCCCGGTGCTTTTACTGGCCTGGTTGTACAGTACCCGCCTGGGCCTTCATTTGCACAGACGCTTTATGGGAGCAGGGACCTGTCTGTCCTGAATACTGTGTCCCTGTGACTAGCCCAGTGCCTGGCGCATGGCACCTCTGCTGAATGAATGGATGAGCCATGTGCATCCATTCGCACGGGACTGGCATTTCATTTCAGTATGTACTTAATGATAATTACCTGCTGAATGAATGAATCCACCACGGAAAAACCCTTAGCCCAAGCCGTAGAACATGTAAGTACACTCTACTGAATAAATAGATAAATCCATAAACCCTATGGTATGATAATGATCATGATTATCATTGCGGTCCGTGCCCAGGCCTGAGCACAGTTCCCCCCTCCCTCCCTCCTGGAGGCTCCTACCCTCCCTCTGTGGTTGTGTTCTCTACCTTGGCCCAGCTGCTTGCCCTCCATTCCGGGTTCCTCCAGCTGGTACCTCTCTCGGCTGCCACTGCCAAGGCTCAGTTCACAAAGAGTGGCACTCACCTCCGGATCTTCAAACTCCAGGGGGCTCAGGAAGGCGTCTCCAGCCAGGAGGGGGTCATCGATGAGAGGGGAGCAGGGCGGGGACGGCGAGGAGAGGGAGGAGCGTGGAGACAGAGAAGTCATGGACTTCGGGGTGCCGGTCAGGGAGCGCAGGGCCTGCAGGCGGCTGCCCCCCTCAGCCCTCTGGGTCTTGGCCACCTCGTCTTCGTGGATGGTGGTGATGTAGCCCGAGGGCCGGACGCCCGTGGCCCCCTCCAGGAGCAGGAACTCCACCTTGCTCCGCAATTCCGAGTCCAGCTGCTCAAAGGGGTCATAGTTGAGGTCAGTGAAGCTGGCGGAGGCGGAGGAGTCCAGGCTGGAGGCAGCCAGGGAGGCCGGGCTGGACGTGAGGGACCCAGGGCTGCTGCCGGACGACAGGGACTGCATGCTGCTCGAGAGGCTTTTCAGCTGGGAATGCAGAGCTGCCACCTGCTGGGTGGCTTCCTCCAGTTCTCTCACCAGCTGGTTCCTCTTACTGTTTAACTTCAACCTCTCGGTCAGCGCCTTGCTCTGGGTGTCCCCGGCTGCCTGCAGGTCCTTCTCCAGCCGCTTGCGGGCCATCTCCAGCGGCTCCACCTCGCCCTGCATCCACTTCCGGGGGCTGATGAAGCGCATCTCCTTCAGCAGCTCCTCTTTCTCGCTGATGAGGATCAGCCGGTCCCTCTCCGAGTCCGCACTCCAGGCCAGGCCTCACTGTCCAGCGTGGCCAGCTGGATCTTCAGGTTGGCGATCCTCCCTTAGCCTCTTCGTACCGAAGGCGCAATCGGATCTTCTCTGCCAACTGATTGTGGCTTCTGGTGCCGACACTCCCCGAGATGTCCGTCTGGGAGCTCATGTCCAGGTACTGCTTCGCCAGCGGGAAACCCGAACTCTCTAGAGAGCTGCTGCTGGACCACAGGTCAGAGTGGGACCCTCTGTCAGTCCAGAAGCCGTCCTTCAGCATTGCAAGGCTCTTTTTAAAAATATATATATTTTATTGATTTTTTACAGAGAGGAAGGAAGAGGGATAGAGAGTTAGAAATCTCCATCAGCCACCTCCTGCACACTCCCTACTGGGGATGTGCCTGAAACCAAGGTACATGCCCTTGACCGGAATCAAACCTGGGACCCTTGAGTCCGCAGGCCGACACTCTATCCACTGAGCCAAACCAGCCAGGGCACATTGCAAGGCTCTTAATGAGATCTTGCTTTTCCTTTTCTCCACAGGTGATGGCCTTTTTGATGGCTTTCGTTTCTCTCAAGACAGCCTGAGCTTCATCCAGTTTGTAGCTGCCCTGAGCGTCAGACATTTTCTTGTCGATTTTCTGCAGGGTCCGGAAGCCATGCTCTTTGAACTGCAGCTCCTGCTGGAGGTGAACCATCTCCCTCTTCAGCTCGTTGACCCGGGATTTTGCAGCGGCAACTTCAGCTTTCAGGATCTCAGGGTCATACTGAGAGCTGGACGACGCACCAGAGACCAAGCTGACCTGGGAGCCCAGCTTGTGCTCCCAGACGGCATGCAGCTGCTGATACTCCTGCTGTGCAAGCTCCAGACGCTGCCGTTTCACCTGGTAGATCTCCTTCTGTGCACTCAGGGCCTCCTGGGCCACCACCAGGTAATCCTTCAGCGTGTGCTCCTGCTCCTGCCGCCATGGTACCCGGGGGTCCTCAATCTGCGTGGTTTTGGTGTTCTGGTCTATGAAGTAATCTCCAACCTGTGGGTCATACGCCTCTTCCCATCCTAGAGGCAGCTCATCGCTAATGCAGTCGGCGAAGGTGAGCGGTTTGGTGTACCTGTCCCGCGGGTCGATCCAGCTGGTGGTGCAGCTCGTGTGTTCTATGTAGTAGACCTTGCCTCCTCCCAGCCCTCCGACAGGGGCAGCTCCGGCCGGGGCATCTTCCCAAGAGCGGCCCACG
>NW_006299391.1:0-15304 GCF_000327345.1 Myotis davidii | reverse complement strand
CAAATTCCTGTGGGCTCAGGAAGGCGTCTCCAGCCAGGAGGGGGTCATCGATGAGAGGGGAGCAGGGCGGGGACGGCGAGGAGAGGGAGGAGCGTGGAGACAGAGAAGTCATGGACTTCGGGGTGCCGGTCAGGGAGCGCAGGGCCTGCAGGCGGCCGCCCCCCTCGGCCCTCTGGGTCTTGGCCACCTCGTCCTCGTGGATGGTGGTGATGTAGCCCGAGGGCCGGAAGCCCGGGGCCCCCTCCAGGAGCAGGAACTCCACCTTGCTCTGCAGTTCTGAGTCCAGCTGCTCGAAGGGGTCATAGTAGAGGTCAGTGAAGCTGGCAGAGGCGGAGGAGTCCAGGCTGGAGGCGGCCAGGGAGCCCCGGCTGGACGTGAGGGACCCAGGGCTGCTGCCCGAGGACAGGGACTGCATGCTGCTCGAGAGGCTGGGGGCAGAGAGAGGATGGAGGGTGAGACACACGGAGCAGCTGGGACAGCCGGGACTTCCTGCCCGGCTCTGAGAAGCACCTAAGCACTCAGAGTGCATGATCTCACTGGACCCTCTTGACAGTCTCCTGGGTAGACCATGCACCTCCGTTTCACTAAAGGAAACTGATACCCCAAGAAGGCAACCCAATCAGAAACTAGCAGAGCTGGGATTTGAACCCAAGCCGACTGCCTTAAAGCTCATTTCCCCCTCTGTATTTCTGTTTCCCAAATCTCCGCTGGCTGCTTTTCATTTTCTTTTTTTTAAATTTGCATTTCCTACAAATTTTTTTTAAAATATATTTTATTGATTTTTTACAGAGAGGAAGGGAGAGGGATAGAGAGTTAGAAACATCGATGAGCGAGAAACATCGATCAGCTGCCTCCTGCACACCCCCTACTGGGGATGTGCCCGCAACCAAGGTACATGCCCTTGACCAGAATCGAACCTGGGCCCCTTAGGTCCGCAGGCCGATGTTCTATCCACTGAGCCAAACCGGTCAGGGCTGCTTTCCATTTTCATGGTATTTTCCCATATTTGAATCTAGCCTGAAATAATATGTTAATTCAAATCAACTCTGTTATGCTCTAATATGTGTGTGTGTGTGTGTGTGTGTGTGTATTAAAAGGAAACTATATCCTAAGGGTAAGTGGAAATGCAGTATCACTTATAACAAAGGCTACGGTTGAAATATCTGAAAGCACAGCAAGAGGCAGCTGATCAATGATTCTCTAATTTTCATGTTTCTATCTCTCTCTCTCCCTCTCCCTTTCTCTCTGAAATCAATAAAAATGTATTAAAAAAAGAGAAGGCCGAAACCGGTTTGGCTCAGTGGATAGAGCATCGGCCTACGGACTGAAGGGTCCCAGGTTCGATTCCGGTCAAGGGCATGTACCTGGGTTGCGGGCATTTCCCCAGTGGGAGATGTGCAGGAGGCAGCTGATCGATGTTTCCCTCTCATTGATGTTTCTGGTTCTCTATCTCTCTCCCTTCCTCTCTGTAAAAAATCAATAAAATATATTTTTTTAAAAAAAGAGAAATATCTGAGAAAAACAAATGCTGTGAAAGTCCAGTGACACTCAGTTGCCCACCAAGGCCCCGGCCTGAGGTCTGCTCTCCATGTCGTGCAGGAGGGACGCCTGCACCTGGCCGGCCCCGAGACACCACTGTCCCCACTGCCCCCACTGCCCACCGCTCACCTTTTCAGCTGGGAATGCAGAGCTGCCACCTGCCGGGTGGCTTCCTCCAGTTCCCTTACCAGCTGGGTCCTCTTACTGTTTAACTTCAACCTGAAGGGAGAGAAGGCATGAGGGGGAGCCCCGAGGAATGTGTCCCTGAAAGAGGAATCACAGGCACGTACCGATGGAGGTGGACACACCAACACACAAGAACCTTCTGGAAGCATTTCCCTGTGACGTTTGGGGAGATGTGAGCTCCCATATAATCTATAGCAACGGCTTGTATCATCAGACACAATATACCAAGGTCTGTGCTAGAAACAATGTGCTATGACATCGTTTTAACTCATTTGCAAAATAACCCTAACGAGGTAAGGATGGCTTTTCCCACTTTACATATGAAGTTGTTCTTAAGGTCCAATAATTTACTTAAAGCTACAGAATTAGTGGCAGAATTAGGATTCTACTCAACTTTACCTCCCTCCATTTCCATGGAAAAAATCTAACCACACTAACCCTCCACCAGCATCCCAGGCCTTCAACACAGAATCCTTGACTCTCCACAGAATGAACAGGGCCGAACCCCTGACCCTCCCTAAGAGCAAAGCCCTGGAAGGAAGAGGTCAAGGAGCCGCTGGGACCCCCACTTCTACCTCCGTTTTCCTCGTCTCTGGGAGAAAACCACGGAGGCGTGTTATGGGAGTAAAAGCAGGTCCCCACTGAAACCCCAAGAGGATGCTGGGGGGCCAGGAGTCAGGTGGCCTTGACTTCCTGAGCACAGGCTGTGGCCGCCGGCAGCAAAACGCAGGCGCCGAGGCATCCTCCCAGAGGCGCTGGGCCGAGCGGGCCAGATGGCATTTGTGTGTGATGCCGGGCACATGCTGGGAGGCCAAGAACACATCAAGCATCGAAGGCAGAGGATGCAGAAGGTGCACAAGCTAAGCTTAGCACCTGGGGTGCTGGTTAAAAATGCAAGAGCCTGGGCTACATCCCAGGCCTGGGGAACCGGTCCCTGGGGGGCAGCCAGGGAGCCCACACTCTAACAAGCACCCTACCTGAATGCACAGCCGCTCTTAGAAGTGGTGGGAGGCCCTACAGGAGGGGAGGAGTTAGGACGAGGGGTGTCGAGATGTCTGTCATTCTGACTCATTTGTGACTGGGGTTTGGCAGGCCCTGCGGTGTGGTTTAACTATTCCTGTCCTCAGAGGCATCTTGAATGGAAAGGCTATTGTGTGAAGATGAGGCGCATAATACTCCCATTTCCAGACACAGGAGAGAGAGAGAGAGGAACATGGGAACAGAAAGAGACCTAAGGAGACAAGAGTCAGAGGGATGGACACAGACAGACAAACGTGGTTGGGGAGCAAACAGATGTAGATTCGAAGACTGTTGAGTCAGCTTTCTCCTCTCGCCTGCAGAGGCTCACAGCTTTCAGCCTGTCCCTACCCTTCCCCAGGCTCTCCCCTCCTCCTGCCCAGATGCCCCTGGCTTCCCTCTGCATGTCCCCTAGAGGGCCCTGCCCTGGGGGACCTTCAAGTCACCCGCTCAGCAGCTGCTGCGGAGTGGAGATTCTAGCTTCCCGGACTGGCTGTGTGAACTTACAGTTCCGGGGAAGCCACCCAGGGGCTGACAGCAATAATAAAAGACCCTCTACGTGGGCAGCAGCCTAAAGCAAGCATGGGCTCCGGAGCCAGTAAGCCTGGGATCTACGCACAGCTCTGCCACTCAGGGATGTTGGGGGAGCCTCCGTTTCCTCATCTATAAAATGGCAATGAACCTCAGGGTTGCCAGGAGGTGTAAATGAAGGACTGTGTGACAGGTAATGGACACAATGAATGAATGAATGAATGAATGAATGAGAAGCTGGGGATTACGGGACCTCCTGTGGGTGCGAGGTCGTGCTCTGTGCGGTGTGGGTGTGCAAAATGGTGTGACAATGAAGGAAATAAAGTTTGTTACAAGGTTGAAAGCAAAGAATGTAAACCAGTGGCTTTCAGTTTCAGTCAGGCCCACAGGAAGCAGCTGATTTAGCCTTCCTAGTATTTTTTTTAAAAACTTTTGGATTTGCCCGGCCAGCGTGTCTCAGCAGTTGAGCATTGTCCTGTGAACCAGGAGGTCACGGTTAATTTCTGGTCAGGGCACATGCCCAGGTTGTGGGTTCGATCCCCGGTGTGGGTGTGCAGGAGGCAGCCGATCAATGATTCCCTCTCATCACTGATGTTTCTGTCTCTCTCCCTCCCTCCCTCTCTGAAATCAATAAAAATATATTTTAAAAAACCTTTTGGATTAGTTCTCAATATTAAAAAAAAAAATCCTAACACTTTTCATGAAACACAAGGACCTCTGGCAGCCCCAGGACGGGCAGTGAGGGAAGGGCCGCAAGCTCCCTCCCGGCCCCGGCCCAGCCCCAGCCCTACCTCTCGGTCAGCGCCTTGCTCTGGGTGTCCCGGGCTGCCTGCAGGTCCTTCTCCAGCCGCTTGCGGGCCATCTCCAGCGGCTCCACCTCGCCCTGCGTCCACTTCCGGGGGCTGATGAAGCGCATCTCCTTCAGCAGCTCCTCTTTCTCGCTGATGAGGATCAGCCGGTCCCTCTCCGAGTCCAGCACTCCAGGCCAGGCCTCACTGTCCAGCTTGGCCAGCTGGATCTTCAGGTTGGCGATCCTGCGGGCCGAGAAGGGGGCATGACCGGTGTGCCTGTGGCATTGCGGGAGCAGGGTAACAGATGGCACGTCCAAGGTTGTGAGAGACAAGGAGCCGTGACATCCTCCGAGCAGCCTGACGGTTCCTGACTTCATTTTGCTCAGCATGTCGTCTCCAGGAACATGTTTTTATCTAAGAGACCCAGGCAGTGCCTGCCAAGTGCCAGCAATGAGCATGCGCGGCAGGGATGGGGTAGAGGCATAAACAAGGCACTGTCCTTGCCGCAGGGGACACTAGCCTGGCAGAATGGAACCGAGAGCTGGGTTCATCACCAGGCAACAGCCTCTTACCACTAGCTATGTGACCGTGGACAAGTCATAATCTCTCTAAAGAAAGCGACCATTCCTCCTGAGTTGTGGTTGAAGGCTTTGTGACACATCCATCAACTCTCAGAGTGCGCTACTTGGCACATAGTAGGTGATCAATAAATGTTTCCTCTGCCTCTGTTGTTGGTACCTGGTCTGACCGTTTATCAGGTACATGACATTGGGCAAACTCCCTGAGCCTTGCTCACTCCCCAGCCAAGTGTCTCAGTAGGCACAGATTCTTAGAGCTAATTAATTTAAATTTCATATTCACACGTAAAGGTAACAAAACAATTATTCGTCATTCAGTATTGTGAAAATGAGCCATTATGTATTTATTATATAATTAGAGGCCCGATGCACAAAATTCGTGCAAGAGTAGGCCTTCCTTTTCCAGGCTGCCGGCACTGGCTTCCCTCTGGTACCTGGGACCTGGGCTTCCCTCACAGCACCGGCTTGGTCTGGAAGGACATCCAGTCTAATTAGCATATTACGTTTTTACTATTATAGATGTTTAAAGTATGCACCTGTTTAGTACATAACAGGTACTAAACCAATGGCAGTCACGGGCCCCCTACAACCATAGCTAAGACCACAACTGCTAACCAGTGAGTGTGGTGGCAGCGCCGTGTGAGCAACCATGGACCTGGGGCCTGCGGCCTGGAGCTGGGGTTTTGGCTCTGGCCTTCTTGATAAAAGGTCATTTTTGTTAAGAAATCATTTTGGCATCACGAGCTTCTAGCACTTTCCCTGGTATACTGCAGGTACTTAATAACATTAAGGAAGGAGTCGGGAGCCCTGTCCCTTAACTTCTTTGAGAATGAGCATCCTGTGCCTGTGAGGTGGGTTCTGACGACCAAGTGAGAACATACCATTCAGGGCTCTTTATACACTGCCCAGTGCCTGCAGATAGTAGGTCTGATTATCATTGGACCAAATTAAGATTCACAGTATAATCCAGAGCACGGAGGCACGTATCTAAAGGCAGTCATGTGATCCTTCAGGATTTAGCCTTTGCAAAGTGCTTTTAGCTACCATGTCCTACCCTCTCTCCCGGTCCCCAAAGGATGGGTGAGACCTGGTGGTCACCCTGTTGGACACATGTCCAGAGAGGCTCACCTACGATTGAGTCACAGCATGGCTTTGACCTGTTGAGAGCCCAGGCCTCTGGACTCCCAGTTTGATCAAATCTGCAGACAATGTGGCCCAATATTAGTTTATCAAAACACGGTGGGAGACAAGATGTCTGTGCTGTGTAGTGAAAATTCCATAAAGAGATACTTCTTGGTTTGCCCACTCCCCAGCCAAGTGTCTCAGCACGCATGGATTCTTAGAACTAATTAATTTAAATTCCATATTCACATGTACAGCCCTTGCTGCTGTTCTCCAGCTGCTCTGAGGACAGTGGAATGGCCGGGTCTGGCAGCAGCTCAACCACACGTGGGACACTGGAGGGGTGATGGATGCTTTCTTGCATGTTCTTTCTAGTGACTCTTTGTCTCCACCTGTGCTCCTCAAACCTCGGGCCCTGCATCCTTTGGAGAATCTGAGGAAGCTACCAGACTTGCTGCCCAGAAATGCACATGCGACCAAGCATGGCATACAATGACCTGACCTTGCACTACAGCTTCCCCTTGCCTCCACCCCTTAGGTCTTGCAGCCTTGATTTCCCCCTCGACTGGCTCGTTCCCCTACTCCTGCAGAGAGCTATGGGTGGAGGGGAGGCAGGAAGCTGGATAAAGGCAGATGAGGCAGGACGTGATGAGAAGTTGTGATAGGACTTCTCTCTGTGTTAAGAAGTTGAATGGCTCAACCCGAGGGAAGATTCCAATCTTAGTCTCCCCAGAACTGAGGACCTAAGACAGGCATCACCACAGGCTGGAAGAGATCCAGGGTTCAGAGTCCCCTTCAGAGGGCACAAAAAGTGGCCGTCCAAACGCGGAAGTCCTGTTGTTTTATGGGACCTCTAGGGGGAGCTGAAATAGTGCACAGGGAGCATTTTTTCCCCGACTGACCAGTATCCCCTGTCTTTCTCTTTTGGTCACAATCTTCCAAATTCTCTTTGGGAAGTCACGCCTCCCAAATTTTCAAGTCGTTTGGTTCCCACAAAGCTGACATCAATCTCCCTCCAAGAACTGGGCACATTACCCATGCCTAGGCCTTCCGATCCTTCCAATTTTCCCCACCCTACAAAAATGATTGGTTCACCCAGAAAAGCCAGGGCGTCTCAGACTCCAAACTTGTTACAACTTTTGGGAAAGGTGGGTGGTGCTCTTCCCACTGGGGTTGCTAACCTGGTAGTAGGTAAGCCTAGAAATGCAGCTCAACACAAAGGCAGGCAGGATGGAGAAAAGAAGAGAGACTGAGTCTTTATATCATCATTTGAGTCGCTGGATACAGCTGTGCCTGAAGCTGGCTTACCCGGGACTTGAGTTCAATAAACCAACAAATCCCCCCCCTCCTTTTTTTTATTCCCTCTAGTTTCTATCGAATTTCTGCCTTGCAGCAAAGGGTTCCGCTCCCAGGGAGTTCACAGCGGCCAGACCTGGGCACTGCCACACTCTACCTGGACTGGCTGGGAAGGTCCCTAGCCAGGAACTTAACCTAAGGAAAAATGGATGCATATGCCCGGCTTCATTCACCTACGCAATGTCCTGTGGGCTATTTCCTAGCAAGGCTGGCTCAGTGCATAGAAAGATGATGGACTTGAGGCCAGATTGTCCAGGGTTCCAATTCTGACTTCACCACATTGAAGAATCATTAAATATCTTACCTTTCTCTTCCCTAGCATGGAGATAATACAAGATATCCTATACATTGCTTTTAATATTAAATGAGATAATGCATATGTGAATGTTTTATTTTTTTAATTTTTATTATTTTTTATATGTGAATGTTTTAGTACAATGTCTGACTCTAACAGATGCTCTCAATATGTCATCTCTGAGTATTATTTTATTTGTGTGCCTTAGAAGATTTGGCTCAGTGGATAGAGCGCAGCCTGTGGACCAAAGGGTCCCAGATTTGATTCCGGTCAAGGGCATGTACCTTGGTTGTAGGCTCCTCCCTGGCCTGGGACCTGGTGGGGGCTCGTGCAGGAGGCAACCAATCGACGTGTTTCTCTCACATTGATGTTTCTCTCTGTCTTTCCCTTTTTCTTACACTCTCCCTAAAAAAAATCAATGGAAAAATATCCTTGGGTGAGGATTAAAAAGAAATTTTTTTTTTATTTGTGGCAGTGGAACTCAACCGTGTGGGGTTGAGTTCTGTGAAGCCACAGAACCTCTCCAGTCACCAGGGACCCCGCGGTTTATAAGCACAGCTTGCTCCCAGGGGCAGGACCCATAGTCCTTTTGGCCTGTTGCTAAAACCCCAGTTGTGTTCCTTCAAACCAAACTGCGTAGGGGATCATTGGAGAACCCTGATGACAGACACTGCGGCCAGCAGGTGAAAAGACAGGCAGGCTCTGAGGTTTACCAGACGTGTGTCCAGAGCAGAGCTCCACCCTGTATCCAACTCAGTGTCTGTGGGTCAGTCACTTCCTCTCTGAGTTTCAGAGAGGATTACAACATGATGATTATAATACCCATCTTCACAATCTCTGCAGGATTAAGCAAGACGAGGAGTGTAAAACGGAGGCAAGAGCGGACCCTCAGCAACAGTAATTCTACTGTTAGGACCCTTCCCCCCTGGCCCCCAATTACCTCCTCTTAGCCTCTTCGTACCGAAGGCGCAATCGGACCTTCTCCGCCAACTGATTGTGGCTGCTGGTGCCGAACTGGAGGGAAGAACAGAGTCAGGATGGTTACGCGGCTGCTGTGGCCAGTGCCCAGTGGCGTTTCAGGAGCTCAGGAAATATGTGAGGCTTTTGTGGGACGTAGCTAAGAACAGCCCCCAATTACTGAGCTGGCTGTGCGCATCGCATCGCATCGCAAGGAAGCTAGTTAGGTGGCAAAAAACGCTTTCCTTCCTTCAGGCCGTGGGAAGAGCCCCAAACGCAGACATCAGTCACGCCTAGAAGAGAAGCTGAGGGCCCAGAATATCATCTCGCAGCCGCAAACGGCTTGGAGCCCATTCAAGCCACAGAAGCACGGAGGACAGCTGGTCAGGGACAGCCAATACACAAGAAAAGCCATTCTGGGGGCACTGGGGAGGAGGTCGACCGAAAACTCAGGAGGCTGCAGTCAGGACTGAGACACTGGGTGAGCAAGGAGAAGGTTCCAGAACTGGAAGGAGGCACATAGCTCGTTCTCAAATATTTCGGCCCACAGGCGGCAGGTAGCTGGCACATGGGTGGAGGGGGAGGAAAGGGGAAGGCCTGTTTGCTGTCGGGAGCAGCAAGAAGCTATAAGGCTCACCCAATCAGACGTGGACATAGCTTCTCATCACAAGTGGGAACACAGCTACAGAAGTCAGATAGGAAGAGCATTTTAGCCACAGAGGCCGGGTAGCGAGTTCGTTCAATGTCACCTGCTCTAGGAAACAAAAGCTCCCCAAAGCCACGGATTGCCTGCTCTTGCTTTCATGAGCTATGTCTGGACAGAGCTTGCACCATTCACCATGGCGACTGGACGGAGCTTGGGAACTGGGGAGTCAGCAGTGGTCCGCAAGATGCACGCATTGTTTTAGGACCAATAGGAGGAGAATGCCCTGTTTTCCAGCTGGTGAGAGAAACACAGAATAGTGCCTCAAAACAGCACGAAGGAAAGACGCTTGGTCCTTCAAAAACCCTTTCTGTGCAGCGTCTAGACACAAGCACATGGCCCAGTGGCACCGCGGATGTGGAGAAAGTGCCGGCTTTTCCTCAGACACCATCTGCTGTCACGCTGGGGCCAATAAAAATATATTTTGAACGGAGCTCCAGCAAGAGAACGGAGCTCCAGCACTGGCCGGTGTATCTCAGTGGTTAGAGTGTCGGCCTGTGCACTGAAGGATCATGGGTTCGATTCCCAGTCAAGGGCACATACCTTAAGTTGCAGGTTTGATCCTGGCCCCAGGTCTTCTGGGCACATGCGGGAGGCAGCCAGTTGATGTGTCATTATGTTTCTCTCTCTCTCTCTCTCTCTCTCCTCCTCTCCCTTCCCTTCCACTCTCTCTTAACAATCAATGAGAAGAGAGGGGGGGGGGGAGCGCAGCCAGCCCCATTGAGAGCCACCAGCCGGCTCCCCAGGTGAGTCACAAGGAGGTGGCCATCATCCCAGCAGTCTCCTGGGGGCGGTCCCTCATGAGGCCCCCAGCAAGAGGCACTGCTACTCACACTCCCCGAGATGTCCGTCTGGGAGCTCATGTCCAGGTACTGCTTCGGCAGCGGGAAACCCGAACTCTCCAGAGAGCTGCTGCTGGACCACAGGTCAGAGTGGGACCCTCTGTCGGTCCGGAAGCCATCCTTCAGCATCGCAAGGCTCTGAACGGGGAGGACAGAGTCAGTAACACACCTTTTCGGGAGGGAGCGCTGGGTCTCTCACTCTCCATGTGCCTTGCTCGCCACCTTTGGTAATTCAGTAGGAACTGAGGCTCACCCACGCTTCCTACTTCTCTGTAAAGAGCCAGCAGTGAGTGGGTACTTGCTAGGTGCCAGGCCCCTTCCATGGGAGAGACTGGCGTGGACGCTGGCTCTGGAGCCACACTGCCTGAGATCCCCTGGCTCTGCTACTTCCTAGCTGTGTGATCTGAGCTAGTTCATGAACCTCTCTGTGCCTCAGTGTCCTTTCCTGCAAAATGGGAATAATCACAGATCCCATCTCATAGGGCTATCATGCTGACTATACGAGACGAGCAGAGGAAAATGCTAGCACAGTCCATACTCAGTAACTTTACCACAATTGTAATTAATCCTGACCACAGCCCTGCCAGGAATGACCCAGGATTTATTTATCCCCACTTTACCCACGAGAGAGCTGTGACATGGAGAAGCTGACAGCCAGGGTTCCCTGGTCCATCTCACTTAAGCCTCGGCGCCCTGAACTGCCTGGCATAGGAAGGTGCCCAGGAGACATGGAGATGGAGCCCACATCGTGGGCACTTTGGTACCTTAATGAGATCTTGCTTTTCCTTTTCTCCACAGGTGATGGCCTTTTTGATGGCTTTCGTTTCTCTCAAGACAGCCTGAGCTTCATCCAGTTTGTAGCTGCCCTGAGCATCAGACATTTTCTTGTCGATTCTAGGAGACAATCAACGGGAAAGGTCAAAGATGGGGTGAGAGCCCTAACCTGTTTGGCTCAGTGGAGAGAGCGTCGGCCTGCAGTCCCAGGTTCGATTCCGGTCAAAGGCATGTACCTTGGTTGTAGGCACATACCCAGTAGGGAATGTGCAGGAGGCAGCTGATCGATGTTTCTCTTTCATCGATGTTTCTAACTCTCTATCCCTCTCCCTTAAAAAATAAAAAAATAAAAAAAAGATGGGGTGAGACACAGGGTGTCCAGGAGAAAAGCACAGACCACAGAGCTTCATTCTCTCAAAAATTTTCCTTTCTGTCCTGCCTATGGAATAAAGCACAGTAGGACCATGTTCAATTGCAAATGTCCCTAGTGTGGGGCTGTAGAAGCAAGACCACTCTTGAAGTCGAGGATCCTCTAAGTGTCAGCTCTTACAGGAAGCCTTCCAGGATTACCTCCCGGGGTCCTCCAGGCTGGGCCACATGTTCCCAGAGCACACTGCACCTAGCTGCAACACTGCATTCATTACACTGTGTTATAATTAATAATTTGTGTGATCGTGTCCTTGACTCTGGCAGGCTTGCATGTTTGAGTAGCTTTAGTGTATGGCATAGACCAGTCCTTTAATCTGGGAATCTCAACCTCAGAACTCTTGATAGTTGAGGCCGGATCATTCCTTTTTGTAGGGGGCTGTTCTATGTTTGATGTCATCCCTGGCCTCTGCCAGTAGCATCTTGACCTTGGGCATGGCCCTCAGCCACCAGGAGCCTGTTTCCTCCTCTAAAAAAAGCTGGATAATGTCACCTGCCCGCCATGTCACAGAGCAGTGAGGAACATCAAGGGGGATAAAGGACGGAAAATGGGGTGGTGAACAGGGAGCCTGCAAGCTGTAGACCAGCAGTTCTCAACCTGTGGGTCGTGACCCCTTTGGGGGTCGAACGACCCTTTCACAGGGGTCGCCTAAGACCATCAGAAAACACATATATAATTACATATTGTTTTTGTGATTAATCACTATGCTTTGTGTTCAATTTGCAACAATGAAATTAGGGGTCACACAACATGAGGAGCTGTATTAAAGGGTCGAGGCATTAGGAAGGTTGAGAACCACTGCTGTAGACAAATGTAAAGGATTAAAATACTTCTCGCCTGGAGGGGAAAATAAAAAAAGCAAAGGGTCATGATGTTTTCGGAAGGTCAGACCACACCAGAGATGGCCGGGGTCCCAGCCCCCAGGGAAGGAGGCTGGGGTGATGACAAGGTCCAGGGGGCACAGCGTTTTAACTGCTTCACTCTTTTGCCAAAGGCAAGGAGGCTTCGGTCCAGGGTGGAGAAAAAGCAACTTGACAGTGGAAGGAACACCACAAGCCCATTATTCAAGGAGCAGAAACTGCTCAGGGGCATTCCTTTCTGTGTCCAGCTAGACGCCAACCATCCTGAGCTAAAAATAACCTGAGTGGGGAATCAGGACCCGGAGCAGGTCTCCATCCTGGTCTCATCGGCTGTGTCTCTGGGCAGGAGAGCGAGAGAGAAGGAGAGAGGGACGGAGGGACTGCGTCCTGGTCTCCACAGCGCAGCCCTCCTGCTCCCTGTCCGTTATTTCAGCTCCTCAGAAAGAAAACAAAGCCCCATTTGTGTCTCCCACAGAAAACAGCCCGTCCATTCCTTTCGAGGACTCGGGCCTGGGCCAGCCTGCCAGGTCACGCGAGCTCGGGTACCTTAAATCTGGTCTCAGATTTAGTTTGAGAAACTGGTCGAAAGGGAGCTTTCCGCAGCGGAGGCCGCCCAAGATGCTCTGAGGAGAGGAGGGTCCCGGAGCGAGGGTCCAGGCCTGGAGGCGGCCCTGCCCCCAAAGGGGTGGTCGTGAGGGGAGACACCGTGTATCTGAGCATATCCAGGGGCTGGGGGCTCCGGGGAGGGGCTGTGCCCGGCGGGCCTCTGCCAGCAGTGAGGATGGCTGTGAATGCCCAGCAGGGCGAGACAGAAGCGGTCTGTCTGCGCCTCGGCTCCTCGCACAGCCTCTACCTGATTTCTCTCAGGGGCCTTAGCAACCCAGGCTCTGGAATTTGGCTCCGAGAGCAGCTCGGAGAGGAACTCTTTTGGGATTGGGGTGGGGAGGGCGGGGGGAACAAAGGGTCACCATTATGAACACAGTGAATGAATCTTTTTTTTTTTTTTCCAGGAAAAAGAAAAGTTGTGTGGTTAGGGGGAGGAGGGGATGCAAGGGGTGTGTGTGTTTTAGGATTTCCAAATTGAGCAGCTGTCCTTTCTCTGTGCACCGCAGTCACAGGAGCCCGGTGGCCACAGCACAGCCACAGACAGAGAAGCGGGCAAAGGCTCTGACGGAAGCCACCTCCTCTCCGTCCTGTCCAGGCAGCTCTCACCCGGACAGGGCGGCCTTGGGGACACGCAGAAAGACACCACGCTGCCCTGCTCCCACGGGGGCGGTGTGCCAAGCCTCAACTCCTTCCTATTCACACGCGATCAAGGCAGCGGGCAGACCCCATGCCCAGCTTTTGTCTTGATTTTCATTCTCCCCTAAGAGATACCCTCCAGTCCCCATCGACCTTTTCTTTTGAAAATGGGTAGGTGACAATGAATTGAAGAAATGGTACGTTTCACTGTCCCCCATGGAATGCAGAGAGAGAGAGAAGGGTAGGAGGAAGTGACTGTATTATCCCCTATTAAGGGGCTTACGTTTTCTGGATGGGGAGGGAGTTACCTAGGATGATGCCAGGAAGGGACGCATTAGGACATGAGCTTCCAAATCCAATAGCGGTGGGTTCTAACCCCTGCTCTGACGCTTACCAGTTTGGAGGCCTTGGGTTGTCGGCAGAACAAAAACTTCTCTTCAGGCCTAAAGACAATGGAAGGAGGAGAATGAGGCAGCGATAATCCTGGAATAGCCTCCAGTTCATCCGAGTCCCTTCCCAAGTTCAAGCAGGTGACTTGCTATCAGTCACCCACCCCTCTTACACTCACTGGGCCACCGCTGGGTGCCAGGCACTGTCACGCATTTGGCGTGAATTTTCCAATTCCATCGTTACAGTTAACAGAGGGCTGATGTCACTTTCCCAAGTTCCCAGGGAACTGAGATTCAAACCTAGGCCGTCACCTTTGGAGGCTGCGTTCCTACCCCTCTGAGCCAAGTGTGCATTAAGGCAGATGTTCCTGGCACGGAACACGGGGAGCTGGCTTCCGGCTGGAGCGTGGGCAGCCAGAGCTGCGCTGGAGTCGTATCGGGGCTGATATCGAACATCAGGAGGGCGGAGGGAGAGGGAAAAAATAGGAGGCTTGTCTTTGGGGTTTCGGATCAGCTTACCAAACGACAAGAATTTTCAATGCTGAGACAGGGTGACAAAGTGGTAAAACAGGTTTGTGGTGGCTCAGAGCATAATGGGAAGGGTTCTCACCAGAAGCTCCTGAGGACTGCAGGAGGGGGAGGCGGGCAGGCACCCGCTGGGGAGGATGAGCCCCTAAGGTGTGTGCTCAGAAGCTGCCCCACGGCTAAGCGGCTAAGCGGAGGCCTGAGGAGGCTACTTGCTCTGCAGGTCAAAAACAGGCATTTTCTAAGCTCACATCACTGCCCTCCACTGTCCAAGGCACTACTGAAGATTGCCAAGAAGCAGAAACAAAGTCCCTTATCTTTCTTTTTGTTCTTGTTGATCCTCACCCGAGGATATTTTTCCCATTGATTTTTTTTAGAGACAGTGGAGGAGAGCGAGAGAGACAGAGAGAAAGAGAGACATCAATTGGCTGCCTCCTGCATGAGCCCTGGCCAGGTCCCAGGATCAAGCTTGCAACTGGGGTCCACGCCCTTGACCAGAATCAAACCCAAGATCCGTCAGTCCGAGAGCCGATGCTTTAACTGAGCTAAACCAGCTGGGCAAGGTCCCTTATCTTAAAGAGATTAGAATCTGGTTTGAGAGATAGGATTGGCATACATAGATATGCATATATAAATAGCATATCTACATTAGCACTTATATAGATAACCAGAATTTATAATATATAAAATGTCTTGTGTACAACCTGTAATACAAAGCCATACTTTCTAAAACCTTGTATTGGGGAGAGAAGGTTCATGGTGAGTCACCCCAGGCAGTGGGGGCTTGGCGATGGGGGGGGGTGGGGGGTAGGGAGAGGAGAGAGATGTTAATAAGATCAGCAGGTCCCTCAGCTGGTGGTCATAGTTCCCGAGACTAATAGGACTTGGAGGGAGCGATCCAAAGGCCTGGGGCTCTGGCCACAGATAGATGGGAGTGGACTTGAGGTTCAGAGGATGAGTCAGGGAGAGAGCAAGTGACCACAGATGCCACTGTCTGGACGGAGCGACTTCCCTGGACTCTGAGTGAGATGTCCTTGAGCACAGAGAAAGCTACTGAATGCCCCCCCCCACCCCCCCAGCTTCCAAGAGAGCTAGTAGGCTCCTTTAGGATGACCGCCCTAAAGGCGGTCTGTTTTTCTGTTTCTTCAGATTTTATTACATGGTGATGCA
>NW_006299390.1:7987952-8011833 GCF_000327345.1 Myotis davidii | reverse complement strand
CCTCCCGGAGCAGCATGGACGGCGCCGGGGATGAGGAGGTGCTGGCACCTCTCCGGCTAGCCGTGCGCCAGCAGGTACCGGCATTCCGCGCCTTCCCCGCAGCCCCCCGCGCTCTCCCCTTCCCTCCCGGCTCTCTCCTCCCCGGGCATCCGTGCCCGTCGCCGGTTACCCCTCTCTGGAAGCCCTGGGTTTCCTGGCACCTCCTTCGCCCCCCCCTCTTTGGACCAGGTCCCCGCGTGCGTCGGCCACCTTCCCTCCCGAGGACCTCCGTCCTTCCCTCCTCTTGGTCCCCGCGGACATTCTGTGTCCCTCCACCCGCGATCTGGTCCTCTTCCCCAGTCCCTGTCACTGCCCGCGCCTCCTCTCTCTCCGGCGGGCCCTGGGCCCCCCTCCTGTCCTAGCTCAGGACCCTCAGCTTCAGTTTTCCAGTCTCTTCTGTGTCCTTCGTGCACCGGGTGGCGAGCTGCCTGGTCGGCTGGAGCTGCCGGTCCTGTCTTCCTACGTCCGGACTCTGTTTTTTAATCTCCAGCATGCTTCGGATAGTGCCTCCCCCTTGACATCTCCTGCATTCATCGCTGGCAGGCTGAGAAAATAAAATAATAATTTTAAAAACAACAACAGTTGAAACGTGGGTGTGGGGAGGTGCTGAGCGGGCCCCTTTCTAATAACGATGTGAGTTCTTCGTCCTTCACTTTCCTGTCCTCTTTTCCGGGTCCCGAAAGGGCCATGTGGAATGAGCTAGCCCTTGCCGACCGTGGAGCTGGGGAACTAAAGGTTGCTGAGTGACTGGGTGAAGCCAGCCCTCCGAATGGAACATTTGAAACTTGATTTTGCCAGAGGGAGGGGGGTTTCGTGCGCTGGCGGACTTGGCGATCTGTACAGGCCTGCGTTTCCTCGGCAGTGCATGGACGTTAGAACCCGGAGAGGACAAGGAAGAGGTTATTTCAGATGCATTCGCACATCCAGTCAGGTAGAGCCCAAAGCTTGGGATCGATGACCTGGTAGTAAACAGCAGACACGGGCTTGTCCTGCACGAGCGGCGCCTGATGCAATCTCTTGCCTTAACTGTGGAGGGTGGCACCCTCGCTCTGAAATAATTCATTGGGGGCAGAGCTGCTACAAATTCAGCAAATCCTGCCACTTGACCATCTCTACTTCTTGCTAGTGTGAGCCTGACTCATTCAGTGGTGTTTGATGTTGCAGTTTCACTATGGGCTTAATTTTTTTCTCCTTCATTATTGGTATCAGAATGTTATTTTCCATCTCCCTACACCCACTCTCCCCAGATCATATTAGGTGTGGTTCCTTTGTCGTTCCAGTAACTCTCAATTTTTGTTTTATATCCTTCACTTTAGAAGGGAGAATGCATCTAAATTTAAAAAGAAAAAAACACGTTCCCAAACCCCTCCCTCTGCCACGTTAGCCTGGAACTGCAGTGCAGATTGTCTGCAGTGAGACTGGAAGCAGTTAAGTACACTTTGATGGGTTCCCATGCCATTACTATTCTATTGCATATTGTTTATGTTGGCTTGGTTAATTCTTTTGTTTAAGGTATTTTTTGATATGTAAGTTAGTTTGTGTAAGTTAGATTAGATTCTTTATCTAGTTTTCCAGGACCACACCTGTGAGTTAGCTACCTGAAACTTTGAATCACACTGATTCTAGTGTCGTGTCCGTTGGAAGGGGATTTAAGGATTATCTACTCACTACCCTCTCCCCCCCCCCCCTTTTTTCTTGCTTATGATGAAATGAGGCACACATCACATGTCTATATTTTACATTGTGAAGTTTGTGCAATTGGAGACATCCTTGGGGATTTTAAGGTGCTTAACAGCTAGTCTTGTTAGTGGGATGTGTTTCATATAATTACATGTTTCATATAAACTTGCAAATCTGCTAGGCTATGTGGATGCTGTTGCTTTTTGGAGGTTAGGTTTGTTTGACCGAATGCATTTTCCTGTGGCATATTCTTGGTTGCTTATTGGAGAATTAGTTATGGAACTCCTAAGAGGGTTTCAGAACACCAAGAAAAATGCATTTGTTTTTTTAATGAAAGGTGCCCTAGGGCAATTGAATATTTTTTTAAATTAAGAATTAGCATAGGGTGGCCTAGTTTTTATTTTGCCAAATAAGGACATTAAGAAAACTAATACAATCACCAAACTGCCATCTGAATTTTGCTTTCATTTAATAAAAGAAAGGATATTTTAATACAAAAATGACAAGCCATAGCTCATCTTTTATATTTAGTAGGTTTAACTAAAAATATATACTACATTTTTTAAAAAATATATTTTACTGATTTTTTACAGAGAGGAAGGGAGAGGAATAAAGACTTAGAAACATTGATGAGAGAGAAACATCGATCAGCTGCCTCCTGCACACTCCCTGCTAGGGATGTGCCCGCAACCAGGTACATGCCCTTGACCGGAATCGAACCTGGGACCCTTTAGTCCGCAAGCTGATGCTCTATCCACTGAGCCAAACCAGTTAGGGCAATACATTTTTTTTTTAACCATGTATTATGAAAACTCTGTCCTGGAGTGTCTTTTTTTGGGATCAGAATAGATGTGTGAATAACATTACTTGTATTTCAGTGTTTGATATTTTTCTTTTATTGTAATTGGGAGGACAGCTAAAATCCAGATCTTAGCAGTAGTAAGAAGACTTAGGATGAAGAGCCCTCGGCCTTTTGGTTTTCTGAACCAAGAATGCCCATTTAAAGCTCTTGCTTGAGCCGCAGCGGGCACATGAAAAGTTTATGACATCGCTGTCAATAGCTGGAGAACATTTGGAAATCTGAGACAAACTCATTAATCTTAACAAGAACCCTCCTGTGTAAAACCAAACCCCTCACAAAGGTGAGGTTTTTGTTGTTGTTTTCTTGGCCAGCTGAATATGCATCATGATATATTGATTCTGTGGTATGATTTCTCATCTAATAACTACTTTGCTTTATAATCACAGGCTGTTATTTCAAATATATGTCTTTAGGTAAGAATTTACCCAGGAACTAAGCTTCTACTTGATGTTTCTTAAGGTTAATGTAGGTGACGTTTCACATCAGTTTCATTCAACACACATACACACACACAGAGTTGGGTTGTGAAGACGAGAAGAAAAATAATTAGAAATTAGGAATCCTTAAGTACTTTCATTCATGTTTAGATCACCTCCAATTCTTTTGTTTTCAGGATTGGATCATTATAAATCATGATTTTAAAAGTGATTCAGGAAGTTAATTTTAAATACTTCCTGCCTTTACCTTCACTTGTGGTGGTCCTTTCCCTTTGCCCTCTCTCCAACCACGAAGCTCCAAAGGAAAAAGGTGGGATGTCTGGGAGCGGCAGTACTTGACACAGAGTGGGAGATGCTTTACCAAGTTCAAGGCATTCGATGAGAATTACTACTTCCCAGCCTCTTTTCAGAACAAAGGTTCTCATACGTTCTTATCCCCATCCAAAAGCACTGCTAGTGAGCATTTACGAGACAGCTGCTCTACAAGTAGAGAAAGGAAAAGGGACACTGAATAAAGAGTCAATTAATGATATTTACTGAATTTTCAGTGCTTGACACTGTGCCAGGCTTAGGTTGTGATATCAGTCAACAAATATTTGAGTGCCAGAATTGACGCGTTAAAATTCCTCTCTTGAGACAGGGACAGATAAAATGCGTGTACGTAAGTAAGCTACTGCATGATAGGGTGACTTCAGATATTGTATGTGTAATGAAGAAGCTGAGATAACGTGAGAAGGTGGCTAGAGAGGTCAGGATGGAGCTAGTTCAACGGCTCTGAACTTTGAGACCCAGCGCCCCCTTTACACCAGATACTTTGGAATTCCATTACTATCCTGCAAGGGACGAAGACAGTCATATTTTTGTAAGTAGAGAGGAGAGAGATTCAGGGAGGGAATGGTCTATTTTTTGGTTCTTCTGTGTTGTCTATACTAATCTTGCTCTTTCCTTCCTTTTATCAATGCTTTTCTCTCCTCCCTCTCCACCTGTATTTTTTCTTTCCCCTAAAACAATAGTAATAACCACTGTAAACCCCATTTGTATATTCTGCTGGGTTATAAATGCTGAGGGCAAAGACTTTCAGTTATTCTTAATGACCTCTCACATACTAGACATTTGAATGGCCTTATTCTTATACAGATACTTTTAAAAGGCATGCTCAAAAACACATTCCTAACTTTTCTTGATTTCTGAAACCAATCCTGAATGTAAATTCTCTCTGTTGGCTAGGGAGATCTTGTGCGAAAACTGAAAGAAGAAAAAGCACCCCAAGTCGATGTAGACAAAGCGGTAGCTGAGCTCAAAGCCCGGAAGAGGGTTCTGGAAGCAAAGGTGAGCCACGAGACTCTAAAACAGGAACGTAAGTAGGTATAGGATTGGTCATCTTTATTTAATCTCTGTGGGTAGGAAAGACCTAGAAAAGTTTCATAGCAAGTCCCATTTGCTTTGTCTCTATTTACCTGGATGCCTTCCCCTCCTCCTCTACCCCGCCTCATCCTTTCAGGTGCAACTCAAAATCTCACCTTCTCTTTGAAGCCCTCTGAGCCCTGACCTACCCCTTTGCCCGTATCCTAGAGACTCAACATGCCCAATGACTTTCCCTGGAAGGCATAGTGCTTCTCTTCCTTATGGGATCTCCCATGCCTGGGAAGAATGGTTTTGTGTTGACATTTCTGTTTTTTCTTTTAAGGAAAGGGTCTCTCTATCTGATACCTGCTTCCAAATCTTTCTAACAATAAATCTCCCATCACCAAACAGAAGTAGTGTGGAGTTTGAAGTCACTATTTTGCTACTGTAATCCACTACAAATTTAGACATTATTTATCAGTATTTGCACCTAAGTAAGCTTAGTCTTGTAATCTTGGAAATGATCACATATTTTCCTAAATAATTAAGTAAAGGTATCTTTTCTGTAACTTAAAGGGGGGGAAACCCCAAGGTTTCTTATTTTTTAAGGGTATCAAAATCTTGTCTGATAAATTTTATATTGAATTTTGCTGAGGAATAAACCAAATTCACATGTGTAAATTCATATTACTACGCATCCCTCTCTCTAATCACATTTTCTATTAAAAATCCCTATAGGAGCTGGCATTACAGCCCAAAGATGACATTGTAGACAGAGCAAAAATGGAAGATACCCTGAAGAGGAGGTTTTTCTACGATCAAGCTTTTGCTATTTATGGAGGTAGGGGACTAGTGATAGAAAGAACAGGTGTGCTGTTCGTGGCCTCAATATTGTTCTTAAATAAAAACTGGCTTGCCAGTTGACACCTACTTGTATGAGGTCACCGAAAGCAAAGGATAGATATTTTGCTTTCGTTTGTTTAGCGTCAACCATTTGATGTAAAACCTGTTTTTATTTCCCTCTGCCCTCCTTATTCTTGAAGACTCGATTCAAGTTTGGCTAAACAGATCTCTAAATGTTTAACTTCATGAGGTTTATATAGTGGCTCAAATTCCCAAGAATAAATTAGAGAATTGGGTGCTAAAATTATTATTATCAGTTGAAACAAGAACTTATTGTCTAATTTCTGTGGCAGAAAACTATAATTTTTTTTTCATTCTGCTCTTGAATGTGGATGAATTTCTTTTGCTTTTAGTGTCTTTGCTAATTCTACTTGAATTTCTTAATTTGAAAATAGTAAATGAGTAGGAGCTTTTTAATTTTACCTCTGTCCGCTAGTGGAGGGAAGGATCTTGGTACTGAGGAATTTGGACTTGAACACATTTCTAGGGCGTATGTGAAGTCTGACAGGCCTCCGTGTCCCCTGTCTCCTTGCCTTCCCTTGTTCAGAGTGACCATGTTTCCCTTGTTCATCTTTTGCAGGTGTGAGTGGCCTGTATGACTTTGGGCCAGTTGGCTGTGCTTTGAAGAACAACATTATTCAGACCTGGAGGCAGCACTTTATCCAAGAGGAACAGATCCTAGAAATTGACTGCACCATGCTCACCCCTGAGCCAGTTTTAAAGTAAGTTTGATAGTTTAAGGGCTGAAATTCTTTAATATGCATATTTAAGAACTTTTTCTGCTTATAAAAAGCTACCCATGTTCATTATAAAAATCTAGGAACCCCCCCCCTCCCCCCCCCAGGAAATACTCACCTGCTATTTACAGATAGTCATGTTAAGATCATTGTAGTTATCCTTTCTGTCTTTTTTCTCTTAAGTCTCTATATAGTGTATCGTGTTGGTAGCACACTGCTGTTTTTATGTAACATAGGTGAACATTGACTTCTGTCATTAGTTTTCTAAAGCATTTTTAATAACAGCATAGTATGCTGTTTTATGGGTGTGCCATGCTTTATTTAGCTAGTCCACATTGTAAGCAATTAAGTAGTTTCTAATTTTTTACTGCATTAAACAAACATGCTGATAGATGAATTTTTGTGTATATCCCTGATTATTTCCTTAGTATAAATTCTTAGAAATTCTGGGCAAAGGTGTATATACATTTTTAATCAAATACTACTATTTGTATTGAAGTTTCAATGCAGAAATTTAGATTATTCCTACCAATATTTTTGAAAGCAGAGCAGAATATTTTGAATATAAAACTGAAAGAGGAATTCTTACCATTTTGTATATCACTTCATTTAATTTTGCTGTTTGCATCCCTTAGGCTTTCTCTTTTTATTTTTTTAATTTATCTTTATTGTTGAAAGATTACAGATGTCCCCCTTTTTCCCCCATTGACACCCCTCCTCCCCACTTCCGACCCCTGCTTTCTCTTAGTAATATCGGCCAATTAAGACAAGATGATGGATCTAAAAGATCAGGAGAACCTATACTTTAATAGGTTGAGCTACTTGCTCCACTAATGGGAACTGTGTAGAGATAATACCTGCCCATGCAGTTTTCAGGGGCAGAGAACCAAGGTTCATTATCTATAACTAGAGGCCCAGTGCACGAAATTTGTGCATTGGTCGGATCCCTAGTGGCTGCCTGCTGCTGGCCGGGTACTCCCTGCCTTCCCCCAGCTGGCCCCGCCCCCTGGTTGAACTCCCAGACAAACTCCAGGTCGAGGGGACAATTTGCATACTACTATTTTATTATGTAGGCTGACATAAGAGTTCTTGGCTAGCCACGTTTGCTGTGGTTTGGCCTTTGCTGGTATTACTACTAATAGGATAGGTGAGGGTTAATTGGTTCTGCAAAGTAGCACAGACGTTCTGACAACTTGTGAATAAGTGTAATCTAGGTGATGTCTTTTTCCCTGCCGGAAGGAAGAATTTTCTCTGGCATACATTATCATCTACCATGGCTGCATCACTATAGATGTGGGAGCTTCCATCTTTCAGACTCACAGATACCAACTATGGATAAACATCTAGAAGGGGGATTGTCTTGTAAGGTAAAAGCTATGTGTTAATTTGTATGAAAATGACAAATGGGCTTGGCATTTGTTACTTTAGGACTTCTGGCCATGTAGACAAATTTGCTGACTTCATGGTGAAAGATGTAAAAAATGGAGAGTGTTTTCGTGCTGACCATCTATTAAAAGGTATGGTTCTTCATCTCAAGTAGGATTGATAAAGCAAAGGGTTTAGATGAAACCTTTCTCATTTTTTTCTATTAAAATTTTGGGGGGATGCATAATATACAAAGGCTAAAGTACAAGGATAAAACCCCTTATTTTAAAAATATGTATACAGATAATTAGAAATTCTCTAAGTCAGCAAAAGGGTCAAGACAGTATCATGACTCCCTGTTAAATCAACCAAGGGATTCATATCAACATTATCATTGGATTCATTCTTTTTACCTGTCCAGCATTGAAACTCAAAAATACACTGTCCCCCCCAAAATAAAAAAAATACACTGTCCCCTTTTCCCCATTGATTGAAAATTGACGTGTATCAACATGTCTTATAGCTCATTTACAGAAGTTGATGTCTGATAAGAAGTGTTCTGCTGAGAAGAAATCAGAGATGGAAAGTGTCTTGGCTCAGGTGAGTTCTTGAGAGACACTGTCACAGCACCTCAGGTAGGTGCTGTCTTTCCTCCGGCATTTGATGACTGTTGAGTTCCACATGGTGCTGACCCTGGCCCAGGTGGTAAACAAGCCAAATTTACCTCTGCTCTCATAGCATCTCCAATTACGTTTTTATTTTCTTCTCTCTACCTTTTGTGGTTAACCCTTTATTTTAGCCAAAACCAGCAAGTTTGTTTAAATAGGCATAAAATTTGTTCTCTCTCCTTGAATAAAAAAAAAAGTCTACTCTGACTTTTCCCATGTGGGGGAATACCATCCGTATCAGAAGTAGTTCTTACCCTTTGTGTGGGCCACAGATCACTTGAGAATATAACCCTTTCCTTTTTTTCTCATGCGAGTTTACTGGATATTTTCCCACTGTTGCCCTGTTTTTTAATGAGCTAATTTTTCTCTGTGCTATCTAGCTTTCCAACATTAGCTGAGAAATTTTCTCCTTCCTCATTTAAATTGAAAATATTAATCTGGCCATTTATTTTAGGTCCTCATGAAGTATATCTTATTCCTTGCTTGAAGCTCATTGTTAGTTCTTGTATTTTGACATTGTTATAGCTACACATTTATTTCTTATTTCCTTTTTTCCCCTCAAAGGCATGAACTTTATTATTCTTATTATTATTAGGAAAAAGATATGAAACGCATGTCTAATTACCCCTAAATTACTGTTTCCTAATTTGAATGCTAGAGTTACTAAGGTTTTGTGTGCATCTCTTTGATCATAACAGTTTCATTTATTTCCAAGTAACTTAACAGAAGCAGGAAGTAATTAGTTGGTTTGTTAAGTCATATTTTCTAGTTTGAGCACTGACTTCCTGTTTCTTCCCAGATCCACGTTCTAGAGGAGCAGTCTGTTTTCTGATATGTCAAGTCAGATATATATACAGCTGCCAGTGCAATTTTCAGTGAGAAGTTGGGGACCCGCGGGAAGTGGCCTAGTCCTTAGACATGGCCCTGTGGATGCCCTGTTAGTGCCCGTGACTCCTTTTCAGCTTTGCAAAGCATGACAGTTTTCTTTAAAGGCACTGACTTAGCTTTGCTGGTAGGAAGAGCTCTATTCCTATTATGTGGATTCAGCAACCGGATTTAATTCTCTTATTTCTCCTCTGTGTCCATTTTTGTTGACCCAATAAAATGAATCTCACTGGTGAATGTTGAGTTTTAGATCATTCCCAGAAAGATTCTTCATTTTTCTGTTGGTAAATGAAATATGTATAAACTGGTTATGGTTTTATGTGGATATCTGGAGGTTATTTTGGATGAGTTTTAATGGTGGATGAGGTTTAATATATAATACTTTATCTTATGCATTGGTTTTTCCTCAGTCTTATATACTAATTTTTTTTTTTTGCATGTTCTTTAGCTTGATAACTATGGACAGCAAGAGCTTGGAGATCTTTTTGTGAACTATAATGTAAAATCCCCCATTACTGGAAATGATCTCTCCCCTCCAGTAGCTTTTAACTTAATGTTCAAGACCTACATTGGGCCTGGAGGAAACATGCCTGGGTATGTATCATTTATTGTTTATTTATCAAAGTTATTGACATTGCTTGTCATAAAAGGTCAATATCAGTATTAGCCACGAGGGAAAAATGATGAAAAGTGATATATAAAAAGTGCAGGTAAATGTATTAAGGGAAAATTATGACAAATTTGATTTCTTCTAATTCTTTAGTATAAATGTTGATTTTTTGGCCTAGAAAATAAACATAAAAGGTATGATCATCATACCTTCTAGTTATAGCTGCATAGTACAGGAAAGACAGTTGAATGATTTTGGAAGTCGTTGAACTTATTGCTGAAGGAGATGAGAAACCATTCAGTCCAGATCAGCACTGTCCAGTAGACCTGCCTGCAGTGATGGGAATGTTTGTAATCTGTGCTGTCCAGTATGGTCGTCATGTGGCACTGATGGGCACTTAAGTGGGCTAGTGATTCTGAGGAAAGAAATTTTAAGATTTATTCAATTTTAATTAATGTAAATTTAAATAGATACGACTAGTGGCCTACTACATTGGACGGCGCAGGTTTAGATTTGATTTGAAAGACGTGATTTTCACAGAGTAGAGAAAACCTGGACCATTTATAGTATGACCCAGAGATAGACTCTGTATTTCCAGATTCCTTGTCCATTTCCATTTCATAGCTCCAGATATTTTCCTTATGGTCTCATTTTATTATATATTTTTTGTTTTGTTATTTATTTAATGGTCTCATTTTAAAGGGCAAGAGAAGGGTAGGTTTTTGCAAGATGAAGCTAAATAGATCATGTTTTCTGGAGTAGAAACTAAAGAGTAATAAAAATTAATTGAGACATAATGTTACTAGAATTACTTTAATAAGACACAGGGTTGACTTGGGATTTTGCGGAAAGAGGCCAGAGGTAAGCCTTTCATTTTGGCAACACACACAGAGTCATAAAATGGGCCGTACCCTCTGACCTGTCGTCCCGCTCCTAGGAATTTATCTAAGAAAGTAATTCAAAAGGAAGTGATACTTGTCAAGGGTGTATAAATTAAAAGTAGAACTAACCTACTTATCCTATAATTTGAGGATGGTGAAATAAATGACACAAAATAGAACATTTTGGTAGAGTACTCTGCAGCTGTTGAATATGAGACGTTTTCAGTTATTTAGAAACTGGAGAAGTATAAAATAAATGAAAGAATGCATCATTTTTTACATCCTACTTAAAAACATGCACATAAACTGTAGCTGTACTGCTGTTTGGGTGAAATGTGGAAAGGAGGACAAAAATCAAAAGAGTTGGGTGTGTGAGAGTGAGATGAGGGTAGAATTTTATTGTTTTTGTCTTCATTGTAAAGTTGTTTCCATAAAATATGTATTGTGAAGCAGGCTGTTGAGAATGCTTTCTTAGTTGTTTTGCACAGAATATTCTCTGTGAAATTCAAAAGAGGGACGGGGCTCTACTGGTATATTTCCTTGGCTCTATCTCTAGCATCTGGAGAAATATGAGAAGCCTCTGGCTGAAAATGTAAAGTACCACAAAGAAGAACATGACATGAGAAACCTCGAAAGCTTCCTGGCTCAATGTGATGCTGTGATGAGGGAGCTCTAGTGTGAAAGGGTAGCCCACATGGGCTTGTTTTCGTACCACGGTTACGCTTTAATATGTGGGTATACTGAGGCATGGGTCTGATTTTCAGAAGGATCTGAAATGGTCATCTGCCTCCATGTAAATGGTTAGTCAGGAAGAATAGCAGATGTTTTAGGGACACTGTGAGAGCGGTGGTATTTGATTCACTGGAGTAGTTACATAAAATGGCATTTCTAGCAGTAGTATTGCCATACCAGTTACCTAATACATTCTCTCATACTTGCTTGGTAATGTTTGCTACCGAGGAAAAGATCTATTTCTAAAACTTTGTTTTAGGGCTCATACAGCTTTGTGTACAAATAGTATACTTAGGACTTTTAGGATTTGCATCTAGAATTTCTGATTTGTTGGAAAACTTAATTTCTTTAAGACCGACTGATTGATTTACATTTACAGGTACTTGAGACCAGAAACTGCACAGGGGATTTTCCTGAATTTCAAACGACTTTTGGAATTCAACCAAGGGAAGTTGCCATTTGCTGCTGCCCAGATTGGAAATTCTTTTAGAAATGAGATCTCCCCTCGGTCGGGACTGATCAGAGTCAGGTACTGCCCACATTGTTCTTCTGGTACAATTAGTAAGTGACCTTGGCATTGAATTGGACATGAAAACTGGCTATTCTGCTTTGTTCTTTTCATGATTATGGAATTATTTTTATGCAAAAAAGCATGTCTTACATTTTATCTCCAGATGTAACCTCTGGGATGACTGGCAGCTGTGAATAACTAAAGTGAACTTGAAGGGAAAGGCAGGGAGGGTGAGGAACTTAAGTCTTAAGTGTCTTTCTTGCTCCAAAATGACCTTTTCCCCTTGTTCATCATGTGTTTGTGATTTTTTAAACAAATTAAAAAAAAATTTTTTTTAATTGATTTCAGAGAGAGGAAGGGAGAGGGAGAAAGGGATAGAAACATCAGTGATGAGAGAGAATCATTGATCGCCTGCCTCCTGCACACCCCCTACTGGGGATTGAGCCAGAAACCCGGGCACGTTTCCTGACCAGGAATCGAACCGTGACCTCCTGGTTCATGGGGTCAGTGCTCAACTACTGAGCCACACTGGCCGGGACATCACATGGTTTGAGGATGGCAAGATGTTGATTATCTAACCCAGGGGTCCTTAAACTTTTTAAACGGGGCCAGTTCACTGTCCCTCAGACCGATGGAGGGCCAGACTATAGTTTTAAAAAAAATGATAAACAAATTCCTATGCACACTGCACATATCTTATTTTGAAGTAAAAAATCACAACGGAAACAAATACAATATTTTTATTTGCATGTGGCCTGCGGGCCGTAGTTTGAGGACCCCTGATAACCCAAGGCATTTTCTGGCGGTGGTGATGCAAATGAGAGTAGTGTGAGGTAGGGATAGGTGATGGTTATGACAGGAAGATCACTCCAGGACAGCATTGCGGGTTTAGGAGTGTTTCAGTAACCAATTGGTGTTCTTCCAGATATTTGGGGGGGACGCCTATCTGACAGAGAGGCCAGCTAGCAAGTTTACTACTGTCTGCTCTTGTGTAGACATCCACTGGGCTCTATTCTAATGACCTCCCTTTGTCAGACGTGTCCAGGAATGTGTGGGAAGGCGAGCAGGCACTATTTAGTTACATTTTCTTTTGGAAACTTACTATGACTTATCTGTTTATGACTTAAGCTTTTTGTGATTTTGATGTATTTTCTCACTGATGTCATCTCTTAGGGCAGTAAATTCCGTATAAAAAATAGGCTATGTAGGTAAACCCAACTTTCTTAGGCTCTGAAACATTTTCTGCGGTCCCACTGCCCCACCCATTTCCGCTCTTCTTTTCTTCCTTGCTATAATTACAGATGTAGTCACAGCATATCCCAGCCACAGACTCTACATCAAAGCACACCAGCCATCTGCCTAACCTCATTAGTCCCCCTGACTCCCTCTGAGGAAATGCGCCTGTGTTCTGACCAAACTTATCTTCAGGCCTGTAATCCCTAAGCCAAGTGGTCGGCAAACTGCAGCTCTCGAGCCACATGCGGCTCTTTGGCCCCTTGAGTGTGGCTCCTCCACAAAATACCACGTGCGGGTGCGCACATACGGTGCGATTGAAACTTCGTGGCCCATGCGCAGAAGTCGGGTTTCGGCCTGGGCGAGTCTATTTTGAAGAAGTACTGTTGATATTTGGCTCTGTTGACTAATGAGTTTGCTGACCACTGCCTTAGCCTTATCATCTAGAAAGGGAGACCTCATGGAGGAAAGAGCCTGCACGAAGTGACAGTGACTCCAGTGTGGACCTGTATGTATTTTAGTTTCCATGGCCCCAGGTACATTCTCTGAACTCGACAGGAGGCAGCTGGTAACATCGGCGTTATGTTGATTTCCGTCTCCCGTCTGTGAGTGGGATGATCTGACAGCACAGAGGCAAAGACTTTGGCAGCAGATTGTTTGGGGAATCTGGGCAAGGCCCTTATTTTGGTCTGCCCTGCATTTTAGGTGTTCTGTTTCTCAGCCCAGTTCTGAGCTCTGTGAGGTCAGACACTGTGCTTCTCTCTCTCTTACGTTTCTGTGCACGCAGACGATATTTCGTAGTTGTTGAAAGACAATCTAAACATAGGTGCTGCATGATTAAATAAGAGATAACATTAAATTTAAAAATAAAGTTCTTTTGCAGTGCATTCAGTGTATTTTTAGACCCATTTAAGCAATTTTTCATTACTTCTAAAACATCTGAGATAATCATGAAAGTGCACAAATGTGTGTTTTAAAGAAGAAAGATTTGATTTTACTCATAAAATTATCGTAAAACACTTTTCCCTTCAGTAGCTACTAAATTGATGTTCAGAGGAATCTCCCTGGGAAACCATTGCTATGTGCATATTTATTTCATCATGAAGCAGTTAGCTTGATGTTGGCTTGTTCAACTCAAGTCTTACGTCATCTGCCTTGAATAACACTATTTAAGAAGCTGTTACTCCAAAGAAACCAGCTGTATGGTGCCATTATCAGTCACTTCCTTATTCAGAGCAATAAAAAAGAAGAAATCAAACTACTCTAAAAGCTAAAGAACAATTTAAATTCACTATTAATTTCCCATTATTTGAAAAGTAAATATTGGGAGCTTGTAAATATCAGACTTAGTAATGCTTTAAGGAAAACTATTTTATTTGGAAGTCTGTTCCGTATTACACTTCTCTTTGTGTCTGATTTTGCTTAAATTTTCCTAATTTTTAAAACTATTGATCTGTTCTTTAAAAATTGTTTTTCATTAAATGTACTTGTAGTTGCGTCTAGTGTCAAAGAAAAAACAGAAATAGGTAGTACTTAAAGTGGTAAAAACAAGATTTTATTCCGGACTCTTGCAATAGGAAAAAAGAGACCACAGTATAGAACAGGGCTCAATTCTGAGAACAGCAGTCTCCCAATGTTATCCATAGGAGATATGTCCCCATACCCCAGTGGATGTCTGAAACCAGATAGCACTGTACCCTATATACACTATATACGCTATGTACATACTTAACCTATGGTAAGTTTAATTTATGAATTAGAGTAAGAGATTAACAATAGCTCATATAGAACAATTATAACAATATCTATATATATATAAAAGGCTAATATGCTAAGTATCTCTCCTACTGTCCGACTGGTCTCTATGATGCGCACTGACCACCAGGGGGCAGACGCTCAATGCAGGATCTATCCTGACACACACTGGCCATTTACAAAGAAAGGACACCTCGGACCTGGCGCCAACAAAGCAACACTCGGCTTCTCCCGAGTGGGACACAGGCCCCACCACCATCTTGGTGCAACAGCCCACCAAATCGCAGCCAATGCTACCGAGACCCCATGGTGCAAAATGTGGCCCACAGCCCAGCCCTACCCAGAAACAGTGGCTGTGAGCGCCAGGTAATGACGTCATGTAGCAATGCCCAGCTTCCTCTCCCTAGCGACTAGCCTCCTTGGAGTTTCTTCAGCCCAGGAACAGGACTTGCTTTATAGACAGGTGCAAACATTTTACACTTTAACCAAATGTCTGGGAAGCATTTTCCCATGCCTCATCTCATTTGATCCTCACACAAGTCCTGGAGTAGGTAGATAGGAGACTCGGTGGAATCCTATTTTCTTCTTATTAGCCGGAAAATGGGGATTTAGAAAGTTTAGAAACTGAAAGAAGTAAGAAATGGTGGAACTTGAAAATGACTTCAGGTTTTCTCACTGTGCAGAATATAGTCAAACACTGCTGCAGTTAAGTATTTTACCATCTGTTCTCCCTGCCTGATCTACAATAATAATCTCCTTCATGTTGATATTTACTGCTGTGTTGTTGACAGTTACCTGAAAGAGAAGTTGAGGTGCTTCACTGGGCTGGAAAAAGTTTAGCCATTGAAAGCAGGTCTAATTAAGCAAGTTTATCTATATATATAAAGCTCTTGCTGGAACCAGTCGCACACATGTGTTTTCATCTGTCATTGTTGATCGTGAATTTGGTTGACACTTCTATTACAGAGAAAGGGTGAATAGTGATATTAAAATATTTCTTCTAATTTCCTTTCAATGTGCACGAATTCATAAACTGGGCTGAAGACAGGCCAGGGCATCAGATGTTGGTCGCCTGGGGGATGGTGGAGGAGGAGGTGATCAGATAGCAAGCGGGAATGGTTCTGATTAAACTATCTCAGCAGGATTCTTGCTAAAACTGGATTTTACAAGGAACTGCACAGATGGGCCTAGGAGAAGGTTCCAGAGCCTGACTAAAGCTGGGTGAAGTAAAGAATCTTTGTCACTAGACAGAAGGAATTAATATCTGAGAGAAGTTTGATTGTGTTTATTTAAAATACTAAGTGAGTAGTAAAGTTTTCATGAATGTGATTAAAATTAACAACCACCTAGACCAGCGGTTCTCAACCTGTGGGTCGTGACCCCTTTGGGGATCGAACTACCCTTTCACAGGGGTCGCCTAAGACCATCGGAAAACACATATATAATTACGTATTGTTTTTGTGATTAAATCACTGTGCTTTAATTATGTTCAATTTGTAACAGTGAAATTGGGGGTCACCACAACATGAGGAACTGTACTAAAGGGTCGCGGCATTAGGAAGGTTGAGAACCACTGACCTAGACAAACCTAATCCAACTTTTTCTTTTGCCATTCCCTTAGGAAATAATTTTCTGTTTAGTGATGAGATTCCTGTAGTGTGAGGGCATATCATTGTAGAATGAAGTTGAAAATAAGGGCCTTGTTTGTTGTTTTTTTATAGTTAAGCATGCAACTTTTGTCCCTTATATTTTTCTTTCAGAGAGTTCACAATGGCAGAAATCGAGCACTTTGTAGACCCCAGTGAGAAAAACCATCCCAAGTTCCAGAACGTGGCAGACCTCCACCTTTATTTGTATTCGGCAAAAGCCCAAGTTAGCGGACAGTCTGCTCGGAAAATGCGCCTCGGGGATGCTGTTGAGCAGGTAAGATTCCATAGGTGACTTAATTTGCATTATATCTACTCAGGGTTTGTAGCACTTAGCAAATTCTGTGTGCTGGATGACAAAGCATTTTATCTTAGCAGCCACTTTATTGTTTTTATACAGTCTGACTATACACTGTTATTACAGTGGGAGCAAATTACCTGAACATGACCATTTGTGGATGACTGGGCTAACATGAAAAAGAATGTTTTGTTTAGGAGACCCCTTGGAAAAGAGATCCTGGATTGAACTGTGCCTTCTCAGTCCGACTTCTAGCAATATGTGCTACTTTTGGGGAGGCATTTTCACGCACAGAGAGCACGCCCTCTGGATTTTAAACTCTTCTCTATTACCCATAGCAATTGGGAGAGTCTTACATATAATAGAATTTCTCTAATTATTTGCTTAGAGAAATTCATGAGTGAGAACTTTTCTAACAGTAATGGCTTCCCGATAGTGGAGTGAATTACCCCAGGGAACAATAAGGTTCCTGCCTCTGGAAATATTCAAATAGAAGCTGGGTGATAAGCCGTTGGCCACTTTGCTTAGAAGAGTCCTTCAGTGGGTAGGAGATGGGGCCCGATGACTTCTAAGATCCTTCCAGTACTAAAATGGTGAGATTCCATATGCTGTATGGGGCTCACAGATTTCAGTGGCTAAGGCTACATTAAAATCCTCTCAACATGTCCTATTACTTTTGTTAATTCAGAAGGAATATATATGTCATTCCTAGGTCATTACTGTGAATGTCATTTTTAGCATTGTAGATCTAGAAGGTATAGGTATTAGGCTGAATTTTTGCTAACTCAGTGAGGATGGTAGAAAGATTGTGAATAACCCCATTATTATCATTTTGTTAACTTGACATTAACCCCTTTAAAAATAGCCACCTACTGGGTTTTGAGATTATTCTGAAAGCTAGATAAATTAGCTTACCTTGTATTTCAAATATTTTCAGTAGATCATGAACAATTCAATGGAAAATGGCATTCCAAAGTGCTAACGTGTTTCTTCCATCCTCTGTGCTTGCTTCCATAGTTATTTACTCACTTGTTTATTCATTTATTTTAGGGGGTGATTAACAACTCAGTATTAGGCTATTTCATTGGCCGCATCTACCTCTACCTCACGAAGGTTGGAGTATCTCCAGATAAACTCCGCTTCCGACAGCACATGGAGAACGAGATGGCCCATTATGCCTGTGACTGTTGGGACGCTGAATCCAAAACGTCCTATGTAAGCAGCGTGGGATGGTTTTTAGTATGTGATTGTCACACTGTTATCTTAGAAGCATGGATTCAAAATCGCCTTTTGTGTGCTTTATGTCAGAAAGTGAAAGTTCCAATTGTATGCCTCTCCCCCAAAACATTTCATGTTTCTTCTCTAAATTAGACATTTTCTGTAGTAAATCTTCCTGGCTTTGAGGATCTCTGTTGCCAGTCTTCTTTGGTGGTGGTGGGTGTTTTTTTTTTTAACAACCCTTTAAAAATATAGAAGCCATTCTCAGCCCCATGGGCCTGGGTTTGTCAGCCCCTGATCCCGATGTTGTTATATGCACTTCAAATGTGTAATGATACGCATATATTATTAGTGGCTGTTATTGATGTTGTTTTTAATATATTCTTTTTTCTTTGTGGCATTAAGAGAGACTTTCTGTAACCTGTTAGGTTTTTCTTGTTACTTTATTTTCTTCGCAAGCTTGTTTGACATATGTATGCCAAAAGAACAGCAGCAATTAGTTTTGGATTACAGGTGATCATTCCTTTCTTTACATGTTTTAGATTTTCTGGAACTTTTTTCTTTTCAAATCAAACCAAGGAAATATTTTCTGTTTTGTGTGGGGAAAGTTTACTTCTTTTCTCTTTGTCCCATACCAGTTCCCTTTCTTAGTTTGCTTTGACTCTAAGTTCAAGTTAAACCAGATGCAGGTTCTTGCTGCCTCTATTCAGATCCTGAATCTGGCCTGGATTTAATCTTACTTAGTGTTTGTTTATTCATTCAACATTTATAATTGTTAAGAGCTGTATGTCATTCTAAGGGCTTCACCTGTTATCTATGCAATCCTCACAGTAATCTGAGGGAACCGAAGTGCTGAGAAGTTAAGTAGTTTGCTCCCCTCTATAGCTAGTGAGTGGTGGAACTGGGACAGGAACCAGGCTGTTTGACTCCACCTCACTCTTAACCATTGTGCTACGTTACTTTAGTAAACCCTTCTACATTCTTGCTCATCCTCTTCTGAGTGCCACCTGAGCTGTGGCCGCACCTTTAAGGATTGAGGATCAGAAAATGTGGGCCTAATAAGTCCTGGGGATGTAAGGTACAGCATGGTGACTACAGTTAATACTGTAGTGCATTGTTGAAATTTGCTAAGAGAGTGATTCTTAAATGTTCTCGTCACAAGAAAAAAATTCTATGGCTATTAATGGTGATGGATGTTAATTAGACTTATCGTATATACAGAGGCCCGGTGCACGAATCTGTGCACTGGGCCTCTAGTATGCATATAAGATCTTTGGTCAATCTCTTCCTGCCTTCCCCGCTTCCCCCTTGCCTCTGAGATTCATCAGTCTGTTCCATGTTTCCATGCCTGTGCGTTGAGTGTCTGCCCCCTGGTAGTCAGTGAGCGTCACCGCTAATGGTCGAATGGTTGAATGGTTGCTTAGGCTTTTATATATATAGATTGCAAAATTTGATCATTTTGCAATATATACAAATAGGAAATCATTACATTGTATAACTGAAATTAATATAATATTATATGTAAATTATTCCTAAATTTTAAAAAATTAAAGAAAAAATAAATCAAGAAAATGATGTTGGCCTAGGATTGAGATCAGGCTGCAGTGTTTTATGTAAGGTCATTGGAAGACAGGACAAACAAACCAGAAGCTCCAAGGTAACAGGATCCAGAAAAGGGGAGAACGCCTCTGAAAACTTTAATACTTTCTTTCTGTGCCCTTCATATTTATGTTCTGAAAATAAAAAATAGTTACTGATACTGCTTCTGCTCCATCTTCTCTTCTTCCTTCTCAGAGGCAACCACTGCCCCAAAGTTGCTTACCTTTGTCAGGAATGATTTTGTAATTTTACCTCTTAGTACATAAGTAGGTTAATTTGCATCTTTGGTAAATGATAACCACCAAGTTTATACAGTTAAGCATGTACATTTAAGTTGACGTATTAGTGAATATCATGTTACATGTTTTCAGGTTTTGTTCTTTAATTCCCGTTTTGTTGTTTTGTGTTGCGGTTTCTGAGCTTATATGAGTTTTATATTTGCTCTCTTTATTTCAAGCACCCCATGTGGTAACATGCACTTAGGAAGCTCATGATGGTTGACTTTTCCCAAGCTCTTCAAATCAAAGGCAAAAAATAAATATTCATGAGGACTAACTAGATACTTAACTAAAATAAGGCTTTTACCTCTTTTGTTCTTATTCAAATAACAAGTTCTTAAGCATCTTTGAAAACAATTTAGATTGTGCTTTTGAAAAGTATCTTAGGTTTTAACAAGAAATGGGACCTGGCACCCATGCTGTTATTAAGCTTTACTCTGACCTAAACATTACCTGCTCTTAACTGAGTGTTCTTCTGGTGGGTGGGAAGCAGCCAGCTGATGCCGAGTGGTGAGAGCTATAGACACTTCATCCGAAGAGCGGAGGAGTTTTTGCCAGATTTATTTTGAATCCTGCTCACAAATTTGAAATGAACCTGTTTTTTTTCTAAGTTCACATTTTATAACCACAATTAAACCCTAGAATTTGCTAGTTTAGCCCACATTCACAGCAGGGCAAAATAAATCTGTCCAGAAAATAACAGATTTACTTTGTGTACATGTGTGATTTCTGTTTGATAGGGTTGTTAGCCGCCTGCTGTGTAAGAGAATCCCCATTTCAAACATTTATAAGTTAGGAGGGGAGATTCTATAATTGAGTCATCCTTGAGTATGTGCAAGAGTTAGTTACAATCTGCATGTGTTTGTGAATGAACCTAAAGTAAGGAATAAATGTTTTTATCTATTCTGTCTTCTTAGGGCTGGATTGAGATAGTCGGATGTGCTGATCGGTCCTGTTATGACCTTTCTTGTCATGCGCGCGCCACCAAAGTCCCACTTGTAGCGGAGAAGCCGCTGAGAGAGCCCATATCCTTTCTAGTTACTTCTCAACTTAGGACTGACGCGCAAACACCTCGCAAGCAGACAAGTGCAGCTCTGTACCTTGTTCCTGTGGATAAACGGAGGTGTTTGATATTGGGGCAATACTTAAACCTATTATTTCACCCATTACTGCTACGTTCCTATTCTCTCTACTTAAAATCTGACATGTGCCCACTCAGAGTTTGGTTTTTAAAAGAAGTATTTTAAGAAAAATGCTCTAAATATCTTTCAGGGCATTTCAGCCATTTCCAAAATGCATCATTTCTCCACACCTGCACCTACCAACATACTCTTTGCATAAAGAGTACCTGGTGAATACATTTTCTAACAAAAGATGGGTGCCATTCTAACAAAAGATGGGTGCCATTCTAACAAAAGATGGGTGCCAAAAGATGGTAGATAAAATAATAAGTGAGCTTCCTTGTTATGTTAATGAGCACAGTAGGAATTTCCTTCCTTTACCAGCTGGTGAATTGAGCTGATCTTAGGGCTGGTGTTGGGACGTTTTAGAAATGTATAAATTATTACCAGAAGTTATCATGTTATGTATCAGCTTCTATTGCTGTTTGGATAATATATTCCTGTAACTTTGAAAAAAACTCTACTGATGGTGTTTACTTATTTTGAATGATTTCGTGGTTCTCAAGATCATTTTCTGAAATACTGAGGTAGTTCTACAATTTTGGATTCCTTGACTACTTCATACAAAACAGTCAACGTTGTTCAGTTTGAACCCAATAAGGGAGCGATTGGTAAGGCGTACAAGAAGGATGCGAAGCTGGTGATGGAGTACCTTGCCATTTGTGATGAGTGTTACATTACAGAAATGGAGAAACTACTGAATGAAAAAGGGTAAGATTTAAGACGTGTGCTCTACATGGGCTCCAGCAAATACGTCCTCTCTGCCAGGTTCTGAAGGTTAGGGTGAGGTTACTGTGTTTACAAATTCTTTGCAGGTAAGTGCTATCTCTGGCTACTTTTAAAGGTCTGAGCTTCCCAAGATTTAGGTACTGTTGCCAGAAATAGATTTGAAATGGACTACAAAGATTCCCCCCACCCCCACCCAATAACTTTTTTAGAGGAGACTTGTCCAAGGTAGTGACTGAGGAAGGATTAGAAATCATATCTGTCTTCAAGTCAATGCTCTGTTTTTGAACTTTGGAGTAGTCTCTGTAATTGTTTTAAGCATAAATGAAAAAAAATATAGTAGAGAAGAATCTTTAAAGGAATACAACAAAATCCAACACTAAAGAGTATTAAATTTACTATGTCTGAAAAGCAATAAAAATGTGTAGACATATGAAAATGTGACCTATAATGAGGAAAAGAGTCAATCAAAGGAAACACCCAGAAATGACAAACATGATGGAATAAATACATAGGGTCTTAAAACAGTTATAAATATGCTTTATATGCTCAAAGACGTAAGGGAGCACGTGAGCTTATGAGGTGAGAGATGGAAATATATATGGAGAAAGAACCAATGGAATATCAAGAGGCAGTATCTCAAATAAAAACTCACTGAATGGGGTTAACAGTGGATTAAACATTGCAGAAAAAAGAGTATGGAACTCAGTGTAGCAATAGAAACTATTAAAAATGAGGCATAGAAAGAGAGACTGGGAGAAAAAAATGTCCTTTGGGACAATAAGAGAAGTATCTTCAGTCTGACGTGTAATTGTGAGTCACAGGGAGTGTAAATAGCGAAAATACCTGAAGATACATCAATAGCTGAAAATTTTCCAAATTTGATGCAGACTATAATAAACCCAGGGGTTCAAGAAGTTCAACCCCAGCAGAATAAGCAAAGAAAGCCACATACAGGCACTTCAGAATCAAATTGCAGGAAACTAGCAATGAATAGAAAACTCTAAAGTAGCCTGGGGAGAAAAGGTTCCTTATATGAAAAGGAACAAAGATAGGAGTGATTGGAGTTCTCATCAAACTCAAGGCAAGCCACAGTACAATAGAATGAAATTTTTTTAAGTGCTTACTGACAAAAACCCTAGACCTAGCAAAAATATTCTTCAAAGATGGAGGAAATGCTTTCAGACAGACAAAAGCTCAGAGAATATATTGTCAGCAGACCTACCTGCAAAAAATGTCAAGGATGTTCTTCAAGCAGAAGTGTGGAAATCTCTTGAAGCAGAAACATGGAAATTTAAGTTTACCCAAAGAAATTAAGAGCTCTAGAAATGCTAAATACATGGGTAGATATAAATGACATTTTCATTGATTTCATTAAAATGATATTTCTTAATTTCTTTAAAAGGTAATGCACTGTTTAAAGCAAAAACAATGTGTTGTGAAACTTACAACATATATATAGAAGTAAAATGTATGCCATCAATATTTCAAAGGATGAGAGTGATGCACTGGGAATGGAACATTGTAAGGTATATTATAAGTGAAATGTAATAATATTACTTGAAGTAGCCTATGATAAATTAATAAAAGTACAAATAGTAAATTTTAGAGCAATTTACTGGAAAAAAACATAAAAGCCAAAGGGATATAACTAATAAACCAATAAGGGACATAAAATCTCTATATAGAAAAGCCTAAGCGACCATTATAACCGAAAGACCAGACGACTGGCCGGTAGCTATGACGCGCACTGACCCAGACCTTGCTCCTGGGGCCCTGACAGCTCCGAATCTGGTTCACCTGCACCCCGGACCCAGACAGGAGGGAGGAGGGAGCCCGATTCCTCGTGGAATCACCTGTTGGTAAGCTTGCTACTGGGTCTAACCTCCCTAGGTCCCTCTCTCCGGCAGGCCAGCCCCAGTTGCCGCCCGGCCCGAGGGACCTGTGCAAGAATTTGTGCACCAGGCCTCTAGTAGAATAATAAAATATACTCTAGAAGAAGACAGAAGAGGAAAAATGAACAAAGAACAGATGGAACAAATACTAACTCATGAGATGGTAGACTTAAACTCAACAGTATTGATAACTACACTAAATATAATGATTCAAATCAGTGATTTTCAGACAGTGTGCCACAAGAATTTATAAGACATGCAATACCTGACTGACCTCCCTTAAATTGTCAAATAAAAAAATGACAACAGCCAACACAATAGCATTCTAGTATGAATGCCCTGCCTTAAACCATAAATATATAGGTTATACAATAGAGTTGCATCTTATTAGTCATGTA
>NW_006299390.1:7973705-7987754 GCF_000327345.1 Myotis davidii | reverse complement strand
ACAGTTTTCTAATCCATTCATCTACTGATGGGCACTTAGGCTGTTTCCAGATCTTAGCTATGGTGAATTGTGCTGCTATGAACATAGGTAGGCACCTGATTTTTTAAAAAGTCATTTTGGAGCTAAAAGGGTAGGTAATTACTATTACTAATTATTATTATTATTATTTGTAAATCAAAATATACCTTTGTTGTTCAGGTTGGTAAAAATATATTTTTTGGTGTGCTGCAGAATTTTAGTAATTAGTTTATGTGTGCCATAAATAAAGAAATGTTGAAAATCACTGATCTATAAACACAAATCAATAGCTATGGTCAGACTATTTAAAAAACTCAAGACCCAATTAAATGCTGTTTATAGGAAACTTACTGTAACTGTAATACACAAGTAGGTTTAAAAAAGTGTTCCCATGTAAACATTAATCAGAAAGTTGGAGTGGCTCTATTAATATCAGGCAATGTAAACATCATAACAAGGAAAATTACCAGGGGTAGAGTTGCATTTCACAATGTTAAAGCGTCAGTTCATTAGGAAGGTGTATCACTTCTAACTATATGCAACTAAAAACAACCTCAAAATGTGTATGGCAAACTTGACAGAACTAAAACGAAAAATAGACAAATCCACAATTGTAGTTGGAGATATTTTCACCCCTTTCTCAGTAATTGTAGAGCAAGTAGACAAAAGTTGAGGATCACTATTAATTTAATGTGAGTTATATAATGTCTAAAAATCAGAATACACATTTTTAAGTACACTTCAAACATCGTTCATACTGTTTTAAAATATATTTATTAATTTCAGAGAGGAAGGAAGAGGGAGAGAGAGAAACATCAATAATGAGAGGGAATCATTGATTGGCTACCTCCTGCATACTCACACTGGGGATCAAGCCTGCAACCAGGGCATGTGCCCTGACCAGGAATCGAACCGTGACCTGCTGGTTCATAGGTCGACGCCCAACCACTGAGCCATGCAGGCCGGGCTTTCATATAGCCCTCCAGCTAAGGATGAATTTTGCATTTTCAAAGGGTTGTTTAAGAAAAAGAATACAAGGGACTGCATATGGCTTGAAAACCCTGGAATATTTTATATCTGGCCGTATACAGAAAGTTTGCCAACAACTGTCAGAGACATTAGGCTAAGTGAAAGAAGTCTTACACAAAAGATTATATGCAAAATCCTAGGAAAGACAGCGCTAAGCTTACAGTGATAGGAGGCACAGCAATGATTAACTGGGCTGGAGGGGATTGAGATAAGGGACAGGGCCACCTCTGGAGCGATGGTGGTTGCATGTGCATGTATATATCTGTCAAAAGACCTATTGCAAGGTGAGTCCCTGTAAGTTGAGAATACAGTTATCCATTTCAAGTCTTACTAAAACGGACATAGATCACTAGTTAGATATTATCCACAAATAAGACAGTTTCCTTTTTTTAATTATTCTCAAATAATGGCTTCCTCTTTGCTTATTTCAGCTTGTTAATAACCGTTACCTACTCTGTAGTTAGGCCGTGCTTGCAGAGAGAATATATACGATACGGTTTGTGGAGTGGGATCTTTAATGCACACACACAGACTTCAGACAGAATGTACAGTTGGAGGGAGTCGGTGAAAGTCACTCATGTAATCATGAGATCATCCCTGCTAGAAACTAGCAGAACCCAGTGCAACCTGCGTCAGCCGCACAGCTTCAAAGACAATCACGGGGCCTCTCTCCCAGCACTAAGCTGCTTGTGAGAGACCCTGCCTGATCTTCATAATGGGAGGAAATGCCTCGTGAGCACGTTGTAAAGGTGAAGTCTTCTAGCCCGAAGCAGAATGGGTGTATCTCAGGATGGGAACATACTGCAGCCAGTTATTTGGGGACAGGGCGATAATATTTTATATTGACATATCAAACAGTCATTCAACTTTTAGCTGATCTTCATCAACATAAATGTCAAAGTTTATTTGGGAAATAGAGTGGGAGTTTTAAGATTACTTTGCACAATGACAAGCTGGTCATTCTTACATTTGTTGTGACAATAAAGAGAACAGTGATCTTTTGTCAGCAGGCCTGTGTTTGACAAATTTATTGTAATTATTCCAAAATTGAATTTTTAAAACATTGTTTTTGGTTTTACCTTGATCTCAGAACCAAAGGAATTGGTTATTAAGCCACTTATGGAATTTTATAAAACTAGTCCTATTTTAGGGTGCCTCCCAGAATACTATTTGATGCCTTTGAAGAATACTTAATTTGGTGTTTCTTATGAAGTAATTTAAGTTTGGCTTCAGCTATTCTATCCAAGAGTTGACTAAGTTGTATTCCACTTGAAATGGAAAACAGGTAGTGGTCTGTAAAGCTCCTTTGAATGAAGGCACAGGGATGCCTGTTTTCACTAATATGTAATGTTTCTTTGTAGGGAATTCACTATTGAAACTGAAGGGAAAACATTTCAGTTAACAGGAGACATGGTCAATGTGAAGAGATTCCAGAAAACACTATATGGTAAATTTGTAAAAATAATTAAGAAACAAACAAAAAAAAATTATTATTCCTTAACGTTTTTTTTGTTTGTTTGTGTTTGTTTTTTTACTTTTATAACATAACCAGTTTACTGAAAATTTGAAGAGGAAAAATAAATTTTTAATGCCATAACTCTAAGTTTGATGATATGTTTAAGGCATTATCTTGGGCCTCTTTTTAAAGAGCATAATTGTACTCATACTGGAGAATAATTTATAATGCCACCTTTATATTTCCTATGATCTCATGTGCATATGAAGAATATCTCTGATTTAAAAGATCTTTTTTTTTATTTTTTATTTTAAGGAAAGGTGCTTTTGTTTCCTAAGCAAAAGAGGGATTTCACCCCTTGTACTTTTTTTTTTTTGCAGATTAACTTGTTAAAGTTCATTTAGTGATCTTTAATGCTTTTTTTAAAGCCAAGGCGGTGACTTTTTTTAAAATAGAACAAATTCTGTGAATTTGGGAGCGAGTATTTTGGAACTTATGAGGAGGCTTATGGTTTATGGTGGTTGCATTAAAACTCCTGGGAGCGGGGAGTGGTGGATAGGGGAAGCTCCTGCCAGGGAGAGAGCAGGCCTGCTTTTCCACTGTGCCTGGCCTGCTCTGGGGCCAGGCCTCAGGGAGCTGAAGCAGTCTGAAGTGGTAACAGTGAGCAGGGGGTTCTTCATGGCCTGGGCTACTTCGCCACCGTCCTGTAGCTGGTTCAGAGCCATTGCTCGCACGCCCGGGAAGGATGGGCCGAAAATGCCTCCATGATGTTTCTAAAATGATATTCTTACTCTTTATCACAGGCAAAAGAAATAGACTCTTTTTTCTTTCACATATGTGAGTTTTTAGTTCTAGTTACCTCATTTTCCTTCAGCATAAACTCTCCAAGGTTAAAGTCAGTTACCTTAGACCTGGACAGTGCGTAGCCTGCTGTTTTTCTGATGAGTACATTTCCTGTGGGTCCCACAGGCACAGCCTCCCCCGTGGGAGATGCTGTGGGCCCTGCTGAATGTCTTTGAGTGAGTGCTGATCCCCGAGCACACTTCTCTCAGGGCCTCCTGACCCCAGAACCTTGGACATGCAGGGGCCAGTAACGTGGCTCTCTCAAAGGCTTCCCATCCACGTGGCAAGATGGGAAGCAAACCGAACAAACCACTGGTACTCGTGTGTGTAGGAATCATTCTTGTTAATTTTGCCAGCTGTCATGATAGATTGTTCATCCCAGCAAAATCTTACAAAAGCTCTAGAGTTTTCATACTTTCTTCATAGGTAAGGCGGACGTTAGAGTGTAGCTGCTATTGTTCATAGCTGACCAACTGGGGAAGAAGTTCCTCGGGGCCTTGTTTCACTTCTGTGCTATATAAACAACTAATGGAATTTGATGAAGTTGTTTTTCATTCCAACTTTCTCTTGCAGTGGTTCTCAACCTTCCTAATGCTGCGACCCTTTAATACAGTTCCTCATGTTGTGGTGACCCCCAGCCATAAAATTATTTTCGTTGCTACTTCATAACTGTAATTTTGCTACTGTTATGAATCGTAATGTAAATATCTGATATGCTATATGTGTTTTCTGATGGTCGCGACCCACAGGTTGAGAACCGCTGCTTTAAAGGCATCACGTTTCCTACTAGCAAATAGTTCTCAGGGATGTGTCTTTATTCTGATGTACAGAATCGATCAAAATTCATCTAGATGAGAGAGAATTTTAGTGCTAATGAGGATTACTTAGTGAGGCCCTGAGATGCGTCACACGGGGTTTCAGAGAATGTTACTGAGTTTCTCTCTCTTGCAGTGGAAGAAGTTGTCCCGAATGTAATTGAACCCTCCTTCGGGCTGGGCAGGATCATGTATACGGTATTCGAACATACATTCCACGTGCGCGAGGGAGACGAACAGAGAACGGTAAGCTGTCCCGCACACGTATCTTCTCTGACAAGGCCAGAAATGAAACTGGCTGACGTATGTGAGTAAGACTGAGTGACCAGTTAGCTGCTACTACTCATCTTTGTGTAACTGTCCACAGAGCAATGCACTGCCTCATGTTATTTCATTTGAGCTTCCGGGTGTGCGGGTTATTCTTCATGCCACTGTTTTAGTTGCTTGGTGATCTCTATTCTGAGACACAGCATACCACTTTGAGGGAACTATCTTTGTTGCATCAATGGAAGGAATGATACTTTCTGGATATACTCACGTTTTCAGAGAATTGGAAAGGAAAGAATGGCTCTTAGAATTTGGCCAAACCAAGAAACTATGTCTGCACACGTAAAGCTTTTAAGGGAACCTTAAAGGGCATAAAATTGTCTGGGGTGCTTTTGGGGTAAAGACATAAATTCCTAGGTTATTTCAGGGATACTGATTCACTAGGTCCTAGATCCAGGGATCTGTGTTTTGTTATAGGAGCCCCAGGTGATTTCAGTGTGGGAGAGTGACAGATCTTAAATTGGCCATTGGCTTTTGGGGGATAGCCCTTCCTGTCATCCAAGCATTGCTAACGATCAGTATTTATAAGAAGTCTTTGTTAACTTCGTAAGTTTCCTTTCATTCTGCTGTTTCTGAATCGCTGCCCATGTCTGCCACTTAATCCCTTCACTTTGCCTTCCTTCACCATCTCACCTCACCTCTGCCTGCGGAAAGTATACTCCTTGATTTATAGCAGACGCTCAGTCAGAGGGAGAATGGCCAGAGAAGAGCAGCTATAAATGTCAAGTTAACTGAGAGGAAGGGTCTCATCTACATGACCATTCATTCTAAAGTTGATGTGTGCATCATGTTGGACATCAGCTCTTTCTGGGACATTTAACCTTAAAGAATGGACCGATGAGCTCTTGGTGCCAGTATTGTACATCTGACATACTTACTATTGGCAGTTGGTAGCTATTAAAGTCGCCGTTGTATTCTCTGCCCTAAAGTTGCATCTTCATTTCCTGACATTGACGGAGCAGCTTTTCATTCATTCAGCAGACAGTGGGAGCAAGGCTGACACCAGGCCTGCAGGCTGGGCTCCTCCGGCAGGGATGACGTCCGTAACGGAATGTGCTCTTTGCAGATGTCAAGTTTGCTTCGAGCTTTTCTGTTTATTTTTAAATCGGTTTTTAAAAAGCCTTTTAGCTGTTCCTTTGAATCTAACAATATTGATAAAACTAGAGTTCTGGTAGGAATGTTGTAAGGGCTAAGCCAGAGGAAATTAGAGACAGCTTTTTATGAATTGCAGAGATTCCTGTCATGTAGAGACATTTGATTAGGCTGTGGGAAGCCAAAAATGTGTTTAAATTACTAGCACGTAGTTCCTAACCCATTTTCCTAAGGCTTTGGTATAAAAACATTGTCAGTGAGATAACATTTTTTCCAGGAAGGCAGGTCCCCGTTTCTCTCTCCCAAATAGTTGTCACAGGTGGAGGCGAGGAGTCGGACTTGAACATGTGACCGCGACAGCCGCAGCCCTGGAGTCCGGGGCTTACTCCCCGCAGTGCTCACTGTCGCTGGGCATCGGAAGTTGATTAGGTTTTAGGGTGGGCTGCACTGGAACCTGTGTCATTTATTATTTTTATGGGACCTATTCATTCTGAGTTTCATATTCTTACCTTCAGGCGAACCTTTTGTTTAAATATTACTTAAGAACTCGTTTCCAACCCAGAAAGGCGGGCGAATTTGCCTTCCACAGAATATCCTCGCTCTCTTTCCCGTCTGAGCACCCCGAGCCTGTTCAGGGGCAGTGTGAGGGGCTGTGCTTTTCCTGTGGGGTTACAGAGCATGTTCGTTTGTTTCATGTTACTTCCTCTGGAAGGCAGCTATGCTCACCGCTACTCCACCAACGCTGCGTCATGTTACTTCTTTTGGACATACATTTGTGAGCTGATTAAACTTCCTGGTTTTACTCGGTCACTGAGGCTCATAAATCGCCTGCTGAAACGCTTTAAGGACAGAATGGGGCCCTCCCACTTATTATTTGGTGATTTGAAGGGAGATTCTTTAGGGATCTCCACAGAAAGAGGGAAGGCTGTAAGGCTTTTTGTTGGTTTTTAGAAAGAGGAAGGGAGAGGGATAGAGAGAAACACTGATGAGAGAGAAACATCACCGATCGGCTGCCTCTTGCAGGCCTCCTGCCGGGGATCAAGCTTGCAACCCAGGCATGTGCCCTGACCAAGAATCAAACCAGTGACCTTTTGGTTCTTAGGCAGATGCTCAACCACTGAGCCACACCAGCCAGGTTGTAAGGCTTTTAGACATTTCCAGAAAATTGGCATCATCTGTGGTGGCTTTGAGAGTGCGTTCCCATCATTTAACTTCCACAGCTGTGAGGCCCGTGGAGCAGGTGGGAGAGACCTGCTGTGTAGATGGCGAGACTAAGGTCCAGAGAGAGCGCTCAGCTGAGTGGTCTGACTTCAGAGCTAAAAGCAGACCTTTCTGGTCTGTTCTGGTGAGCCTGCTGCTCTCTTCCGCCTCGCTGCTTTCCTAGTGTGTCCTGGTGTTTTGATAGTGAAGTTTGGACAGTAGCATTTAGATTTTTATAAACTAACACATCGTATTTCTCTCATCTAGTTCTTCAGTTTCCCGGCGGTGGTAGCACCATTCAAATGCTCCGTCCTTCCGCTGAGCCAGAACCAGGAGTTCATGCCATTTGTCAGGGAATTATGTAAGCAAATCCAATTGAGCAACCTTCCTGGGAACCCTGTCAAGTAGACTGAATTTTACGAAGTGTTTTTTTAAGAAAATAAAATCCCAGTGGTGCTAGCCTCTGCTCTTATTTCTGAGAGAGAGTGTGCTTGCTCGGGAGGTTTCCTCCTACTGTTTGAGTAGAGGTGGGACCCGGTGTCAGACTGAGAGCAGCCTTGCTTCTCCAGCTCACTTCCTAGGGGTCTCCAGCTCCTGAGCCCCCAGCACCGACAGGAGCCTGGTGGTCCCTGGTGCAGCTCACTCACTTCGATGTTGGGAAACGGAGAGTTCATTGAGCAGCTTGGGGTCCTGCAAGGGGAGGTGCTGGGGTCGGGACTGGCCTTGGCCGTGGATTCTGATGCTCGTTCCCCACCTGGCAGCTGTGTGAGGTGCGAGTGAGGGGTTGGGCTCCAGCAAGGGACTTACTCAACTTTGGGGATTTTTCTCTCTGTTGGGATTGTAATTTACTCTCCTGCCTTAGTTCCTTTTATAAGTTTCCTCAACTTGTAAGTCAACATTTAGATGACACTGGCTCTCCATTATTTTATTCTGAATTTGTTTAATTGCTTTTGGATAGCGGAAGCCCTCACCAGGAACGGCGTCTCCCACAAGGTAGATGATTCCTCTGGGTCCATCGGGAGACGCTATGCCAGGACTGACGAGATCGGCGTGGCTTTCGGCATCACCATTGACTTTGACACCGTGAACAAGACCCCGCACACGGCCACCCTGCGGGACCGGGACTCCATGCGGCAGATTCGAGCTGAGGTGCCCGCCCTCCCTTTGGCCGCTGTAGCCTTAGAAATGTGTGCCGGTTCCTGCTCATTGGAGCTGGATGTTGATGCTCCCCGTTCCTGTTTTCTTTTTAATTTTAATCAGGCTTATAGCAGACAGAGCACAGATTCCCAAGTCCCCTTGGTTTCATTATGAAAATATCCATGAACACATCTCTAATGTTTTATAGCCGCTCGGGTCGCTCTGGGCTCATTCTCCGGCAGTTTGCTTTTATAGTTGTTTGATTATTTGGGCAAGAGAAATAGAATCCCAAGCGGTTGTTGCCATAGTTTTATTGGCAGGCTTTGAGGGACTTGGACGTTTCTATATAAATGTATACATGTGCGTGTATAAATTTTCCCATGTTAACCCATTTAAAACAGTGCATATGCGTAGTAATTTTACTTAATGAGAAGGTAACAGTGGAGACAGGAGAAGTGCAGGGGGGTGGAGGGAGGGAAGAGTGGCCACCTTAATTGACAGCCACCTGGCTAATATATTCATCTTGAGGAGGCTTATATTTAGAGCCTGGTAATCGCTCAGCCTGATACAGAGAGCTTGGTGTGGGGAAAGCAGCGGGAAAAGACTGCTTTTCCCAGAGGACGTTACAGTCTGGTTCGGAAGTCTGGCTTGTCCTTTTACAAAACCAGGTCTCACTCCTCTAGACCTGCATTCCCGTCTGTCAGTGGTTCTCAGAGGCTGGGCCTGGGCCAGCAGCATCCACATCACCTGGGAGCTTGTTGGATGAGCAGAAGCTCCGCCCCAGACCTACTGAATCGGAAGCTGGGGTGGAGAGGGCTCTGGTGGGGAGGGGCGGGCAGAACTGCTCTATGGAGATCTCCAGGGTGTCCTGGGGCTCAGGGTTGAGAAAGGCTGCTGCCTGGCGGCCAGTGTGTGCTTATGACTGAGGAACACGCTGGCCCCTGAGCTGGGGCTCTCCAGTGTACCAGCCTGCCCTGGCTCCCTGAGTGGCCCCTGGGTGACCCCTGTTCTCAGGGTTAGATTTGACACACATGAAGTCACTGCATGCGACACAGAGACTTGGGATAATGCAGGAAGGCTGTGTGGGTGAACTGGGTTTTGTGGGGCTTGGCAGGCGTTCTGGGCTGGAGGGAGGTGAGGATGGGTAAGTGAGGTGGCTGCAGAGGGCAGGACAGGAAACATCCTGTGGGGACTGGTTTCTAGTCACTGTTAGGAACCCTCGCAGCCACACCAGTGTTTGAGTTCAGGGTGACCCTTTCTGACAGTCTGATCGAATTGGTTGACTCTTGGACTTCTCTTCCCTTTTACCCCAGGTCTCTGAACTGCCCAGTGTCGTCCGAGATCTGGCCAACGGCAGCCTCTCGTGGGCCGACGTGGAGGCCAGGTATCCTCTCTTTGAAGGGCAAGAAACTGGTAAAAAAGAGACAGTGGAGGAATGAGGACAATTTCAGCAACTTTTGACCACTTGCGCTAATAAAAAAATAACTCTTATCATGTCCACTTTACAAAAAGCAGCCTTGTGATTGCTCCGGGGACTGCATTTTATCCTCAGCGGCTGCCTGATCTCGCCCCACAATTAAAGTTGGAGGAATTCTGAACAGTCTTGTCAATTTGCTCCTGCTTCTGCGTCCTCGGCAGAGCTGTTGCTCCCACCTGGGGACACACGCTCATAGCTTACTGTTAAACACAACTGATGCTTTTTTATAATTAGCCTTATTGGGGATAATTTATATACCATAAGACTCAGCTGTGTGAAGTGTGTAATTCCGTAATGGTTAGTAGATTTACGGTGTGCAACTGCCACCACACTCGGATTTCAGAACACTCCCCTCACCCCGAAAATAAATCTGCACTCAGCTCACTCCGCATTCCAGCCCAAGCAACCACTTAGGTACTTTCTATAGATGTCTTTTCTGTTCCTTCTCTTTCTGAGAAAGTGATGGCGTTGTGCTGAGGAGGCAGCATAGACGGCCTGTGGGAAGGCCCAGGTGGGGCAGGGAGCAGAGAGCAGCAGGAGGAGGTGTTTTGGAGGAGGGAGGGAGCAGGGCTGCCACCGGAATATTCTGCGGGCACAAGTCTTTGCTCTTTAAAGTCTCCAGGAGGTGGTCTGTGGGCAGGAGATGCTGTGGCCTCCCCAGTAGCCCTGGCACTCACTGAACTCACTGAGCCCATCCGTCTTACCTGCCTCAGTGACTCTCAGCCACCACAGTGTCTGCCTTTGAGTTGCCTGAGGGCCTTCAGTTCTATTACATTTTTATGGAACACTCAGAGCACAAAGGGTTATTTGTTAGGAAAACAATTCCAGGATGTGCGGATTTGTACAGCTCTTCATTTGCAGAGTTGAGACCTTGCCGAGTGTCCCAACTTCCTCTCACTCAGTGGAGGGGGAGGGGGATGATGTAAAGCATGTTGGCCTTTGTCTCGGGTGCGAAGAGCGATGAACATGGAGAATCCCCAGGGCTGCTCTTCACATCACATCTCGGTGATGCCCACCCGGCACTGCCCAGCGAGGCATTCGATATGCAGGCTTGGGGTGAGTCTTAATTCTAAACCAACCTCTTGGGGAAGAAAGTCTTGTCCTGAAGCAGTTCTCTCCATCCGCTGCTTTCTAGAGCATTCCTTGTTAGAAGGGAGATGTTAAATACACTTGCGTTTTCATTTCCTAGGGAATTCCTTTCACCTCCGATTCCTAATAGCCCGTAACTTGGTGTGTGCTGCAGCTTTCTCCCCCAGGGTGTGGTCTTTGCTTCTCCTCATTCATTCTCCTCTCACAGCAGTGCCCCAGAGTCCATCACCACCACCTCAAACGTTGTTAGAGCTCACTAACAGGAACGATATATTAAACACGTGATGGGATTTGCCTGCTTTGGATCATAAAGGGATTGGAACCAAAGCTCTCTTCACTTCTCATTGGAAAATACATTTGTCATGAGTAAGATGCTGTATATTAAATCCGCAGGCCCTCTCTTTTCCTGTCCCTCCAGGGGCATTCCTCCCGAGAGCACGCTGTCTGGAAAGTGATGGATCACCTGAGTGGGGTGGGCAGAGCTTGCTGCTTCTGTCTGCCGCGTGTGCTTGCTTCTTAGCACAAGAAGAGGCTCTGTACGCAAGAATGCGGTGTACACACACACACACACACACACACACATGCACGCACGCTCCTCTTTTATTCAAGCCCAGTGTGTAGTTCAAGAAAGCCAAGGTCTTTCTGGCCTGATGCTCTGTGAGGCCTATGTGATGTATCAGACTGGGTTCAGGGTGAGTCGGGTAAACAGCACCGTCTCAGAGAAATGACTCCTGAAATCTGTCCCACGACCAACAGTGATGGCGAAGGCTCTGATTCTCACTGGTTTCCATGGAATGTACATAAGAACACAGTCGTTTCTGCAAAACTTAACCTTGGCTTGGAATCCAGGGCATTCAGTCAGGTACTCGTGAGTTACATCTAGAGAGGTGGCCAGTGCCTGATTCCAGGAGGCGAGAGCCTGGATGACGATTCACAGCTCATAACAGTGAAGCACTGAATAGAGATGGATGACTCAGAGAAGGGATTCATTGCCTAGAAACGATCTTACTCATTGCATGAGGCTGTACCAGAGATGTGGGATGTCCAAAGTTCATGGCAACAACCACTTGTGAAAGTTTTTTCAATAAATCACTTGAAATAGGTTCATTCTAGACCTTTCTTTACTGTTCCCTTAACCAGCATAAACTTAGGGTAGTGGCAGTGACTGTCTTAGCCAGTGGAATCTATTCATGAGAACCAGATGCCTGGGAAATAGATCGGAATTATCTCTGGATATCGCTGCATTGAAGTTAGCCTCGCATCATCAGGGAAGTCTTCATCTGCACTGCTTGAGGGGGGTAGGATGAGAGGTTTCGATAGCATTGCTCCTACTAAAGCAGTGGTTCTCAACCTTGGCTGCACATTAGAATCACCGGGGAATCTTGTTAAAATTCTGATTTCTGGGCCTCATCATTAGTAACAAAGAAATAGAATTTCTGGAGGATGAGGCCCAGGAATCAGGATTTTAACAAGATTCCCCGGTGATTCTAATGTGCAGCCAAGGTTGAGAACCACTGTACTAAAGAGCTTTGCACCAGCATCTTTGCTGATAGTCCCTATGTTTAAGGCAGGTCTTTTTGTGTTAGTTTTTTTGTTTTTGGCATTTGGCCAACACCACAGAAATTTAGTTGAAGATGCAGTAAGAGAACAGATGAATAATTTTGCTGCGCCTCAAAACTCACCTCTTGTTGCCTCTTCAATAATTCTTGGTAATTGCGCGGCCTCTAAGCAGTAATTGTGTTAGACCACGTGGATGGAGTTAATGTCTCCTCCGGAAGCAAGGATAAGGTTGGGAGCTTGGGCAGGAGTGGCCTGAGAAGCAGCCCGTGGTTCTCCTTCCCGCTGTTGACAGCTGTTCTCCTGGCTGGATGGGCATCTTCCCTGCAGGTCCAGGGACACGCCCTTGTAACCTGCTGCAGCCGTGAACGGTGCCCAGACAGTGGTCCTCAGTCCTGGCTGCACAAGAAAGCTCCTATCTCCGTCCCCTCAACCCCATCTCATGAGCATCTCCAGGGTGGGGCCTGGGCATCAACGCTAGTTAGAAAACACATTAGGAGTTCTGGGCTGGGACCATGCCACCGTGGATGCCTCAGCTTGAGCCATAAAGAGCCTGCTCCCCGACTCCACTCCAGAATGGAGAATGGTCTGCTGAACGAGGGGTGTCTTCTGACAATAGGGGTCAACTTGTTGCTTTTGTATTGCTCTACTGCAAGCATGTCAAACTCGCATGCCATGAGGAGGCTTGCGGTCCGCCGGCCGCGAGTGTGACATGCTTGCTCTCCTGAGATGCTGTGAATGTGCCCTCACTGACCCCAAGCATCTCTACTGCTGTGCCCTGCTTACCTTGCGTGGGGTGGGGTGAATCCCTCTCTGCCCAGTAGCCCGGCCTGCTGTTTCCCCGGGGACTTCAAGGAGGCTGTAGGAAGTGCTTCTAGCCAGAAAGGCTCTTGGTTAACCCTTGCAGGAACTTCAGGGTCACAACTGTCCTCATCTGTACACAAAAGGAAAGGAAGCCGAGCCCTCTCAGGCTCACTCTGCTAGTAGGGGGCAGGGGCAGTGGGAACCAAGTTCAACTACATGATTGTGGGGGGATGAAGAGGCCCTGAGAAAGGGTGCTGTGAAGGCTCGAAGAACCCTTCCTTTGGAAAAGGTGCTCCCGGCTACCAGCCGTGGTGAGCGAGGGCGCCACTTGTCCTCCGACAGCTGTGGACACTCCTCACACGCGGGGTTGGCTTGAGTCTTGGGGTGGCCTTGTGGCGGAGGACAGGCTCCCGGGAGGGGTGTGCGGGACAGAACTCCTGGAGAAGCTGCTACTCCTCCCCGTGCCGTCACTGTCCTCGCTGCACCCGGGCCCTCCCCTCCGCGTCCCTATCACAGGCTTACACTGTTTCTTGCTGTCAGGAAGCACGCCCCTGTCGGTAAGCTTGCCGACAACTCAAGGCCTTTCCTCTCATCCCGCACCTTGCAGTTGGCGAAGCAGCTTCTCAGCCAGGCCAGGACGTCTCCATCTTCCCAGCCTCTTGTTTCAGGAGGCGCTGTGTCTGCAGATGTCGCCTTGGGGAGGGTGTGGCTAACCCTGGAGAGGACCTCTGGGAAGGGGCAAGAAGACTGTTCACAGGCCACCGCTGGAGACAGCACGGGTGCTTTCTGCCCCCATGCACCCCATCTCTGTCTTCTCTCTCTCTCTCTCACCCTTGCTCATTTTCCTACTTCGGTCTCTTGTTCACTGCTCAGCTTCAGCCACTTTGGGTAGTTACCACAAGCACACACAGTCTTCCCTGGCATCCGGAGGTCCTTTCTGAGCATCCCAACCTGCCTGGATCCCCGGGTTTACAAAAGCTGTTTAGGCATCCTCGGTGAAGCCACGTCAGGTGCTCTGGGCCGGGTGAGGCAGGTGTCTGGGTGCTGCGTCGGGGCCCGGGCGCTGGGTCCATGGCCCCCGCAGTTAGAGCAGAATCTGTGCAGAGCGGCTGTTAGGAAAGGAACTGAGGCAGGGCCCTGGCTTGGCGAGGGGGAGAGCTGGTTGGTCACCTGAGTCCCTCGGCCCCTTTCCCTCTCCTTGAGGT
>NW_006299390.1:7969118-7972974 GCF_000327345.1 Myotis davidii | reverse complement strand
TCCCTAAAGCCTCGCCCGGATATGGAGCTCAGAGTCTGCGACTCCCTCCCGATTGAAAACGCCAACTGTGCCCTAAGCCACCAGCCCGCTCTGCATGCACTCTGCATCTTAGTATTTGACTTCAGCACTGCGCCTCCTCTGAGTCTCGGTATGCGTTTCTCTTTCTTCCTAGTTGTAGGACTTCCACTCAGCCAGCGTTCCTGTGGGTCTGGGTGATGTCCCTTCCGTCTTTTAGTTTCACTTTTGAAATGGTTGTTCGAGGCGGCAAACTCCGGCGTTAACCTATGCCGCCATCTTGGTTCTTCGTGGTTTCCTTTTCTGAAGCTGGTTGAAGAGAATGAGTCCAGTGTCCGGTCAGTGTGTCTGTGAGACGGCTGAGGAACCGTCTTCCCCCGCGCTCCCCGGAGTTCCCACGAGAGCTGGTGGACAGGGGGCTCCCCCTGGGCCTGGCTTCTCCGGGCTGGTTAATAGTCGGGTTCAGAATCTGCAGCCACGTTCGTTTTTCTGCCCGACATCACTTCCTGCAGGCGAGGCAGGTGTTATAATAGTTAAATGGCCGCCGTTGCAGACGGACATGTCCACACGAGATCGAGCTCTGACGCCATGCGTGGTGCTGCCTTGGGCAATTGCGTAACCTATAGCGGCCTGTCCTTTGCCATTTCAGAGACTTTGTGTCCTCAGTTGAAAGAAAAAAGCCCTCCACCATCAGAGGTGTAGGATCTGTTTAGGCCCAGTGGGCTGGTGGGCTCTGTGTTAAGGGAACAAGGCTGACATGAGCCATTTCTGGCTTCGGGTGTGTGTGTGTGTGTGTGTGTGTGTGTGTGTGTGTGTGTGTGTGAGAGAGAGAGAGAGAGAGAGAGAGAGAGAGAGAGAATCCAAGGCCACTTGATGCTGGCCAGAGAGGACGTTGCGGAAACACAGCCCTGGACACTGGATGGAGAGGCATCGCTCTGGGTCATGTGCAATTTCAAGAGAAGGGGCCCCCTTAAATCCACACACGTGCACTGGCTGTTGGTGTGGGAGCCTGATCTGTGGATGGTGCGTGCTGGGGGCCAGAGGACATAGCCCCCAGAAGCTGTGGGCACTCCCTCGGGGGGGCTGTCTTCCTTCCAGTGTTTCCCGCCCTTGCCCACTGGGAACTTTTTTGCCATAAGGAAATGCTGGACCATTGCTCTCCGGAAGGGCTTCCCTTTGAGATTATGAATTTACTAGTATATGAGCCTTGTGTTTCCTGAGACAATTAGGCAGGTATGAGGTGGTGGAGTGAGCAGTGGGATTACAGTTTCCCAGAGTGGACTGACCCAGCCATGATTCTGTTGGATGAGGTGAGTGGGGCTGAAGAACAGGGTTTGGGGAGCTCGGTGCTGGAGATAGTGGATCCCAGTCCTGATTCTTCTAGAATCCAGCTGGGATGGCCCATTCTAACCTGCCCTGCCTTGGTTCCCGGCCACACCTGAGTCTGAGGTGTCATGAGCTTGAGGCTGGAAGGAGCCCTCCTCTCTCCAGGAGCCAAAGCTCTCTGCCCCCTAGTTCAGGGTCAGGCCTTAGTGCAGAAGTGACCCGCACAGACTTTTCCAGCCAGTGTCTGCCCTTGTTAGGCCTTAAAACTCAATCACCAACAATTAGTGCAACCACAGTTGTGTTAACTAAAATGGTTGCTCTAATTAGAGCTTTTCTTGGCTCATCAACACCCACTGCTCCGTATCTAAGTGCGAGATAATTGATAGTGAGATGAAGCAAGATGAGATTGTGGGAAGGGGAAAAAACACTGACAAGCTTTAAAAAATCTTTATTAACAGTCGTTTTAAAACTAAGACCAGACCTTCCATTTTTCTGAAAAGAATTCTGAAGCAAGCGTGCGAGTTGGCACACTCCCTTTAGCTGTCCCCTCGGTTAGCGACGACTCCAATGCCAGTCTTGACTTCTCTCACAGGCCATGTTTGGGTCATCAGCTCCACTTTCAGTCAATGTTCAGAACCAGACCACCACCCCGATACACCTGGACCTACTGTGTGCACTAACTGTGACCCTGAAACACCTGGACCTACTGTGTGCACTAACTGACCAGTCTTGTTTCTTTCTACTGTGCTTCTGGAGACGGTCTCTCACTTAGAAAACAGCTTCCTACCCCCAGGCACTACGATTGTGTGCATCCTTGGTCTGATCCGTGCGTTTGGAACCCTTTGTTCAGATGAAACGTGCCTCGGAACCCTAATATTTCTCCAGCCCTCGCCGTTCTGGGCTGGGACACACGAGGTCCTGCCTCCAAGCCGTTCACAGACCCAGGCTTGTATCCAGTCTGGGAGCGCCACCGATGAGAGAGTGGCCCTGGAAAGGCCCATTGTCCCAGGGCAGGGGTGGTGGGCACAGTGCGTGCTGGTGGCTCCCAGGACCCTCCTGTGGGAGGCCCACCCCCTGGCCTCCTGAGTCAGGTCTGGAGTGGGCTCACAAACCCGGAGGCTTAAGCCACCTGGGCTCCTAATACTCGGGCAGCACGAGCACCAGCAATTAGGGAAAACTTATTAGCTGCATGAGAGCGTTTTCATGTTCTCCCGAGGGCAGTGGCTCTTCAACTTGGCTCTCTGGTTCCTTTGACGATTTCTGTAGAAACTTCGTGCGCTATTTAACACGCTGTATTTTTACATTTTATACGTTTATATTTTTCTAAGGAAAAGAACCCATCGTTTCCAAGGAGGGACCTTTTCCTCCTCATCCCTTCAGCTGGGAAGGCCCATTAGGTCTGCAGCGCCGGGGGAGGGGTAGCCAGCAGCTGTTTCTAGCTGAGGAATGAGGTCTTTGGAGACAGGCAGGGGCGGCAGGGGCGTCCGTGGCTTAGGAACTGGAGGTGCAGGCGTTGGAAGAGCCCCGGGAGGACAAGGTATTTGGGTCCAACGGGAAGAGGCAGGGAGGGCGGCGGTGGCGGGGTGGTTCCGGCTGACACCAGCCTTCCCCAGAGAACAGGGGGACCAGGACGGGGAGGAGAGAGATGACAAGGCTGGGTGCTCTGCCTTCTTGGGCAGAAGGGCCTCCATGGGCCCGTGACGCTGGATTGTTGATCAGCGCTGGGCCTCCGTGAGCCGGAGGGGACCTCACTCACTGCCCTGCACAACTAACTAAGCAGCACGATTAATTAGATTAATGACTGTGCTGTATTCACAGCAGCAGCTGAGGGACATTTTCTCCCGCAGCGAGAACCGCTCCTCCCGCCCATCGCTGCTCACTCATTTGTCCCACAGCAGCTACCGGGCTGGACTTGGAGCTGCCCCCAGGCCCTCTGCTCCGGCCACAGTGGACCCTTTGCCCAGCTGCCTCTATCATCCCTCCGTGGCCCCTCCTGTGCCCGCCAACAAGTGTGGGGTTTAAACAGGGGGACCACATGTTTGATGGTTCACCTGTGAGAGGGAGAGGGGGGCTTGTCCCCACACCAGGGTGACAGTCACAGACCTAGATGAGGACGGGGTGAAGGCTAATCCCACCGCGTGGGGCCCCTGGAGTGGGGGGTGACTCCATGGACGCTGGCAGTGGCATCTCGGTAGATGTCGGAGGCTTCCTCCTCCAGTTTGCTGTCCACGTGTGCAGCGGAGAGGAAGGGCTCTACCGGTGGTGGGCATGGAGCCGGGGATGGATCGTCCCTGCAGAGCTACGGGACCGCTGGGTTCTCTGTGCCTTTGGTCGGTCTGGTTGGCCAGGGCTCCAGCCTGGGAGTCAGCAGCTCTGGGTGGGCCACGTAGGAAAGGCCGGTTATTCCGGGAGCCCTTCTAGGGCTCCTACTGGGTGCAGAGCTCTTGCTGTGGGGACGGCTTGGTTGCCAGGACAGGTGCTCACTGAGGCCAACATGTGGGGGAGCCAGGGACAG
>NW_006299390.1:7948613-7968907 GCF_000327345.1 Myotis davidii | reverse complement strand
CCACAAAATACCGACTTCTGTGCATGGGCCACGAAGTTTCAATCACATTGTACAGTGGGGCCTTGATTTATGAGTGTCTTGACTAACGAGTTTTTTGAGATACCAGCTGTCTCTAGGTTGATTTTTTGCATTGAGTTGATAGAGTAATTTGAGTTAACGAGCTCCTTAATGAGCTTGGTCTCGGAACGAATTAAACTCGTAAGTCAAGGCCCCACTGTACGTGCGGGTGCACGTGGTATTTTGTGGAAGAGCCACACTCAAGGGGCCAAAGAGCCGCATGTGGCTCACGAACCACAGTTTGCCCACCACTGGGAGCATCAGCCTGAACACCGAAGGGTCGCAAGTTTGATTCCTGGTCAAGGGCACATACCTGGTCCCGTAGGAGGGAATCGATCCGTGTGTCTCTCTCACGTCAATGTTTCTCTCTCTCTCTCTCTCTCCCTCTCCCTCTCCCTCCAAGCCCAAAACTCAGCCCTGCATTCCTCTGACTGGTCCCCAAATACCCTCTTTGCTTGGGTCCCTCATTCACTTCTTCTGTGGCCAGAATAAATACTGCCCATGCTGTCCCTGCCCCCACCCCTTGCCTGGCTGCTGACATGCTGACCTGTTAAAAGATGTAGATGATGCTTGAATCTCAGGTTAAATGCTGCTTCCTTCATGGAGATTTCCTGAGTGTCCTCCAAACATCTCTCTCTCTCTCTCTGTGTCTCCCTCCCTCCCTCCCTCTCTCCCTCTCCCCCTCTCCCTTTCTTCTCTCTCCCTCCATTCCCCCCATCCTCCTTCCATTCTCTCTAAGAATCAATGGAAGAAATATCCTCGAGTGAGGATGAACAAAAAAACAAAAACGCGGGTTAGAGACTGATGCCCTTGGGCAGGCCCTCCAGGGAGCGGGTGGGGTAATGAGCCGGCATCTGAGGAGTGGAGATGAGTGTCTGGACCTGGCGCTGAGGCTCTGTAGGGGCCTGAGTTCCGGTGGCTTCTCTGATGAGCCCTCCGTCTCTGCTGGCCGCGGGCTCTCTGGGTGGCCTCTGGGGGCCGGCCATTGCTGGCTCCTGGGTCTACAACCCCCCAGGATGCTAGAGGAAGTGGCCATCAGGCCGCCTCTGCCTGCACGGAAGTCCTGCCAGGACCCGCATGAGGTCTATCTCTTGGGAAGGATTGGTCGGGGCATCCCACCTCCTCCCACTGGGCACGGACTGTGGTGCCCCCAGCACCTCACCCGGACCACGCCCCCGCTGGCGCCAAGGTGGCCAGGGTGAGACATTCAACAGGCACCTGCGGGGCCAGCAAAGCCCTTGCAAGGCTGATAGTTCTTCCTGTTTCCGGCCGCATTTACTATAAAAAGGATTCTGCAGGGGCCAGCGGACGGACGTGTGTGATGAGCGATCACTGTGCCATTTTGGGCCTTCAGCTCAGGAGTTCAGAGAACTGAGCGACACCTGCTTACTCCTGGGCCGAGGCCTCCCAGATGTAGTTATACACAATGAGAGGAGGGAAAAGGGTGCTGAGTCCCGCTCCCTTCTTGCAATCCATATTCCCCCGCAGATTCACGAACAATTAAGTTCCTATCCATTTCAGAAGATGTGTTTTCAATGACTTTCCTTTTCGGTTTAACAATTACTTCTAAAAACTCTTAGCAATCCTGTTGTTTTCCTCAAGCACATACTGCCTTTTATAGGAAAAATAATAATTGTAAGAATTCTATTTAGAAGACTTTTTAAAAAATCCCTTAGAGCCTTCGGTCACAGGAAATTAAATATTTCTGTTTCAATTTCTAAATATATTTTGTGGCAGAGGAATATGGTGGGGTAAGCAGTAAAAGATTTTCAACCATAAAAATACTTCATTTGTATAAAATCCCACAGAGGAAAGGAATCGACGGGGATACAGTTCAGAGAGGAAAGGAACTGTGTAAACTCTCCACCTGCAAAGAGCAGCGATTGTAATTTTTTTTTTTTGACAGATGAGGGGAGGTATTTAATCACTGCCGGGCTCGGAGTCTGTATGCTTTTTAAAATATTGTGGCAGTTTTATTTTAACACGCAAATATTTACCCAATCCCAGAAATCACATCTCTCACAAGTTTTAAAATCTAGGTAAAAAATATTAGACATCAACTTAAAAATGCAAGACAAGATAGATACAATTTTAAAAATTGGACTGTCGGGCTGGGGGGGGGGGGGGTTGTGCGTATCAAGAGCAAAAGCCCCTTTGAACCCTGACCCGATGGCTCCTCCCGCCCCTGGGCTCCTGGCCCCTCCCGCAGGGCAGCAGGGAGCCAGGACCAGGGGGAAACTGCTCATGGAGACCACAGGCCTTGCAGCCTGTCCCTCCGATTCCAGAACCTGGGCCTCTGGGCCGGGCCGGGGCACAGGCTGGGGTGTGCAGGCGAGCTGCAGGGTACCTCTGTCTGTGCTGAATTCAACTGCCTGTGGCTGGGGAGGAGGGGCAGATATTGTCTTGGGGGAATGATAAGGGTCAGACCTGCAGGGCAGGGGTCAGAGAGAACCGGCCCACCCCAGCGCCAGTCGGCAAGGAGGGCGGACCCAGCCCAGCACCCCTGACCCCAGCACCCCATTCGGCTGCCTGGTCCCCTGCACCTGTGGGGGCTGTTTCCACAGAGAGCAGATGTGGCCTCAAAAAGGGAGGCTCCGGTGGAGGCTGGGGACTTAGCTCCGGTCACTAAAGATGTGCTTCAGTTTCTGCTATTTCTACCCCTCGTCCCTGCCCGTCCCCCCACCCCCACCTTCTCTCCGTTTTGTCCTGCCCTATGTACCTTATTGGCCTAAGTGTGGCTGTCCTGGCCTTGTCTTCCTCTCCCCCTTCCCCTCCTCAAGCCCTTGAATCTATGGAGGAGGCTGAGGTCTCCCAGAAAGGAGTCCGCCTTCTTCAGGAAGCCCCGGGGCAGGGGTGGTGTAGACCAGGCTTTGAGGCGAGGGGCCCTGGGATCAAGCCCTCCAAACTAATCCTTTACTCCCCCCGACTGCAGAGGGCGCCCCTGAGTGTGGAGGCGGCAGGCAGGGAGCAGGGCCAACGGCCTCCGGCTGCTGGCAGGAAGGCCCACACCACGAGGGGGCAGGGGCCCAGGCCCACAGGAGCGAGCTGTGGGACTTGGGCAGGTCCTTCCGGCCCTGGCCTAAGTCTCCTCATCGGTGAGCGGGGCTTCCATGAGGATCCCTGTGAGGCTGGTGTCACAAACGCCTGCGGACCCGCGCCCAGCTGTCTTGCTCTCCTCGGGGTTCCTGCGACTTCTCCGCTCTGCTCCGGCCCCTGGTCCCGCGGAGCCCCCTGGGCTGCACAGGCTGGAGAGCTGGTCTCTCCCTCCCTCCGTCCCCATCTGGGCTTCGGGCAAGCACGGGCGGTGGAGGAGGACGGGGAAGCTGTTCCAACTGACCCGGGAGTGACGGGCGAGTGGATGACACACGGGGTCATACAGCGGCCGTCTGCTTGATGCTGTGGAAGCTGATCCGAGTGGGTGAGGTGGGGATGGACATGGCCCCTGGGACTCGGAGGGAGTGATGGTCCCGCCACCGGTGCCACCTCTTCTTCACGGCTGCGCGCACCTGCGGGGGAGGCACAGACTCAGCTGTGCCTGGCTGTATACTTGACCTCTAGGTTGCAGGGGTCCCTCAGGCAGCCCTCCTGTCTCCCCCAAGGCTGGGCGGTTTTCCAGGCCCTCCCCCCTTCTTCACTGTGGAGCTGAGCAGAGCCAGGGACCCCGCAGGCCCGAGGGGCTGGGCGGCTCTGTGGGAACCGCCTGGAGTGGGTGTGAGGCCCCCGGCCCGGCCTCGTACCTCTCCGTTTAAGAAGCAGTAGAAGACAGACACGAAGAAGCCCTGGAAAGGAAGGAGGGTGGTCAGGGGTCTGCGTGGGCATCGCCCGGCCTGGAGAGGACCGGGGGCCGGGGAATACTCTGACCCAGGACCCCAGAGGCTCAGAGCTGGCGCCACCCCTCCTGGTGCAGGTGTGACGGAGCAGGTGCTGGGCTAGCAGTAGGTGCCAGCTGGGCGACCCAGACCCCGTGGTGGTGGTGGTGGTAGTGGTGAGGCCCACCTGGGCTCTGGGGTGGGGTTCAGTGTGTGCGCACTTTTATTTGAGTGTGTACCCGAGTGACCCACATGTGCACCTGTTCCCTGTGTGTGACCGTCCCGTGAGGGCACCTGGGCGCCCAGGTCAGGAAGTTCGCTGGGCCCCTCGGCCCTGGGCCCACCTGGAATGACTGCAGGAAGGAGTTGAAGTAGATGAACACGATCTGGGACAGCTCGTCCTTCTGCCCGGGGTTGACCAAGAAGAGCATGTAGGTGGTGCCCAGAAGCGGCAGGAGCACCAGGGTGGCCTTCACCGCCTTCCTGGGGGGACGGGGGGGACACTGCAGGTGGGGCCTCACTGGGTGGCGAGAGCTCCCGGGGGCGACAGAGAGGACCCCACCCAGAGGCCGGTGCAGGGCCACCTGGCCTCCATTTCTCCCTGCGGGGGGCGGGGGGTAAGGCACCCATCACTTACCTGTACTGGATTGTCTCTGACGTGGTGGATGCTCGTAGTTTTGTCATTAGGATCCTGACGATGTTGAACAGAAACACAAAGTTGATCTGGAGGAGGGAGTCAGAGAGGGAAGGGGGACCATGAGGTGGTTCGCGCTGAGAGCAGCCACCTGCCCTGTCACCCACTGCGAGCCCGAGTTCCACGTGCACACACGCATGGCACACACATCACCCCAGCCCCGGCCTGGGCCCCACGGCCTCTGCTCCTCTCTCGGGAGACAGGCAGGCGCCCCCTTCTGCTCAGCTGCCTGTCACCTGAGGGCTCCCGGAGGGGAAGCCACCCCAGGCAGCAGATGAGGGCGCAGAGGCCACGCCTCCTGAGGCCTGAGTCCACAGTCCTCACCCCGCTCTGCCCGAGCCCCTCCCTGTCTCTGCTGCCGGGGGGCAGGGTCCCCCTCACTACCACGGGTCTCCTGGAGAAAGACCACTTCCTGGTGGGCAGGGGGAGAGGGCCCCTTACTGAGGACAGCCCCGCCTGGGGCAGCAGACGGCTGGCTGGGGTGCCAGGAACTGGGTGCCGCAGGACTGATGACTCTCCCTCCGCCCCTGCCCCGGTAAAGCCCAGAGCCTCCGCAGACCCGCAGCCAGTGAAGATGAGCGAGCTGTGGGCCCAGGGGAGGCTCTGGAAGGGCCTCATTGGTCTTCATTCTGAGCTGTCAGCATCGTGCCCACGGCTTCTGCCTCTCCCCGACCAGGGTCCTGCCTGGCTCCTGCCGGCCTGTGGCTGCAGGTGTCTGCTGACCTCGTGGGCTCATGTGTGTGTGTGGGGTGTGGGGTGTGTGTGGGTGTGTGTGGGGTGTGGGGTGTGTGTGGGTGTGTGTGGGGTGTGGGGTGTGTGTGGGTGTGTGTGGGGTGTGGGGTGTGTGTGGCTGTGCTGCCCTCCACACGCTCCTGGCGAGGCTGCGGGTCTGTTCTCTGTGCTGTGTGAGGGTGTGAGTGTGTGTGTATGGGGGGACACGGTGTGTCTGGTGTTTTTTATCTCCATTTGTCTCCAAGTATAAGCATACAAGAAAGGGAGTGTGTGTGTGTGGGCCTGACACTAGCAATCCCTTTCAACATGCACACGCGCACACACACACTCACACACACTCTCTCACACACACGTGCACACATGCACACACACACACGCACATACATGCGCGCGCACGCACACACACACACGCACATACTCACACACACACACTCACATACATACACACTCTTCCCAGGTCTCAGTCCTGAGACTCCATCACTCCTTAAACCCTCCTAAGTTCTGGATCCTGGCTGGGGGACACAGGCAGACATCAGGGGACAGAGATTCCTGTGGCCTCTGGATGACCCTAAATTTGAGGTGCTCTGGGGACCTGAGGGGCTCAGGCTCCTCGGCCATAGCCTGCGGCTCTCATGCCCTCAGCGGCACGGCCTGCACTCTAATCTTGTCCAGCCTGGGTTTCTTGTTTCATTCATTCATTCATTCATTCATTCAGCGAGGGCCATGTGCCTGACTCTGAGCTGGGCACTGATGATAGGAAGTGGACTTGGCTCTCGGTCTGGGGTGAGGGGTGCATTGCATTTTCCTTAAGTGGCCAGAAAGGCCTGGAGAAATGGCATGTGAACTGAGAAAGGGGGGAGTGTTCCCGGCAGAGAAAGGGCCAGGGAGGAAGCCCTGGGCGCGGGGAGGGGGCTGGATAGCGGCCAGCGTGCCTGAGGTGAGGCAGAGGAATCAGGACACAAGTCCAGGAGGGAGGCAGAAATAGCTGGGAACCCAAAGCACGAGATTCCTTCCTGCAGGGCCCTCTCAGCTCGGGGTGGGGCAGGGGCCCCAAGCGCACATCCTACCGAGACGATGGCACAGGGGGTGGGTGACCAGCCCCAGAGTCTCAGCTCAGCCAGCAGTTAGTGGTGACCTTGGGCAGGTCGTCCCCACTCTCAGTGTTTCCATCTGTGAAACGGGAAGCATGCTCCCTACTTCTCCCCGACACTGGGCGTGGGCTGGGTCCAAGGGAAAGGACGCACAAAATGCTGTGGAGGCGAGGGTGAAACCAGGAAGCGGACATGGAGAGAAAGCTGGTTGAGTCTTGTCTCCCTTTCTCCATTCATTTCCTCACCACTGTCCCCCTGTGTGCACCAGGGGCTCGCTCCCCACTATCGTTGGTCCCCAGCCAGGCCAGCCTTCCTTCCTGGGTCCCAGGCTCGTCACAAGGCCTGTCTTCCAGGAGTGCTCTCAGCAGCTGGCCGGGAGGGATGGGTCTCATGGAGTTTCCATTCAACGAGTGAGGGACTCATGGCAGCGGGGACTCCAAGGACCCTCCTCCCCCACTCACTGCTGACACGGACTGGCTTTGCCTCTGAAATCACAGAGCCCTGATGGTGCAATTTCAGGCCGTGGGTGAGAAATCTTAGTCATCTCCAGTGCACATACATCAAGGACACTCCCAAGACGGGGGTCAAATGAATCCCGGGAAAAGTCACAAAAAAAGAGAGTAAGGCAATAAAAGAGATAAACAGTAATCGCCCTCACGGTAGACCAAGGAGGCCTTCATTAGGCACCTGCTGTGTGCAAGGGGTGGATGGATGCCGCTCTCTCGGTTCCCAGGAGCGTGTGGCCCTTTAAGGAAGCTGGTACCGACAGGAGCCTGAAATTACCGAGCCTGAAATAAGTCTTACATAAATGCTAATTTCTTATGAGGCCTTTCTGTGCATCTCCTTTATGTGTGATATATAATGGGTTCGTTTTTGCAGAATGCAGCCCCTACTTAAATTAAAGCTCCACCTTAATTAAAGCTCGTGGTGGATCACAGACGGGTGGCAATTGTACCACAGGCTCAGAAACATTTGGCAAAGGGCGGGGAGCTGAACTAGGAACAATTGCTCATTACGCTTCATTCTGGTACCAGGGCTCCAGGCTGAGGCTGGGCTGGGCCCCCAGGGGGCTGCTGGGGGAGGACAGGGGTATAGGTACGGGCTGAACAGAAGCCTGCACACCCTCCTCTTGCCACCGCTGCCCGCTTGCCTGGCTGGCTCAGCATTTACCTGGCATGAATGTCACATGTGGGAGGGCGCTAGCTCCCGGCCAGTCAGACCCATTCTCTGCCCAGAGGAAGAGCCCAGTGCCAGGGAGGGGAGGAGAGGGGCTGCACGGACACGGAGCGAGGGGAGAGCGTGCTGGGAAGGTGTCAGGAAGCCAGTGGCATGGACGGAGTGTGTGCGGGGGAAGACATCGCTCCCTCATGTCTCTGCTGGGTGGGTCCTCAGCTGCTCCCCTGGTCCCCAGCTCCATCCCAGGGCCTACCTACCAGGAGCACGAGGATGATGGGGCCCTGGTAGATGTAGTCCAGTAGGTCGCCTGGCTCCTTCCCAAACCAGCACCTGCAAAGGTGGGGGCTGTCAGTGACCTGCTGAGCCGCAGCCGGGGGACCACCGCAGGCTCAGGCCCAGGGGCCTCCAGCCTGACCTTCCCGAGACCCACTCTCTGGCTGTACCTTCCCCAGAAGCAGGGTGGACGGTCCCAGCCCCGCTGACCACCGTGCGCACCGGCTGCCTTTTGTCTTGCTTAGAGGTTCTCCCCAGCCAGTCTGGGGTGGCCTGAGTCGCCTCCTCCTCCTTCCCTTCTTCCCCTTCCTCCTCTTCACTCCCTCACCCCTTCTAGATTGCTGGGCCCAGGGCTCAGGACGGAGAGCTGGGCTGCCCCCGACCGGCCTTGGGTCCAGCCGCCTGTGCCCCCTGTTCATGCATTGCCAAGAGCCCGCTGCTCCGGGTGCCAGGCACTCCGCTCACTAAACAGCAGGAGCCTTCTCCTGCCCGGAGCCTGCCTTCCTCCCAGCCGAGCCCCATTCACCCTGCGGAGGGAGCCTGCTGCCGCCAGGGCCGCGGTTGCTCTCTAGGGAGAATGGAGGATGAAGCTTTGGAGTCTGGGCCTGGGGGACCTCCTCGGACCTGGAGAAGGGCCCATGCCTATGTCCCCACCCCCTCAGAGGGCATCCGGTGCACCTAGCTCAGACAGGCATCTCCCCAGCTGCCCCCAGCACCAGGGTTTCTGGTCTCTGCTCGAATACCCCCTGTGACGGGAGGGTCACTCTTCCACACAATGATGAGAGCCGCCCCTTTGTTCTGGGGTAGCTTTTATCATATGAGTGCTTCCAAATGCCGAGTTCTTGGACTGCGCCCCATTCCTGCCCCCACCCTCCAGTCCCCTCTGCTCTCTCCAGCCTCAGAGACACCCTGGAGACTTGTGTACAGACACTGACGGCCCCCTGTCCTCTCTCCTCTCAGCTGGTGGTGCCGGCTTCCCAGCCGCTCCCTGTGGGACCCGTGACCAGGTTGCCATCATCGGCGCCGTGGCTTCGTGTGGCAGAGGCTCTGACGCAGGTAAGTCCCAGGACATGCCGCAGCCCCGGGGTCTGTGAGAGGCTCCCTGGCCTCCTCCATGTCCCCCAGTTCTGAGGAAGAGGCCTCCCCAAAGGCCAAAGGACGCTTAAAGGAGCCAGCAATCCTAACTCAGTTCAACCAAGTGACTCAACGCCGACCACATGAGCGCCTCTGGGTGCCCGGGCTGCATTTTGTCCATCTAAGGATGCGGAAAAGCCGCTCTGCCCCGTGTGGCTGCCACACCTCCCTACGGCTTGGCAGAGCCCACAGCTGCCCCGTCCGGACACCCCTGACCCTGACCCATGGCTGGCCTGTCCGACTCACTGTTTGTTCTCATAGTAGAGCTTGGCCAGGGCCCAGGCGATGATGATGGGGCAGGGGATGCCTGGAAAAGAGACAGACATGGCTGTAGCGGTCAGACAGGCGGGCAGGGGACCCTCTTATAGAACACAGGATCAGGGGACCAGAAGGGGCCTGAGATCATGTTTCAAATCCTCTACTGCAGACCCCCCATGACCAAGGGCCTGTCCTGAGACCCCAGTCCCGGCCCCTCCCCCACCCTCAGCCTTCCCCTCTGGACAGGCCAGAGAGAGGAGGGGACTGGGTTTTCTGAGAGAGAAGTGCCGCTGGCAGCTTCTCGTCCAGAGTCAGAGACCAAGGCCTTAGATCTGCCAGTCCAGGCGGGAGACAGGTCCCTGTGTGGGAGGTGCTTCGGAGGGACTATTTGCTTCCTCCTGGCCTGCCTGGAGGGGGCTGGCTGCGCCGGGGACCATCCTGGGGATGGTGGGCAGGGCTGTGGCTCTGTCCTTGGACCCAAGATGAAGAGAGGTGACCTTGAGGGTAGCACCCCCTCCCTGCTTGGCCCTGCCACCCCCCCGGGGACCCTCACACCATCCGATGAAGAGGAAGAGCCACTTGCGCAGGCGCTCGGTGGAGTAGGTCATGACGATGGCTGTGTGCAGGTAGCAGCCCTCCACGAACATCCAGAAGAAGTTTGTCACCAAGAAGTAGTTGAAGACGGTGGTGATGCAGCGGCACCAGACCTGCATGGGCAGGCGGCGGTCAGGGCTGCGGCCGGCCCGTGTGTGTGGCCAGGGCGCTGGTGGAGGGTCGGTCATTTTAGTGGTTCGTGGGCCTGGCACTGAACACCCTCCAATCCCACGCTGGGGGGACTAGCCTTCGTCATTTCTCTCTCTCTGTTTCAGACTGAACGCACCGTCTCCGGCGCGGGTGTGTCTGACTTCTCCCAGGTTCCTAATTCCCCCTTTTAACCAAGAAAGAGGGGCTGGCTCCGAGCATCTTGCAGGCCGAGGCTGGGAGGGCGGCACTGTTGTGTTGCCATGGTGCTATTTTCTGGGGGGTCACTTTTAACCCATAAGTCACACTGGTTTCCATTTAGGGATGGAAGGTGAACTTTCAGGTAGGAAAGTGATTTCACGTAAAGTGATTCGATGAAAAGAAAATCATTACATAAATAATAGTACGGGGTCGATGAAGGTGGGCGGAGCTATGGAGGGGCGTTTCCCATCTCTGGGTTTGGGAGAATGAGTTTTGGTTGCTGCTCTTTGTCCCCTCAGCAGAGGAGAATCTGTCCCTTTCCCTCTGAGCTGGGCTCCCCCCACCCCTGGGCCCAGCCCCAACCGGTTGCCCAGTGACCTCATTGCTTTCATGCACTTCGGGGTCGATGAGCTGCAGCAGGAACCACGTGGCATTCCGCAGGATAAAGGTGCCAATCAGGTTCCAGTGAATCACATTCCGAAGACAGCGAATGCTCCTGCAGGAGGCCCAGGTCAGGGGTCAGCAGGGTCAGGGGTCAGCTAGGACTGAGCCTCAGGAGGCCAGGTAGAGACAGCCTGGCATGAGGGCAAGGTTGTACCAGGAGCCAAATTCCCGTTGTGGTGGCCACGGTCGGGCCTCTGACTGCCAGCCTCCCCATGGCATCCATGTGCCTGCCAGGCATGCCTCCCCACCTGCCCTCCGTCTGCTGGCTCCAGGGCCCCTGGGGCGGAGGTGAACATCTGGGACAGGCGAAGGGGGTGTTGCGGGAGGAGGACAGGGAGAAATCAGGGGAGGGGTGACTCACCGCAGGGCCAGGAAAAGCAGGAAAGCGGCCATGAGGGCTGCCATGGAAACGCAGTGGCCCAGGTAGTTGACCATGTGGGCGATGTAGTAGTGCAGTTCATACTTCCACTGCTGGACAGACAGACATAAGGGCAGATGGAGGCATGGGGCACACAGAAGGCGGTGCTGAGCACTCCAGTGATGGCCACCCTATATGTCCTGACCCGGAGGGCAGAAGGGCTCCTCCATGCAGCTCCCTGCATTTGGTTTGCCACTGGGTGGCTTTTGGTAGAAATGGCTGCGGTCAGGCCTCCCGACATGCAATTTTGGAGCAGATTTGGACTTAGTGTATGCTGAGACGTGCCAGAGGTGCGGGCAGATTTTATTTTCTTTTTAATTCTGGATTGTGTTTAGTCTCAGCTCAGACCCCAGCCGGCTGAGCAACTGAGGGTGAGTTGATTCAAATCTCTGGGCCTCAGTTTGAACCCTGTACAAGGGGTCCAACCAGCCACCCTGCAGCAGGAACCTCAGAAGCAGTGACTGATGGGAGGTCTGAGGGCTGCCCTGGGATCGGTCTGCCCTTGGGTGTAGCCATGGGAGGGGCAGGCGTGTTGTCTGCAGCGTGCTCAAGAACAATATCAGAATCAAATAAAAGCCATGTGCTTTCTATTATCCCCGGGCAGGCAATTCTAGGCAGAGGCGGGGATGAGGACTCCTTCCTGCCCCAGGAGGCCTCTCCCAGCCCCACTTGGTTTGCCACCCTCAGCGGGGCCGTGAGCGGAGGTGAGCACAGAGGCTGGAGCAAACCTCTCTCCTTTAGGACCGTCCCGCTGGCCACTCCTGTGGCCCTCAGCGCAGTGTCCCTTGGCTCACATGTTAAAGAATCACTTTCCCAGGGTAGACAACTGGTCTCCCAGCCCCCTGAGGACCGTGTTGGGTGAATGAGGAGGGGCCTGGAGGCAGGACCTATCCTTTTGGGTCAGAACTGAAGCGTAGCTTTAAAGGGGAGGTGGCTGGCCCCGCAGGCAGCAAGGAACTCTGTTTCAGAGCAAGAGGGGCTAGTGGGCTCTGAGCAGGACCCAGCTTCCTACGGGACTGCCCTTCTGGGGGATGCACTCATTTCCACGTGGAGTCAGAGTTAGAGTGCCACCTGGGGAAACTGAGGTCCAGAGGAGGAAGGACATCACACGGCCTGTGAGGTGTTGGGGCACTGGCTACAGTGTCATTCCCTTCTTGTGTCAGGTGCCACCCTTCTCTACCTCATCACAGTGTCACTGAACACGGCGGGGGTGGAGGGGGAGGCAGAGGCGGGACGTGGGGTAGGGATAAGAGGTGCAAAATGGAGTGGTTGGGAGACAGGCCTGGTTCTGCCACCCTGGGGATCCTGTGAGTCTATCAGGATCAGGGCAGGGGGTGGGGGCACTCACCTTGTCGTCTAAAATGGGCACACACTGCGAGTAGTTGAGCCGTGAGGCCCAGGTCCCATTCTCCAGGCACTCTCGGTAGACATTTCCTACAAAAGATGCCAACCACCAAGAGGCAAGTCACTCCCCTCCTCAGGAACTCTCCTAGGCTCCCTGGTTCCCCCAGGATAAGGCCCATACTTTTCAGCTTCCCTAGGGCAGGAAACACAACACGCACCTACAAGGTCATCTGAAAGTCATGTGTGTGAAAACTGCACACGAGACGTAACCACACACGGCAGCTAAGAGGCATGAATCATAACCCCATTCCAGTATAGTCTTAGACTAGTTCGAACACTTCCTTTAATTTTGTTTGAAACTGAACCCAATTGTAAGCCCTGAGATGTGGGTGACGATTCACTGCTTTCAGCCAAATGATTTCCATTCTTATCTCAACCATGTTTTGCTTAAATGGTCCATACTTTTCCTACCAGTATCAGTGCTTTCATTGTAATAACAGCTACTACTGACATAGCAGGTGTTTGCCACGTACCAGATCCTCTCTGCTTTCTAGCTGCTGTCCAGTCTCCACAGCAACCCCGTGAAAGAGGTACTAACATTAAACCATTTCACGGAGAGGAAACTGAGGCACAAAGAGATTGGGCTGCCTGCCGAAGACACAAGAATGAGACGAGGATTCAGACGCAGGAGGTCAGGCTTCAGGCTTGATGTTCATAACCTCTAGGCCAGGGGTCCTCAAACTTTTTAAACCGGGGGGCAGTTCACTGTCCCTCAGACTGTTGGAGGGCCGGACTATAGTTTTTAAAAAAAACTATGAACAAATTCCTATGCACACTGCACATATCTTATTTTGAAGTAAAAAAACAAAATGGGAACAAATACAATATTTGTATTTGCATGTGGCCCGCGGGCCGTAGTTTGAGGACCCCTGCTCTAGGCTACTGACACATAGGAATGAGGGACATTGAGAAGACAGGTCCATTCTGCTGACCTTGAGCCCCGGCTGCCTGGGTGGCCCCCACGTGATGTCTCTCAATGTTTGAGCCTCTGTTAAAGTTGGAAGGTAATGTGTGAAAACACATTTCAGAACCTCAATGTCTGATGTACAAAAGTGCAGGTTTTATCCAAGGGAAATGTTAGAAAGTCAAAGAATGTTTGACAATTTGCATATTAGCCTTTTATTATATTAGCCTGACAATTTGCATATTAGCCTTTTATTATATAGGATATACAATATAAAGCTAATGAAGATAAACAGCACACAGAACACAGGTGCAGAGCTAGAGGGGGCCTTAGATCGCTTTTGGAAGCAGTGAGTTCTGAAATAATTAAGTTACATAAAAAACCCACTTCCGTCGAGCTGACAGTGAGTAAAAAGCAATGAAATTATTAAGGAGCACTTGCTGAGAGCAGATACAATGGTAGAGATTCTATTAGCTTAAATGTTTTTTAATTCGGTGTTCTGAGCATACAGATTTTTCAAATTCAGCATGGTTACTGGCCTCTTCCTGCCCTTGGCCCTGCCAGCGTGAGGCTGCATCTGGCAGGACTCTGGCCCTGGAGTATTCCCCAGGCCAATGCTGGTCTGACACTGATTCCAACCCCAATGTGAGGACACCATGGCACCCAATTCCTCACTTAGGTTTTCTCCCTCCTCAGAGGACCTTGGCTAGGTCCCTTCCCTCTTGGCCTCAGTTTCCCCTCTCAGAAACAGTAATCTAAATTTCTGTTTTACTACAGAAAGGTTGTGTGTTAAGAGAATCTGATGCATAGGGTCAGAGATATCGCTGAACTAAAGGACAGAGTGTAGGGTGAAGCCAAAAGGACCCCTGTCAAGGTATCTTAGGAGAGCAGGTTCTTTTGTAAAATACACCCCTGTCCCTCCCAACAGGCCTGTGTGAGGTCAGACAGACTCTGATTCTAGCTATGGTTCAAAGAGAAAAGTTTATCTTATGGGAATGTATTCACAGATGTTACCTGGCTTTCTTGACATTCATTGCTAAGCCCTTTCCTCCAGGAAGGCCTCCCTGATTACTCCCATCTCACAGCTCTTCCTCTCTTAAGATTCCCCACACCCAGTTCCAACAATCTGAGCCTCACACTTCTGGCCCTTGCTCATGATCTGGCCTGAGTTGATCAGTGTGGGAGTCCCTGAGGGCAGGCCCCAGAGTACTCATTTCCATAGTATGGTATCTCAGCTGGTACTGACCACAGGAAGGCTTATGGAAGGCAGAGGGTCAGGATAGAGATGCTGCAAATCTGAGACCTTCCTGCTCCCTCATGTCAATGCCGCTGGGGTACCAAGTTCTGTGAATTCTTTTATTTTTTGGGGTCCACCCCCCTCTGTCCATCCCACCACTGTCTCTCTAGTCATCTTACCTAGACTGGCACAACAGCCTCCTATCTTGCATCCCTGCTTTTTCACTCACGCCTTGACTTTCTCTATCCTTTACCCCAACTGTTAGAGTGATCATGTTGTTTTATGCTTAAAAGCCAGGCAATTCTTATTGCTTTTGAGAATGAAGCCCAACATTCTCAGTGTGATACCCAAGGTTCTGGACACTCGTGCGCAGCCTAACTTTCCAGCCCCATCCCCAGCAGCCTCCCCGGCAGCTGATATTTGCACCAGGAGACAGGGCCCACACTTTCTCTCTGCCGAACCAGTCCCTGAAACACCCTCCTCACGCTTACCCACTGCCCACTGGCAAACTCCTATCTTCTAAACCCCAGCTCAAATGCCGTCTCCTGGAGGCTCCTTTAACATCTGAGATAGTCATACTCTCTTCTCTTTTTTCAAACACCTCCTCTATGCCTTCCAGTCCTTAAAACATGGGCTTTCACACTCTATAGCCCTTGAACCACAGCAAGACATCCATGTCATATCACACACACACACCCTGCATTACTGAATTCAGCTCCACAAAGTGAAATTTATCCTAACTACAGTCATATTTTTCTTTATATTCTTTATGTACAAATGCTGGTCGTGACCCCACTAAATTGACTTCATAATCCACTGTTGTGTTACAACCTGTTGTGTGACAAACAGACACCTCTTTTTGGGCATTTGCCATGATTCACTGCACATCATCTCACTGGACTCGATCCCACTCTTTGCTACTGAAGTGGAGCTCCCTGGGGACAGACCAGTGGGCACAGACAGACTGTACTGGAGTCATCGGATCCCCCTCAGGGGACTGTGTCGAATTGACTCAGGTCGGCCGAAACCTTGGGAAGCAGAGTCTGGGATGTGGGATGTGGCAGCAGGAGGGAGTTTCCCTCAGAAGCCCAGGCATGCCTGGGAATGAGGTTCCGTCTCATTGGGTACCAGGGGACTGGCAGACAGATGTCCCCAGCTCTTCAGGGGAGCTGGCTAATGAGGATTCTGAGCCCTCAGGCACAGCCTGGGACAGGAGAGCGACAGACAGGAAAGAGTCTCCTCTGGGAACCACAGGAAGATGGGCACGGAACGTCCTAGGACAGGTGGCCAGGCCAGAATCTCGGGGATGGATGCAGTGAGGTGGATGTCTGTTACCACAGCAACACAGGTGCCCCTGCCACAGATCGATGCCGAGGGTGTGCAGTGTGGCCCGCCAGGGGCATTAGGGTCTGAATGATATGGGCAGGGTGTTCTCCAGGGCTCTGTGGCTGGGAAGCCTGGACCCCCTCCCCAGCAACATTCTAGGACTCTGCACCACAGTGGCCCTGGCCTGTGGAAAGGGCTCCCCTCCTTTCAGATGCTGGTTCAGGCGACACCTGAGTGGTCCAGGCGCCCGGCTAGGAAAAGATGGGGGCCTATATTCTAGCTGTGGTTTTGTCTCTGGCTGGCTAAGTCCCTGCCTTCTTGGCCTCAGTTTCCCCTCTCAGAAGCAGTAAGGCAAATTTCTTCTCCAGGATGGTATTGGCATCACAGGTGGGTCAAGTATTTGTTGTGGGGGCCCTCTCAAGATGCTAAGAGCCAGTAGTAACCATGAGTCACGGTGATAATCCCAAACATCCCTACATCACTTTCAAGGGTCCACTAGGTTGGCACTGCTACCTCTGTTATTCTAACCGGCAAAGCATAGGAGATAGGCCATAGAAGACAGGGACAAGTTTTGTGGTAGTTCTGGGGACAGAGTGCAAGAGGCAGGTTGGGCATGGGCAGTAAGAAGGGCTGTGCGGAGGGTCGGTAATGTGGTCATTGTATAATGACAAGGAGGAAGGTGGGAAGGACCAGAAGCAACACTCACTGAAGGAATGAGGTCACTGGGCAGGACAGGAATGTTCAGCACCATGGACAGCGGGGCAAACCCATTCCTCTCTATCTATGCAGGTGCCCCTACCTTGGAGAAATCCTAGAACCCAGCACTCTTACCCTGCCTCCAGCCCATGGCCCTGGGCCCAGCCCAAGAAGGCTACACGAATTCATGTCCCTCCTGAAAACCAAGCTCAGGCCTGCTCTAGCCCACCTGAGGGTTCAGTTGCTACCTCTCCTAGTGCATGCTGGTCGGGATTTCCCAGCTAGCCTAAGGAGGCAAGGTCTAGGTCACCCTCTCCTCTGGTCCTTTCTGAAGGGCGACAGAGAGCTGAGTACACAGGGGCTCAGGATGGACCGAGGTGATGCTGTTGCCTAGGTGACTGGGTAGCCCTGAATGAGGATGAGAGGCTTGGAGTAGGCCAAGGGGACAGTCTGTCACCCAGGCCTCACCAAGCTGCATGACAAATGCAGAAGCTGCGGTCACACACACGGGGAGCATTTGGGTCTCATACGCATGTCACAGGTAGGTTGAGCCCTGCTTCCAGAACTGCTGACACTGCAAGTCCAACCCCATCTGGGGCAGGGGTGTCCGTTTACAATAGCAAACTTGTGGCCAGCATCCTTCAGATTCAGGGCAAGAAATCCTAGACTGTCCCCAGGAAAGCACGTTGGAAACAGAGCCAGCAGGTGTCTCCTTGGGAATTTAAGAGGGGGCAGCAATTTGTCCCTTACTGGTCTAAAGGGGCCCAAAGAGGGAGAGTGACATGTCCAGGATCCCCAGCAATGAACGGGCAGAACTAGATCTCTCTCCCCTGGGACACGCTTTCTCATGGGAGACCCTGGAGCTGGTGTTTCTGGAAGCAAGAGGCTCTCTCTTGCTACACCAGGTCCCAGAAGGCGCAGTCAGATGTGCCCTCTGCCATGCCTATCTGGGACCCTTCTTGAGGCTCCCCCCCCACCACCCGCACCAGGCCTGTCTTTGAGAATTGTGACATCCCCATTGCATCAAGGCCCAACCTCACCCTCTCCATGAAGCCTTCCAGGAATGCTGCAGGCCCACCAAGCCCCCCTTCCCAGTCCCTGACTGCTGATTTGTGCGAGTCTGGTCTTTAAGCTGCCTGGGCCGCCTGAGGGCTGAGCTCGGCCTTTCCTATCATCTCTGTCCCCCCAGGGCCTAAGAGCGATTCCTGCACAGCAGGCTGACCCAATGCAAAGACCAACCCCTCTGGCTGGAGACCACTCAGCTGATGTGTTCCCATGTGAACACTATCCATGCTTCAGCATGTGTCTAGAATAGGGTTCTGGGAAGTGGGGACCCAGCCTCTCCATGGGGTTGGGTTAGGTGGAGTGTCCCTTTATCCCCTGTTCTGGGAGATGTCTCCCAGTACAGATGGGGCCAGCCATTCCCAACAGGGCCTGAGGTCCAGGAGGCTGAGGCTGAGCTGGGCAATTCCTCAGGAGGGAAGTGGACCTTGTCCAGGAGGAGGCAGAAGCCCTTAGTAGCTGCGAGGACCACAGGGACACGTGGGAGGAGAGGCCGAGCAGGGCACTCCAGGCTGGTTGGGGAGAACAGGGGACAGCCCAGGCTGGGTTAGGAACCAGAGCACAGCTTCCCCAGCCCCCGTCCACAGGCTATGGGTTGAGATGCTTCATCACCCCCCTTAGCCCTTAGTCTCCTGGCTCAGGCTGAATCAGGGACCCCAAGTTCCACGGCCACACCCCACCCAGCTCGCAGAATCCTAAAAAAGCATGGCCTCAGACCTCCCGGGGCGGAGACCTCATTTCTAGCAGGGAGGTCTGTTTTAACCCTGGAGAGAAAGCATGGCCTCAGACCTCCCGGGGCGGAGACCTCATTTCTAGCAGGGAGGTCTGTTTTAACCCTGGAGAGAAAGCATGGCCTCAGACCTCCCGGGGCGGAGACCTCATTTCTAGCAGGGAGGTCTGTTTTAACCCTGGAGAGAAAGCATGGCCTCAGACCTCCCGGGGCGGAGACCTCATTTCTAGCAGGGAGGTCTGTTTTAACCCTGGAGAGAAAGCATGGCCTCAGATGATGCAGGGATCCTCCTGAGTGGCCCCACTGTCTACACCATCCCCTTCCGTTAGGGGCTCCTCTGCTGTGGGCTCCTTGGGCCCAGGAGAGCCCTCCACTGGAGCAGGTTCGGGCAGGCGAGTGTGCTTAGCTCAGATGCAGGCACTACTGTCTTGCCCTCTAACCGTCTTTCTCTAAGAGCTCAGACGTGCGCGCGTGTGTGTGTGTGTGTGTGTGTGTGTGTGTGTGTGTACGCGTGTGCTTGAGAGGGATGGGCGAGCGGTGCCACCGTTCAGACAGACAGACAGACACTCAGAGAAGGGTTGCTATGATGTTTCCAGCACGGGGATTCAGACACCCTTCTCCCTCCCAGGAGGCCCCCTGCCGGTAGGGTGGGGCTGGAGATGTGAGTGGCCTTCAGGGGGACCACTGATTGCTGCCCTGGCTCCTGCCTGGCTCCATCAGACCATGCACGGCAGGGACTCAGGCAGCCCCCCACCCCAGGGCTGGTACTGAACCATCCCACCTGGGTGCTGGGCGGCTCCACACCCTCCAGCCAGGAGGAAGGTGGGCACAGGCTGTCCCCCCGGGAGGCGGGGGTGGTCCTGACGCCTGGGGCGCTGGAGGAAAGCAGCCCACGGCCTCTGACTCAGCCCCGAGGTCAGACTGGAGATACTGGGTAGGAAGAGGCAGCACCCCACTCTTGCCCAGAAGCTTCTGTGCCCGCTGCTCTCCCAACACAGGCGCTGGGCTTGCCCTCCCCTCTCTGGGAGTGAAGAGTGATACCCACTCACCCGGGGTTTGGGGACTCGGCACAGTGCCCCCGCATCCCCCCCTATCCCCCCTCCCCGCTCCCGGCCCCCACGGGGGGCCATTGGCTAAACAAAGAGAAGCTGTAATGGGGAGCCTGGGAGATAACCTGGGAGAGGGGTTCACCCTCAAAAGGGAGGAAGTGTGTTCAACTCCCCTTTCTGGGCTCTCGCCGCTCGGTGCGCGGGAGTCTGCGCGGAGTGGTGGGCAGATCACTGCCTCGCTGAGGTCTGACCACAGAGGGGCACAAGGAGCGTCCCCAACATTATAAGGGTCCTCATCGCCAGCGGGCTGACGGTGCCCTGGCCCTTGGCACGTCTCCAACGCTGGGTCAGGGGGCCCCCTCCACTCCCTAAGCCGCCCTCCGGGCAGGCCGTGCAGAACGCGGCAGAGGGTCCGGCACTCACGCGTGGTGTTGTACTTGATGCCATTGAAGTGCTCGGGGCACGGCCTCTCCACCAGGGCTCCGGCGGCGCTGCGGGGCCAGCATGTCCCGATCAGGTCCAAGGTCGCGTTGCAGTAGGAGTGGGGACCTGGCGACGAGAGAGCAAAGCGGGGCTCAGAGAGGTGGTCTGGGCGTGGGCGCCGCGGGAGGCAGGGCTCCAGGCGCTCAGAGCGCTCAGGGAAGGAGCCCGCGCCCCCCGGGTCAGCTCGCCTCCCGCCTACCCTCTGGGTCCTGGACCAGCGCCCAGCCGTCCGGGAACAGCTCTACGGCCAGCGCCAGGTTGCAGTTGGCTTCCAGCAGGCTGGGGAGCAGCGCCGCGTCCATCGCGCCCACCGCCAGCCGCGCGCAGAGACGGAGTGTGAGTGCGCGCTCGGTGTGGCTGCGGGCCCGGGCCCAG